>NC_051080.1:38434958-38741791 GCF_004664715.2 Peromyscus leucopus | reverse complement strand
GTCCTGAAGACAGGGACATTACTTCCTCTTCCTTTTCCAGCTGACCTCAAGAACCCCAGCTGCGTTTCTCTGCCGCTGTCCTCTGTCATTGCTATGGCCATAACTGTGACCTTGCCTCTTCTCACAATAGAGGAATAAGTGTTGTGAGAAGTAACTTGCTAATTGCCATGGTGTGTGAGCCTTATAAAGAAATAGACTACCTAAGAACATGTTAGTACCTGGTTAAACTTTAAAAGTATGTGGTAGCTGGGTGTGGTGGCGCACACCTTTAATTCCAGCACTCAGAAGGCAGAGGCAGGTGGATCTCTGTGAGTTCCAAGACAGCCTGGTCTACAGAGTGAGTTTCAGGACAGCCAGAGCTACATAGTGAGACTCTGTCTTTAAAAAAAGACAGAAAAGTATGATGTGGCATCACAGTATTTTGTATCAAATTTTTGAGTTTTTTTGTTTGTTTGAGTTTGTTTGTTTGTTTGTTGTACCCTAGGTTGGCTTCAAACTTGATATGTAGATGAGGATGACCTTGAATTTATGGTCCTCCTGCCACTACTTCCTGCGTGCTGGGGTTATAGGCATGCACCATCAGCACAATTTATAGAAAGCAGGAGATCAAACCCAGTCTCTGTGCAAGCTAGGCAAGCACTCTACTAACTGAGTTACATTTCTAGTCTCTAATACAAGTTTATCAGTTAATTAATCACTTATTTATTGTATGTGTGCACACATTGCCATGCACAGATTGGAGGTTATAGAACAACTTTTGGGGAGTAGTTTCTTTCCTTTTAGCATGGGTTCCAGGGAATAAAACTCGGGTTGTCAATCCTGGTGGCAAGTGCCTTTTCCCACTGAGCCATCTTGCTGGTCAATTATAGGTTTTTGTTTGTTTTTGTTTTTGTTATTTTTACTGGGAATGAGTTTGAGACAGGATCTTAATGTATAGCTCTGCTCTGGCCTGGAATTCACTATTTGTAGACCAGACTATCCTCAGATTCACTAATATCCACCTACCTCTGCTTCCCAAGTGCTGGGATTAAACGTATTTGCCACCATGTCTGGCCAACAATAGGTTTCCAGTCCAGTGTCAACCTCAGGGTGTCTGGACCAGCTGTAACTCTGGGCTTGAGAGGCAGATGCGAGGAGACTCTCCTTTGAGCCAATGACCTGCTTATGGCACCATCAAAGGACTTCTAAGTCCCAGTGGTTTTCCTCTGGGAAGCAGATGGAGATTCCTACCGAGTAGGGGGTTTTGTGTAAAGTATCTGTGATAAGCACTGGCAGGTACCTACTACAAGAGTAGTATGTGAGGTGTATGGGTGCGCACTCATCCAGCCCCTTTTCCTTCCGTTCAGGATGTGCTGGTTCAGGAGTTGTTTTGTGTGTGATGATGAGGCTATGAACATAAGGATAGGTTACAGAGTCTAACTAAACCAGCATCAGAACAGAGTAAGAAACGTTATTTGCCAGACTGAATAGTTTTAGATTCTGTTCTTTCCAGCCGGAAACCTGCTGATCCACCCAAGTTCTATTGAGTGGAGCATATGCCAAGCATGTGGTTTTCATTAGCCTGAAGCCCACACTGGTCTTGACGGCTTAGCATCTAGGACTGACAGACAGCACAGGAACCTGGAATGAGCAAAAGCAGGCTGATGGTAAGGCTTTCACTGAGTTCTAGAAAGCCAAGACTCACTGTCCCAATACTAACAGCTGGCAAGCACAATGCTTTTTGTTCAGAGCAGTAATAAATATTTGTTGGCTTGCTTTCCTTGCTTGGGGTTGGTAAGGTTAAAACATCTTAAAGCCAAACTGTATACATTTGGTGTGTTATTAATATGAAATAACAGTCATGTACTTGGCTGGCGGTGGAATCTGGAAGAACAAGCATGAGCCATTCGGCAAGTGTCCAGCACCAGCCTTGCCAACAGCTCTCCTTTGTAGCCCACATACCTGTGGCCGGGAAACTGGGCGTCTGTGCTTTGTACTTTGGTCTGTGTGCTCTAGGGTAGAAGTGGAGGGTGGAGCCTCTTTGCAAATTCTTGCCTCTCCCTTCAATGCTCTCAAGAATCCTAGTTTCCTATTTGGCTTGTGATTTGCACACTCCCAGAGTCTTGATAACATGAGCTGCCCCAAGAGTGCCATGGCCATGGAGAGAATCCTCCCCCACCACAATAGTGTCTGAACCACCACTGCCTGACAGTCTGCTTTCCCTAGCGAAGTCCTGGTGCTGATGCAGAAGCAGGTGCAGGCTGTAGGGCCCAGCCTCTGAGGTCTCGTCCTTGGCATCTTTCCAGCCTCGCTAGCGTTTCCCTCCCCATGGCTCACCTTCCGTGGCACCAGTGGCCTTTTATTCGGCAGACAAAGGGGAGGGCCTCTGAGGTGCTTTCTCCACAGCCTGAGAGTTAGCTCTTCACATAGTTAGCTCTGCCTCCCTTTTCAGGTCTTAGCGCAAGTGTCACCCCTTGGAAAGGCCAACTGGACCCATGACTGCTGTATTTCTTCACTGGCTTGCCAGCTGCAGTTGAGCAAGGACAGTGTTTGTCCAATCCATGCCTGAGCCACAAGCAGAGCGAATGCTCACCAAGCTAATAATGAATAACTGAATGACCAAGAACTACCACATGGTTTCAGAGACCAGGGAATTCTGTGGCTAGGCCTGGGCCTGGAACAGGGGCTGGGCGACCCTCCCACCATGGATCGTCAGTGTTCTCACTGGTAGTGTGGAAACCAGACCGCCTGCTGGCCTGGAACAGGGCTGGCGACCTCCACCATGGATCGTCAGTGTTCTCACTGGTAGTGTGGAAACCAGACGCCTGCCATGCCGCTACACAAGCAATGTAGGAGCGGGTGGCACGTGCTCCAGACTCATTCCTCCAGCAGTCTCACCTGGGGTCTGGCCAGGTGCAAAGTCACCTGGAAAGGGAGCCTCCTGACACTGCCATCGGTGTCTGGCACTTGATGAAGATGTGCTTTTCCTGTTTCTAATGGGGGTAGGGTGGAACAGAGAACAAGACCCTGGGCTCCTCAGGAGGAAGGCAAGAGCCACTCACTCACCCATTTGCCCCGAGGTGGCCAAGCTCTCGGAGTTCATTTTTCATTAAAGGATGGGAAGACGCGCCACTTAGCAGACTGAAGTGAGGAGTAATGACAATATCTCCAGCACACAGAAGGCCCCATGTCCTTTTCTCCCTCCTGAGCAAACACCATGCTTTCTCTGGTTTCCCAGGCTGTGAGAGTCCCCATACAGACCTCTTCTCAGACCAAGTTTGGGTCAGCCCAGGCTGCACGTAGTCTACCTGAAACCTGTTTACTTCAGTTCACCAAGAGGACTGGAGTGAGCCCCTTCCCCAGAGCCAGAGTACCCCTAAGACTCTGCCTATTGACCTGTCCTCTAGGGTTTGATGGTGTCATGCCTCAGGAGTCTCACCATACACCTCTAAGGAAGCAGCTCTGTGTGTGCACAATCTTATAACATCCAGTTCTTTAAAGGAAGGTGAAAACAAAGCCATGGAGATCAGATTGCCAATATAGGAAGGAAGGGAATGAGGGTCAGATTATAGGTAGAAAGAGCAACCACCAAGCCGGCCACTCTGTTCTTGGCCTGTCGCAGTTTGAAATACTTCCACGTGGGCCAGCGCATTTAGTCCTGGCGACGAGCCTGTGGCATAGGTACTCCTCATCCTTTCTTAAGGCAGCGGAGCCAAGGATCACATCCCGACTCTGAGTTTAAGGCTTTGCCTCTTGCTGCCTGTCCAGAAGTGTCCCTCCCTGCCCAGCTCAAAGTGAAGACCTAGTTTACAGGAGTCAGGCTCCTGTAAAGGGAGGCCTGGAGAGGTGGAGAAGACAAAAAGATGGATGAACGTGCCATTGAGCACAGCCGAGGCCCTGTAGGTAGGGAAGGTCAGTGGTCAGAAGCTAATCAGATGATTTAGAGACTCAGGATCTTTCAAGAGGCTGAAGAAGAAAGGAGCAGGAGATGGAGAGCCCTGGAGGATCTTTGGGGGAAAGTGCAAGAGCAGTGACAGGAAGCGTGATTTCCATAGGTTCAGAGGTGAGAAACTGAGTCAGAGCTCGGAGAGTGGATCCATGCTTTTGCTCATGGATTTCTCAGTCTGTAGGTAAGTTGGCTGAATTGTGGCTGAGATTAAGGACCACCAGCTAACCTAGGGAGTATCAAGTGTGGTCAGTACTGATCAGGAAGGCCTACCTCCTTGAGGACCGTGGAGAGGCAGAAGTTTGTGCCGGCTGCAGCAGGCCCTGGAGCTGCCAGTGGGGCTCCACGTGGATCTTGGGAAGTGTCTTTGAACTAGAAAATAGAGCATGCTGCTGCAGGGAGAGCATTCTCCGAGGGCACACCTGGAGTTTCTCACTCTGCATTGCTCTCCTCAGAAATTCCTTCCCATTGGAACTGAACTACACCCTGCATGTGACTGGGCTGTGCGGCAGAGTGTCTGGGCTAGAGAAGAAAAGGGGAAGGAAGGGCTGCCGGGTCCTCCAGGAGAAACCCGCCTCTTTCGTGGAGGTGAAAGGCAGGTCACTGGCTCTGCCGACTCCGCAGAGGCCAAAGAAGAGTGGTGGGAAAATGGGGGGAACCAACCCCAACAGGAACTCGTAAAGCACTTGTCACAAGACTGCTGGGCCTCTGGTTCGGTGTGGTGGGTGTGCACCTGCCCGGGAGGTCTGCAGCTCTGGGGAGTGGTGAGTATAGATTAATAATGTGAGTGGGGGCTTTGCGACATACGTGCCCCCCTCACCGCCACTTCCCCCTTGATTTTCTCCCCAGTTAGCCACAAGCTGCCATCAGTCCTGTGGGATGGCACATTCTGATTTTCCATGAAGTGCCACATGAAGTAACAGGAGGTGACCCAAGACTAAGACCCAGCTAAATGGGGCTAACCAGTCCTCAGGCAGAACTTACCAGATCTTGGCAAAGCTCTGCTTTCAACCTTGGGCAAGTCTCCCCTAGGCATGGGCCCTGACTGCCCATGAGGGATGGGGGTTTTCAGCTTTCTCCAGACTCTGTGTAACAGCTGGGAGCCAGTAACCAGCAGTTGCTACCACACTTCGGAGGCATCGTTAGTCTCTTGTACCGAGCACTGCCCTGAGTCAACCCCGAGAACGTTGCCCCGCCCATCTGTGAGTTGACCCTGTCCGCAGAGCAACAGGCATCTTGGAACGACTGGGTGGGGTCATGAGGGCGCTACATCATCTTCCCTAGTTACCTGCAGGGAAGGAAAGGCTCTGCTTACATTTCAGAAAGCCTTCCAGCTGGGCCCACCCACACAGGCCACCGAGAGATAGCAGAAAGCTGTCGGTGCCCCGTTGGTAGATATGGACCTTCTCGGGGGCTCATCCGTCAGGGGGCTCTCTCAGGGCTATGTAGGGATATGGGCTCCTCCTGGTCAGCAGCTGGTGTCCTCTGTGCAATTGGATGCAGGATCACCTTCTGTGATGCCTGTCTAGGAGGGTGTATAAATGCCCAGCATTAGAAACTACAGGCAGGCTGGACAGTGGTGGTCACACCTTCAATCTCAGCACTTGGGAGGCAGAGGCAGGAGGATCTCTGTGAGTTCGAGGCCAGCCTGAGCAAGTTATAGGACAGGCAAGGCTGCACAAAGAAACTCTGTCTTGAAAAAAAAAAAAAAAAAAAAAAAAAAAAAAAAAAAAAAAAAAAAACAGGGCTGGAGAGATGCTAGCGGTAAGAGCACTGGCTGTTCTTCAAAGTCCTGAGTCAATCCCAGCAACCACATGTGGCTACAACATCTGTAATGAATCTGATGCCCTCTTCTGCTGCAACATGCAACAGAACACTGTATACATAATAAATAAATAAATCTTTAAAAAAAAAAAAAAAAAAAAAAACAAAAAA
This sequence comes from Peromyscus leucopus, assembly GCF_004664715.2. Lineage (NCBI taxonomy): Eukaryota > Metazoa > Chordata > Mammalia > Rodentia > Cricetidae > Peromyscus > Peromyscus leucopus. Next base: position 38,735,931 of record NC_051080.1, on the reverse strand, counting down.
AAAAAAAAAAAAAGAAAGAAAGAAAGAAAAAAGAAAAGAAACCACAGGCTGTGGTCTAAAGGGCCTTGGTCCAAAGATCCCTAAGAGCCCTCTGAGGACCTTGCCATGCACTCTGGGGAAATCCTCTACCTCAGATAGCACTTCCCAGGATCAGAAAGAACCTCTGTCCTGCCTTCCCCTAGTTAATGAAATTAAGCCCGTTTCTGGCCCCAGAGGGTGAAAGGAGTCCGGAGCTGTCCTCCGGCTCCAAAGTTTGGAGAGCCCTCCAGGAAGAGGTCCTGCAAGGACAGCAGGTTGACGAGATGTATCAGATGTCAGCCCAGAATGAGACAGATGTCTGAAAGGTTCCCAGGGAGTAAGTACCCTGACCTCCTGTCCCCCGGGCAGCAGAGACAGGGTGGTCTCCTCTAAAGGCAACGGGGAGGGGCTGATGGCACAGCTCTGTAGCAAAGCTTATGCTCAGCTTTCAGAAGGTTCAATCCCCAGCACCGTGAGAAAATTTTGTTGATAAAGGTAGTAAGAACCTGGGATGAGCCTGAGAGATGTGGCGACATAAATGTCAGGAGAGAGTAGCCCAAGTTGGCTTCCCAACTCCCCAAAGCTAAGCAGTTCAAGCCCTTAACTTTCCCAGGAAAGACTTGTAAGATACCTGGTCCCGGCTGCCCAAGCTGCCCCTCCCCACCCCCTCAGCCACTCACTCCACTCTACTGCCTGTCCCCAGCCCTGGGGTTCCCTGTGGTATCCTAGGAACGCGGGGCTTGTGGTACTGTTACATAACCAGCTTCCAGCCCATCCATGAGTTCAGCCCTACAGCCGCGAGCAAGTGGCAGGCGCAGAAAGCCTTCTCCAGACGCGGCTGCTGCCCAAATCTACGGGGCTCCACCGCTCGCCCCCAACGTGCAGAGGGAGGGAGCTTAAGAAGCAATCAGCTTCCTGGATTCCTGCAGGCACTCCGGTCCCGTCCTTGTCCACGTGAGCCCAGCATCTGTCAGTAGTGCACGTTGTCCAGAGCGCCCAAAGCCAGTAGGTATGGGGGCAGCCCCAGAATTGATGTGGCACACATGCACGCACCTCCCGGGGTCCTTCCCTGCACCGGAGCCCTTGCTCACCCATCTTGCTGCTGTCCCTGTGCCGGCTCCCACATCCCTCCGGCACTTAGGTCCCTTGCCGGTAGAGACCACCTGTGTTCCTACCTGTCCTCTTCTCTGGCCAAGGCAAAGAGTGCTCCAGCAGGGACTTGAGGACCTCAGGCATGTCCATGGCAGGGGCCACTCCAATCTGGTTGCAGCTCGACATGGCCCAGCAGGAGGTGCTTGCTCCCGGAGTTTAGAAGCAGCTGGAGAGGCAGGGGCTGGCTAGGGAGCCACAGGCTAGGGAGGCAGGCGGGGTGTGAGCCCGAGGCAGCCAATGGGCAGCCCCAGCCCCAGCCCGCCTGTCCACCCCCAGCTCGGCCACCTGCCAGCTCCGGCTGCAGCCAGGCCTTCCCTTCCCGCTGCTTGGCAGGGAGGGCCTGGCCCCGCGCCAGCGGCAGCACGTGGAGCCACGGCGCCAATCCTCTGACAGAGAACCTGGCCTGTTATCTAACTTCGCGAAGGGAAGTTCTCCCCCAGTCTGGGAGCCATAACCAGGGCTGCCGGATGGGAAGGGTGAGCAGAGCTCCCCGCCCACAGCAAGTGAGCACAGGCACATACCAGGAGCGGAGGGGCGGGGGAGGCCTGGAGCCCAGGTTCAGTGGAGAGCGGAGCACATCATGGAAATGAACCTGAGCTGGGATCACAGGTGCAGGAAAAAAGGAGGACAGACGAGACCCCCGCACCCCACCCCACCCAAGCAGCTCAGCATAAAAGGAACTGTAGTGGCACCATGCATTCACAGGGGGGCTTGCGAGCCCCAAGGGGTTGGGTGTTTGAATGTACATGTGCCGTGCACGTGAGCCCTGTAAGACATGTACGTGTTCATGTAGGGTGCACAATTGGGGCTTTCTGTAGAACTTGAAGCCTGTTCTCCGAAGCTCTTTGCACTCCCAGGAAGGAGAGAAGAGGAAGGAAGGTCCATCCCTAGGACGGTTGGCAGGGTGGGCACTCCTGAAAGGGGACAGGTCTGCCAACTTGGCTCCGACTTGTCCTGAGTGACTGACTGCTGGCTTCTTTAGCCCTCACGGAGCTTTAAGTGGCAGTTGGCCACCCACCATAGTCCCTTCTTTTCCCACAGGTGCACTGGGATTCCCAGGACACGGAATGTGTATGGGTGAAGTCAAGGACTTGTATGATGTCCTCATCCCTCCAAGGGTGATGCCACAGGGGTCAGGTTTAGACAGAGATGCCAGGTTGTGGACTCTTGAACAAGCCAGGAAGTGATTCTGGGGCTCAGCTCCAAAACTGAACACAGTAACTCCCCTTCAGGCCTGCTTCCGAGGAGGCTCTTGGTTTCTGCCCTGTGGCTGATCTCTACAAAGATCCTTGGCTGCTTTCCAGAATCCCATTTTACACAGAAATGCTCCCAGTGCCTCTGCTGGCTACTCCTGCCCCAAGTCTTTAGTGAATCCTTTAACTACTTCCTCCCAAGTGATCCTCCCCAACTGACTGAAAAAAATTTTACATATTATAGATTAGATAATCTGCAGCCCCAGAACTCACTCTGAAACCCAGGCAGGCACTGAACTTGTGATCTTTCTGTATCAGCCTTTCAAGTAGCTAGGATTAGGCTCATACTACCATGATTTCCCGGCTTCCTTGTTTGTTTTTCTTCCAGAACTGGGGAATAGAAGTGAGGGCTTTGTGCATGCTGGGCGAGCACTGGAAACCCTCACTTAAATTCCTTTAGTTTCATAGAGCCTCTCTCATCCCCTCCCCTTACCAGGGTCCCCTTTTTGTTAAAGGTCCATTTTTATTATTTTTGATTGTTTGTAGGTCTGTGTATCTGTTTGTGGGTATATTTCTTTCTTTCTTTTTTTTTTTTCCAGAGCTGAGGACTGAACCCAGGGCCTTGTGCTTGCTAGGCACTCTACTGATTAATAGTGTGGTATATTTCTGTGAGTGTAGCTGCCTAAGGCCACAGGAATCAGATCTCCTGGAGCTGGAGTTACAGACGGTTTGTGAGCTGCCCACTGTGGGTGCTGAGAACTGAACCCAGGTCCTCTGGAAGAACAGCCAGTGCTCTTAACCACTGAGCCATCTCTCCAGCCCATTTTTTGTTTTCGTTTTTCAAGACAGGGTTTCTCTATGTAACATCTCTGGCGCTCACTCTGTAGACCAGGCTGGCCTTAAACTTCCCCAGGTCCACCTGCCTCTGCCTCCCAAGTGCTGAGATTAAAGGCGTGCACCACCATTGCCTGGCTATTTTTTTTTTTTTTTTTTTTTTTTAAATTGGCTAGAGAGTTGGCTCAACAGTTAAGAGCACTTTTTTGCTCTTCCAGAGGACCCAGTTTGGTTCCCAGTACCCACACAGTGGCTCACAACCATCCTAATTACTCTTCCTGGTGCTCCACCTCCCTCCCCTGGTCCCTGCAGGCACCAGGAACACACATTTATACATGCAGGCAAGCCACTCATACACATGAAAAAAAAATTTTTTTTGTTTGTTTTAGAGACAGGGTTTCTCTGTGTAGCTCTGGTTGTCCTGGAACTCACTTTGTAGACCAGGCTGGCCTTGAACTCCCAGAGATCTACCCGCCTTGCCTCCCAAGTGCTAGGATTAAAGATGTGCACCACCATGGCCCTAATTTTTTTATTATTACATTCATTTATTTATAGTGTGTGTGTGTGTGTGTGTGTGTGTGGTGTGTAGGTCAGAGGACAGTTTTCAAATTGGTTCTCTCCTTCCACCTTGTGAGTCCCAGAGATGGAACTCAGGTTGTCAGGCTTGGCAGCAAGGTCCTTTATCCCAAGTCAGATCACCAGCTGTAATCTTGAACTTTTGATCCTCCTTCTGTGGCCTCCTGAGTGCTTAGGTTACAGGTATGTATACCATGCCTGCCTATTTCTAATTACACTTTAAACTAGCTTTTGTATTTGTGTGTGTCTGTGTGTGTGTGGGCACTCACATGCATGGCGCACATGTTAGGGTTAGAAGATAACCCGTGGGAGTTGGTTCTCTCCTTCTACTGTGTTGTGGAAGGAGACTGGACTGAGGTTGTCCAGTTTAGCTGTAAGTGCCCTAACCTGCTGAGCCATCTTGTCCACCCTATTTTTAATTTTTCTAAGATTTATTTATTTATTATGTATACAGGGTTCTGTCTGCATGTATGCCTACATGCCAGAAGAGGGCACCAGATCTCATTACAAATGGTTGTGAACCACTATGTGGGTGCTGGGAATTGAACTCAGGACCTCTGGGAGAACAGCCAGTGCTCTCAACCCCTGAGCTATCTTTCCAGCCCACCCCCCACACTTTTAATTTTTGTATAGAAATCTCAGTACATGGATAAAAGCTCAAAAACCCTTGGAAAATGAATTCATTTCTTTTCATTTATGTGTAGGTGGATGTATCTGGGTGTATGTGGGTGGACGTATCTCTGGCACAGAGGCCAGAGAGGGTGTTGATCCGCTGGAGTTGTAGTTATGGGCAGTGAGCTGCCCAGTGTAAGTGCTGGGAACTGAACTTGGATCCTCTTCAAGAGCAGTGTATTAGAGTTCTTGGTAGGAACAGAACTGTTAGAACAAAATATATGTGGGTTTATTAGCTTATAGGCTGTGATCTGGGTAGCTCAGGATTGGCTGTCTCCTGACAGAAAGGCCAAGGACCTGACAGTTGTTCAGTCTTGAGAGACTGGATGTCTCAGCAGTTCCAATCTGATGCTGGAATCCTGAAGGATTCCTACAGAGCTGCTGGTCTTCAAACTACCTTGGAATCCGGAAGAAGTAGGTTCTAGTACAATTGAAGGGATGCCTCACAGCAACAGGGTAGATGAACTTGTCAGCACAAGTGAGGGCAAGCAGACAAAAAGCTACCAGAAGATGTGGCCCAGTTTTAGGGTGGGTCTTCCTGCTTCAAAGGATTCAGTCAATAAACTCTCTCCCATGTGTCCTGCGTGTGTTTTAGTTGATTCCAGATGTGGTCAAGTAGACAGCCAAGATGAGCCACCTCTCCAGACCCCGCTAAGTTATACTTCAACAGTGTCTTTTCTACCCCCGACCCTTCCCCCTCAACCCCGTTCCTTCTTATAATAAATTTAATTTCTTACTTAACTTTCTAATGTTTCTTTCTGCAAACGTCTATTTATAAAACTTGGGTTACTTTTTGTTTTGAACAGCTGTGTGTTTCAGTCATCAGAGGCTGTCTAGTGAGCACAAAGGGAATCTTCCCTCCTGCTTTTTTTGGCCAGCAGGAGCCCTGGCGAGTCTACCTTTGCTCTGTACCCGAGGTGAGAATGAGGTGGGAGCTGGCGTTGAGGCTTGAGTGGTACTGTGATTGCAGCCTGGGCTGACTCGGGCTGGGTCGGTGCAGCAGCTGGTACCTGGCCCCAGAACTTGGGCTTAGTGCAAAACTGGCTTAACACAGAGCTAGAAACCAACTACCTCGCTCACAGTTAATCAGGAGGCCACAGAAGGAGGATCGAAGGTTCAAGACTTCGGCTGGTCGTCTGGCTTGGGGTAAAGGCACTCGCTGCCAAGCCTGACAACCTGTCTATGCAGCGAGTTCCAAGATGTCCAGGGTCACAGAGAGACCCTATCTCAAAAAAACAAAGAGGGGAAGATGGATTTGCACCAGAAAGCTTGCACTGCCTCCTTTGCCTTGTAGATTCAGCAAGGGGCCCTCACCAGCTGCTGCCGACCCGTCAGGCTTCTTGAACCTCTAGCCCTCAGACTGTGAGCCAAGTAAGCTTCCATTCTTCACACATTACCTGGTCCTGGGCATCCTGCTATGCAACAGAGGATAGATTAATGCACCATGCATGTGGCACCAGACTAGATCTTGCAAATAGTTCGACAGACTTAGTGAGGCCTTAACTCTAGAAAATTGTTATGTTGCTCAAAGTCCACACCGACACCCCTTGCCTTGTACTCAAGGGGTTCAGCTGGCAGCATCACGAGTGATGAGCAGACTACTGGACCAGGGTGGCTGAGGAGGGCAGCAGTGGGGAGAAGGTATGGCTGAATATGTACCTGGAGACATTTGGAAGGGCGGTGTACAGGGGTTTGGATTGTCCACATGTCCAGGGTTTCTGGACTTAAAGGTCCAAAGCCCTCGGTAGACGGTCTAGGTCTGTTAAGTTTTTAATCAATGTCCTGACTCCATCCCTGTACTTTACCCTTCATTTCTCACCGACTGGAATTGTCCCCAGTTCACTAACAAGATGTTTTTATGTGACAACAGCTACGTCTGTTTGGAGGCAAGCGGTGACCTCCACCTGGAGGTCCCTTCCAAGGACTTGGTTAAGAACTTCGATGGTCTTCTGCTCTCTCCTTGGCCAGCAGGGTATATTTAACTTCCAGGCTCACAACCAATGTCAGAAGGGGCCAATACAGACTTACCGCTCATTAGTCAGGTCCAGTGGCTCGGGCCAGCCTTTGAGACCTGGGTGTTTCCCCGCAGACTACAGTACAGGCTCACAAAGGTCTTCCCTGGAGAGGGACAAAGCTGCCCCCAGGTCCTTGGTGGGCCTCGCATCTGCCCCAAGGAGCAACCTGAGAGAGAGAGAGAGGAGAGAGAGAGAGAAGAGAGAGAGAGAGAGAGAGAGAGAAGGAGCTGGTGCCACGTGAGTGCTCCTCTGCAGTGTCACACAGGCCAGGGCAGAAACAGACCCATGGCCCAGCAGGGTCGTCGTCGTCGTCCGCAGCGTGACTATCAGACGCTCTGAACATGCAGTTTCAATGGTACATGGAACTACGGATGTGAAATAAAGTGAAAAGGGAAGAATGCAGAATAGTAAGTCCCCACCGACTATGATGTAAAAATCAGAATGCAGACTCAGGGGAAACTAGTCTTTTGGGTAGGTTGGTCTTGTATCCCAAGGTGCATGAGGTGGGTGCTTGCCTGGGTAATGATTCCTTCAGAAGAGAACTAAAGGGGATTTCAAGTTGGGTTAACTCAACCCCTTAGGTTTCCTGCTCATTCTTTAATTTCCTGGATTTAAGGAATGTCCCAATGCAAGCTCATGTGTCTGCCCTCCAGCCCAAGGACAGGCTTGTGTTTTTTGTTTTGTTTTTCAAGACAGGATTTCTGTGTAGCCCTGCCTGTTCTGGATCTCACTCTGTAGATCAGGCTGACCTTGAACTCAGAGATCTGCCTGCCTCTGCCTCCTGAGTGCTGAGATTAAGTCTTCCTCTTTTCATACCATCATGTGTTAGTTGGAGGACTTCCTGCATACCTGGCCCAAGCATCTTCTGTCTTCAGAGAATTCAGAGGTCCAGGACTTTTGCTCCCTGGCCACTCTATCCAGTACTTTAACTGGCAAGCCAGGCCTAGTGGGGTACACTTGTATCTTAGCACTCGGAGGCAGAGGCAGGGTCATCCATGCAGGTTTGAGCCTAGCCTGGTCTACAATAAGAATTCCAGCCAGGCATGGTGGCACACACCTTTAATCCCAGCACCTGGGGAGGCAGAGGCAGGTGGATCTCTGAGTTCGAGGCCAGCCTGGTCTACAGAGTGAGTTCCAGGACAGCCAGGGCTACACAGAAAAACCCTGTCTTGAGGGGTAAAACAAAAAAAGAATTCCAGGCCAGCCAGGGGCTCTACAGTGAGACTGTCTGGTGAGCACTCACTCACTCTAGGCTGAGCACACTTCAGGAAATTTGAAAAACACCCCCATGAGATCAGAGTCATGCCCAGTCTTTGAAAATTGAGGAAACTGTTGGGCGTGGTAACACAGGCCTATAAGCCCAGCATTCAGGAAAGCAAAGGGCAGGATAAAAGTTCAGGCTGGTACCATCCACGCTACATATTAATCCTCTGTCTCAAAGATTTTCAAAGAGGCGAAGAAACTTTCCCGTGTAACCTTGGATCTTCCTTGGGCACAGAGGGTCAGGATTGCAATCTGGATCACATTGTAAAGCTTGGCGTGACCTTTTACCTTCCTGGACAGGCCACACCCGAAAAGGGCACAGAATCCAGAGTGGCACATGATAAAAGCAAGAGGCCCAGGCAGCCCCACAGGAAGGGCTATGAGCAGGCAGGCTGCAAGAAAACTGGCAGGGACTCCTCGGGTGACTCCTAGGACCACTTGTACAGAGCACAGCTTGTGCCTGCTCACCAGGTGCTGCTGACCTGGGTCAGCTGGGCCTCCATGTGTACACAGGGACACTGCCCCTCACCCCGCGGAATGTCTGCCCCAGGCACGGGCAGCCGGGGCCAGCTCTGTCCCAGGAGTGCTGGGCAGCCCTGGCCCCCTGAGTCCATGCGGTAGGCGGGGAGCAGCAGGAGCGACACCTGGGGGCCAAGAATCAACGTGCACACACGTGTTTTCTAGAACAAAGGCTAAAGGAAGCAAGTTTCTCTCTCGTTTTATTTTGAAGGACAAAAAAATGTTATTAAAACATCTACATTATTATCAAGATACTAGACCTTATGATATTTAATATTAAAGTGTGGTATTCTTAAATTTTAATACAGACATTTTAAAAGGACCATTAGATTGATTACTGCCCAGCTGAGAAATGCAGCATCCGCTCCCACTGCCCTGACTCCATGTCTACTAAGCTGTCTCCGAGGCACCGATTCAACTCTGAGCCTTCCATTAAATATCATCATCATTTAAAACGTTTTGTTGTCTCCCACCCCAGGTCATCCCTGTCTCTTTTCTCCTCCCGGGGTGGGTGGGGGGACCCAGGTGTAGAATGCAGGGGAGCCCAGATCTCAAGGACCCCTGGGCAGATGAACAACAGGAAAACTCTGGACTCATCCTTCTCTGGTGGGAAACAAACACTAATCATGTCCTTTTCCTGAGCACACTGGTACTCCCCTCTAGACATGGATGTGTGGGAAACTAGCAGCCAGAGCAGGGCCAGGTGTGGGCCATCTTGCCCCTTCTGCCCAAATCATCTCTGAGCCATGGCTCCAGTCTCAGTCTCCTAAATAGCCAGATGACCTCATCAGTACCCCAAAACTCGCAAGGATGTCTGCATTTTTACCCCCGAATTCTTTATCTTTAGCCCTCATTAGAAGAGATCTCTTGGATACCACACACATATATAATATTATATAGAGCGATATATTTAATACCTGTGTATATATGCATCACAGGGGCGACATATATACACACTAGAAACGAGGCTGGTGACGACAGACTGCAACACCACAGGTCGGGAGAACAAGTATCATCATCAACATTCACGGCCACGGCCCTCACCTTGCATGTGGTCACACCTCCCCTCCAGCCACACGGCCAGCACCCAAACTCTGCCGTGCCGGCCAGCTGAGGGCAGGGAAGGGGGGCAGGGGAGAGGAAAAGGTGCATGCCATGGTTATTGGAGAAGGCTGGGCAGTGGCACCATGAGGAATGGGTCCTTTATGCCCCAGGTGCCCATCATCACACCACTGAGTTTCCCGCAGCCAGGGTTGCGGGGAACATAGGAGTGTTCATTCCATTCCGCTCCTCGCTAGCCTTAGTCTCTGGTTCCTTCTGGGGGCGCCCCACTTCTTATGCCAATGGTGTGGGGCATTCTGGAATGTTTTGGGGGGAGCCAGGGAGGCTGTGTCTACTCATGGGGAGCGGGATGAAGGGGTGTACAACACTTCAGACGGTAAGAGACCTTGGTATGTGGAGGCATGGGCTGGGGGTCAGCTAGGGTCCTAGGCAGCTGGCAGGGTTAGGCATAGGGTGGGGCTGGGATAGACAGGCATGACAGTATATTTGGGTCTTTTTGGAGAAAACTATAGTAGGTCCCCAGGAAAGAGAGGCTATGTCCCATAGTGGCCCATGGATCCTAGGTCACCTCCCTGCTCTCAATATACCCCCGGACCCTCCCCATGCTTTGGACCTTGTGCAGAACCTGAGCTCACGGTGCCTGTATTCTCCCACCTCTCTGTGAAAGCTCCTGGAAATGTAACTTCTGCTGCTCACCCAACAATATCCCCCACAGGATGCAGACAAGACCAGCTCTGGCCTCAGCAGCTCTTCCCCTAATTCCCAGGTCATGCTGCATGGGGCTGAGGAGCCCAGAGGCTCTAGCTGCTAATAGGTGGGGTCTTTTGACCAATGTTTACATCCCAGATCTGCACCAAACCGAGGGCTGGAGACCCTGGGCAAACCACTCTTCCTGCTAGACCTCAGTTTTCCTTTCTGTAAAATAGGGCTTGGGCTGCGTCTACAAGAGTGGCTCACAAAGATGGCTGGGTATAGGATGGTTGTTAGGAGCACTTAGACCCCTTGGTCTAGCCTCAGATATCATCTACCTTCGCCCTTGCCCCTTTCACAGAGCAGGAAAACTGAGGCCCCAGGTGGTAAGTGACCAGTACAGTGTCTCCAACTCCATCTCACAACTGTATCTGAAGCTAACCAGCGCTGCCCACCGCCCTCTGCTGTGTCCTGATCTGGCCCCCAGGGAAGGGGAGAAGGGGAAGGTAGGAAGGGAACAGGACCCTCCTGCTGCAGATTCAAGTGGGGACCCTAGGCTCCCCAGCCCTTTAGGAGCAGACAGAAGTTAAAGCTGTAGGCTGAAGCTGGAGAGGTCAGCCAGGCCCCTCCCACTCCAACCAGGAGAACTCAACTTGGGGAGGGGCTGCCCCCATTTTGACAGGACAAGGACCCTTGGGTACACACACCTGGGGTGTTGGGGGTGGAAAGGATGGACAGGGACCCAGGGGACTGGAGGCTGCCGGATGGGGTGGTCCCCTGCCCTCAACTAACCTGCTCTGGCCATTCTGTCAGGCTTTCTGTCCCCAGCCCACCCCCGACCCCAGAACTCTGCCCACAGTTGAGACCTGGCCCTACTCCCCAGTGGTGGCGGTAGCAGTTGCAGCAGTGGGGGCCCCTGGGGTGGCAGCAGTGGGGTCCCCATCCTCTTGCAGCAGGAAGTTGTATTTGCCGAAGTCGTCATCCCGCGGACACAGAAGCATGTCCTTGCGGGCCTTGGCCAGCTTCTGCTTCAGCACCTCGCGCCGGTCCAGCCACTCATTGAGTTCCTCTTGTCCATGGGCACAGCGGCATTTGTCCCCGTCGGGGCAGGCCTTGCCCTTCTGGAGCCTGTGAGGGGCAGAAGTCTCACTGCCTGAGCTCTACGCCTTCCCGCCTGGGGCCGCTCGACCTTCCTAAGACGTGCCGCTCCCCAGAGAGCTCTGGTCCCAGCTCCTCAGGGAACCCCCGACCCAGGAGTGAGCACCCTCTAAGGACCTGACCCCTGCTGTGAAGGAGGGGGAGAGAAGTCTGAGCCGACCCCGCCATCCTGTACTCATATCCAAGGTACACCAAGGCAAGGGGATGCAGCTGGTCACATCACCCCTGCCCTCAGGTCCACCTCCGTCCTACCTGCCCCCCGCCCCCCATGCTGCCCCATCACGCTGCCCTCAGCACCTGTCACAGAGCCGGAACTCGCCCATAGGGAAGCGGAAGGCCCAGCCACTGGCATCGCTGTCGGAGGTGAAGACCTTCTCCTTGTGCTTCTCGGATTGGATGTGCTGTTGCCACTGCTTCTTGCTGTTGCTGTTCTTACCGCAGAGCCAGCAGTGGTAGCCCATCTGGGAGCACAGTCATGGGAGCACCGTTTCGTGGGTGCCAACTTCCGCAGCTCTGCCCCCCACTCAGCCCCTCCAGGCTGGCCCTCCCACCTGACCCTGGCCCAGCATGTGGGCAGCGGGCTTACCATGATGTCGGCATAGTCCGTGGGCATCTGGATCTGCTTCTCCCCTTCCCGAGAGCTGAGGGGCGTCCCTTCTCCTGGCTTGCCCGGGTTGTGTTTCTTCAGCCACATGTCATAGGTCTGTTGCATATCCAGGACTGGGAGGGGACAGAGCACCTGGTGAGGGGGCTTCCCCGTCCGCTCTCCCCATGATCCCTTCTGGACTTGGGAGGCACAGACATCTTAGGCCTGCTGCCGGGCCTGAGAGACTAATCACTCACAGGAAGCCCAGAGTCGGGCAGGGCCTGCTGAGTCTGGGGAAGACCCCAGCAGGTATTCAGGAGGTGTTGGAAATGAGGCGATGTAGGACAAGTCTGTCACTTACTCTTGTTCTCCTTCATGAAGGTCCACATGTCCCTCTCCTCAGGGCTGTGTGCGAAGGAACAGTTCCCCACATACTGGCACTTGCGGCCGTTCTGGGCATGGATGCAGAGCTGTGGGCGGGCAAAGGAAAGCCTGCTGAGTCCCACAAGGCTACGTCATCGGCCAGTTAGAGCCTCCCAAGGCCGACAACTTCATGTACTACCCACCCCTCAAGTGCTCACATCGTATTGCTGTGGAAAGTTTCGAATGGATGGCAGTGGCCTCACCGACACCCATTTCCTCTTGGCTTTGGACATCACCAGAAGGACCCGCCTCTCCTTGGTCCAGCTGTAGGTCAAAGATGAGAGTCATTGGGGGGAGAATCAGAGAGGAAGCCTCAGTGTTAGGAGACCTTCTTTCCTTTCTCAGAGCCCTGGTCTCCCAAGTCTTGGCCTCCTCCCCCACGGTGCGCTAGGAGTCGCCCATCTTGCCCCGGGCCTGCTCACCAATGCCGGGCCTTGGCACTGCAATACTTGAGGTCCTTGTCTGGTTCCACCACCTGCCCGTTCCTCCAGCACTGACCACACACAAACTTCATCTGCAAGTCAAAGGTGCTGGGCCCGTGTGTCCTTGGGGTACCCTATCGGAAGACCGGAGAGTGGGTTGATGACGCCAGAGCCACCAGGCCTTAGGGCTCTGGGAGCCTAAGACCACCACGACTTAAATCAGCTGGTCAACTGCCCGGTTCTGCTGACAGACAGGGCCCTCTCGGCTGCGGGTCCTCTGAGTTCTGAGTAGAGGAACCTGATGCCGGTAGGGATCCCGAGTCAGGGTCTCTTTCTGCCCTCCCCAGCTGGCCTTTACTGAGCTTTACTTTTTAGAGGCCTATTTTATGCAACTACTGCATAGAATAGCTTCTCCCTTTAAAGATTTATTTTAAATTTATTTTATTTATTTATTTTTAGACAGGGTCTCACTATGTATCACTGGCTGTTCTGGAACTTGCTGTGGAGACCAAACTGGAGTTGAACTCACAGAGATCCATCAGCTTGTTTCATGAGTGTTGGGATTCAAGGCACATGCTCTATCATCCCAGCCCTATTTTTTTTTTTCAAGACAGGGTTTCTCTGTGTAGCCCTGGCTGTCCTGGAACTCGCTCTGTAGACCAGGCTGACTTCAAACTTACAGAGATCCACCTGCCTCTTCCTCCTGAGTGCTGGGATTAAAGGTGTGCGCCACCACATCTGGCTTCCCAGCCTATTTTATTTTTAAATTAAGTATATATATGTGGGTTTGTGCACGTGTGTGGGTGTGTGCCCTTGCAGGCCAGAGGCATTGGTTAGATTCCCCCGGAACTAGAATTACAGGTAGTGTGAGCTGTTGACATGGGGGCTGGGAACCAAACTCAGGCCCTTTGCAAGACAGTGTGTGCTCTTAATCACGATAGCTCCTTAACATGTGGTCAAAACCCATCCAGGGGCAGAGAACTGAACCTGGGAGCTCTGGAAAATTTGGCAGTACTGAAACCTATCATAAACGAGAATACACAACCACCAGAAATTAATTCGACATCAAACGTGCAAGGAATGTGGGGTGTGTCTGGCAGCACATTCTCTTGTTCCGTCATGCCCCTTACCAAACCCTTGAATCTGAGTACCTGATAGGAACAAGCTGCACCGTGCATGGTGTCTCAGCCTGCAGCACCCAGCAACACTGCCCGAACTCGGTGCGGGTTCCAGACTACTACATGTCATGAACCGCAGTGTTCTTACCGTACAGACAAACTTCCCGCTCTTTAGGAAAATAATGGTCCACAGAAAACAAAGGCTTTTAATATTTTCCTACTGTCCTCTCTCAGCATTGAAGCACTAAACTCGTGTGTCTTTGAGTTACATTGTTACAGTGTCTGATTTTTAAAAGTTGCTGTTGGGACTCCAGGGATGGCTGGCTCTGTGATTGAGAGTACCTGTTCTCAGAGAAGATCTTCCCAGCACCCACATGGTGGCGTACAACCATCCATAACTTTAGGTCCCCTCTTCTGACCTTTGTGGGCAACAGGCATGCATGTGGTGTACAATACCTACATCCGTGCAGGCAAAACACTCATACACAATTAACCTAAATCTTTTTTCTTTTCATTGCCAGGCATGGTGGCCTATCCCAGCACTGGGGCAGTAGAGGCAGATGGATTTCTGTGAGTTTGAGGCTGCGCTGGCTAGTTTTATGTCAACTTGACACAAGCTGTCGTCATCTGAGAGGAGGGAACTTTAACTGAGGAAATGTCTCTGTAAGATTGGGCTGTAGGGGGCTGGAGAAATGGCTCAGAGGTTAAGAGCACCGAGTGCTCTTCCAGAGGTCGTGAGTTCAATTCCCAGCAACCACATGGTGGCTCACAACCATCTGTAATGAGATCTGGCGCCCTCTTCTGGTCATACATGCTGTATACATAATAAATAAATAAATCTTTGTAGGTAAAGCCTGGAGGGCATTTTCTTAACTAGTGATTGATGGGGGATGGCCTAGCCCATTGTGGGTGGTACCATCTTTGGGCTGGTGGCCCTGGGTTCTATAATAAAGCAGACTGAGCAAGTCTGATGAACAAGCTAGTAGTAATCAGCAGTCCTCCATGGCCTCTGCATCAGCTCCTGCCTCCAGGTCCCTGTCTTCTTGGGTTCCTGCCTTGGCTTTCCCCAGTGGACAGTGATTCAGGATATATAAGCCAAACAAGCCCTTCCCTCTCCAAGCTGCTTTTGGTTGTGGTGTTTCATCATAGCATTGAGGGGGGGGGAGGGAGGGAGAGAGAGAGAGAAAGAGAGAGAGGGAAAGGGGGAGAGAGAGAGAGAGAGAGATTTGAAACTATTGCTGTGGAGTTGCTCACTTGAGCTTCATTTTTTAAAAGGCATGGGCGTGTGTGCACGTGTGCACGTCTTTGGGAGTTTATGTATTTCATATGCCTGTAATGCAGGTGCCCATGGAGGCCAGAGAGCATTAGATGGCCTGAAACTGTTGTTACAGACAACTGTGAGCTGCCTGAGTGAGTACTGGGAACCAAACCTGGGTCGTCTGCAAAAGCAGCAGACGCTCTATTTTGTTGTTGTTGTTACTGTCCCGGAACTCACTCTGTAGCCCAGGCTGGCCTCGAACTCAGACATTCACCTGGCATTGCCTCCTGAGTGCTGGGATTAAAGGTGTGCGCCACCACCACCCAGCTATCAGCAAGCACTCTTTTTTTTTTTTTTTTAAATTTATTTATTTATTATGTATGCAGAAGTGGGTGCCAGATCTCATTACAGATGGTTGTGAGCCACCATGTGGTTGCTGGGACTTGAACTCAGGACCTCTGGAAGAGCAGTCAGTGCTCTTAACCTCTGAGCCATCTCTCCAGCCCTCAGCAAGCACTCTTAATGAGCTGAATCATTTGAGTTTCCAGCTCTCATTTGAGATTTTTTTTTTAATTATTGAATAAATTTTGGTGTGGGTTAGTATTGAATTTCCAACAATTCTGACATGGTTCTAAACAGACTCCTGCCATTGTGTACTACATATTTATGCACAGTGATGTTCTCAGCATTGACAACTACAAAAACCAAATATTAATCAGTTCCAAGAAGTGCCGTCTCCACATCCTGTAGTTCCAACTCTTCAGCCAATACTTAGGTCTTTATGTAAATTAAACAAGCATGTCCATCTCATTAATATTTTCTTTTCTTTTTTTTGAGGGGGGCAGTTGAGACAGGGTTTCTCTGTGTAGTTTTGGAGCCTGTCCTGGAATTTACTCTGTAGACCAAGCTGGCCTCGAACTCACAGAGATTCACCTGCCTCTGCCTCCCAGGTGCTGGGATTAAAGGTGTGTGCCACCACTGCCTGGCTTAATATTTTCTTTCAATTTAATAAACAATAAAATTATATAAATACCAAAAAAATCATTTTATAAGACATTTCTTTATGACCTAGCATTAGTAAATGTTTAATTTATAGCCAGGTATGGTAGCTTATGCTGGTAATCCTATCATTTAGGAAGCAGGAGGATTACGACAAGTTAAGAGACTTTGAGTGGGTTACAAAGTCAGTCCCAGGAAATACTGGGCTACACATAGTGAGACTCTTTCTTAAACAACAAAAGTTTGATTTATATGCTCGTCTTGTAGACCCACATATCTGTGCTGCATAAAAACTACTCATGGGAAAACAAGCCAAAAAGAGGAAGTGACCGACCCTGTCACATGCTGTCCTCTACCTGGAATGCCCTTCCTCTGGGTTTCATGCAACTTATCCTAAAAATTGTCTTTCAAAATTCAGCTCAAGTGCTGGAGGGATGGCTCAGCACGTAGCAGTGTTCACTGTATAAGCATGGAGACAGCAGTTTGGTTTCCAGCACCTCGGTAAAATCCAGGTGGGGTCCGGCACGTGCCTGTAACCCCAGCTCTGAGTGGTGCAGAGACAGGATGTAGCTGGGGACTAGGCTAGCCAAAAAGTGGAAGCCCTAGGGTCAGCAAGAGACTTTGCTGCCTGAAGGGTAAGGCAGTGATAGAGGATGCCTGGTCCCTCCTTTGGCCTGTCCACACTGGTGTGCTCCCCTGCACATCATGTGTGTATCACCCACACACTCAGCTCAGGCTGCAGGGGGCCCTCCTGGAGCTTTCCTATGACAAAGCTGCCGCTCCCCATGGCTCAAGTACCTTGTCTGACCAACCAGTTTTGAGTGCTCAGTCTGTAGAGAGCAGGAGTTCAGAGGTGGGAAGTTGGCCTTGGGCAGCAGGACAGACAGTCTTGGATTCAGGACCCTCTTCCAGGGCAGTGTCCAGCTAGTCTCTGAGGCTCCTTTCCCACAATTCTTCCCGACCTTTTGCCCTAGCCTTGACTCTGTAGGCAAGAGCTGCTCTTCTGTGCCCAGGACAGAGTGGGGAATGAGAGGTAGCCTTGGCTAACTTGTTCCAGCTGTCTTCTGTCCCTTCTGTTGCTAGACTCCCCATCTGTCCAGGGGCAGCCCTTCATTTCTCCAGGCTAGCAGGTGGATATGTCTCTTGCTGGTTCCCTCAGGCGCTGCCCAGGGTAGGGATCATTTACTTCTGACCGAGCAGAGGCAGCTCAGAGCAAATCCTCACTCCCTCTGAAGTAAAGCGCTTTTGTGCTTCTTCAGGGGATGGCATGGTAAGCCAGAGGCACTGGGCCCAAGTACCTGCCCTGGTGGCCCCCTGCCTTTACTCCTAGATGGCAAGCAGGCAAGAGCTCATGCCTGGGCCAGCTGAGTTGGACACGGGTGTCTGGTTCCTGAGCTAGGCCTGGGTGGTGTCCTGAATAGGCAGGGTGGAGTCTTGGCAGTAGGGGAGGGGTGAAGCACCATCAGCCAGAGAGGCACACACCTTGGCCCTGGGTGGCCCTGGAAGGACTGACCACTGGTCAGGAGAAGAGGATGAGGAAGAACGGAGGGGGCCAGGACTCGGGGCTGTCTTTAGAAGACTGCCCACAAGGACCCACCTGAGCCCATCACAGTGTCCCTGCTGGGCTCCTGGCCAGGAGCAAAAAGAACGAGAGAGATGCAGGAAGTCAGAAGAGAAAGAAAAACGGGCAGTCGGGTATAATCTCCACACTTGAGAGGCTGAGGCAACGGGGTCCTGAGTTCAAGGCCAGCTCTGGCTGTAGCAAGATCCATCTCAAAGAAATAAAAAATAAGAGACAGAGGCAGTGAGAGAGAGAGAGAAATAGAGAGAGGGAGGGAGAGAGAGAAAGAAGAGAGGAGACAGAGGTGGGGAGAGGAAAGAGACTAGCAGGGTTCTAAGGAGAATGAGCAGCTGGGGAGGGAAGTCATGAGCTGGAGGGAGTTTAGGGTAGGGAGGAGGTGAGAAAGGTTAGTATACTAGCATGGACTTTGAAATGTGCAGCAGGTCCTTGTGATACTCAAGGAGCCGGGAGGCCAGCATGTGCTTTGCTATGCTGATAGGTGCTGCAGGTAGCCATATGTCCCTTCTGCCAGAGGTAAGGGAACGACTCCTTTTGGTGGAGGGGACCAGTTTCATAAGTTCCTGAGGAATGCTGGCCTTTGTCTAACCACCAGAGATCCTATAGTCCAGGGTGAGCTCATTTCTGGAGAGAGACAGAGACAGAGAGACAGAGAGACAGAGACAGAGAGAAAGGAGGAGGAGGAGAAGAGAGGAGAGACAGAGACAGAGAGACAGAGAGAGACAGAGAGAGAAAGGAGGAGGAGGAGAAGAGAGGAGAGAGAGACAGAGACAGAGAGACAGAGAGAAAGGAGGAGGAGGAGAAGAGAGGAGACGGGGGGGGGGTGATACAAAGGCTAGAAAGGGAAGACCCAGGGAGCAGGGAGCCCTAACGGCTCCTCCCCTCAGCTTGGATCCCCCCTCTACCCCCACTCCAGCCTGGCCCCATAAGGAGTTCAGAAGCCCAGGTTTCCTTCAAGTTGACAACAGACTGGTCTGGCCTAGGGGACAGGATCATCCCTCATGAGTGAGCCACAGGCCCATCCCTCAGCATGCTGAGACTGGGGCCAGCTCCTGTAAGCCTCACACCCATGCAGGAGATGGCGGGCAGGGCCTTATGATGAAGAATCCAAGGAGGGTTGGATGGTGGGAATGGTACAGGTGGGGTACTGTGTCCGGGGCTCACACAGTCGGACCACAGTGAAGACCAGGAGAGAAGCAACACCACATCCGTGGGTACCAACCACCCTGAGCTGACACAGACATTCACACGGACTCAAGGCATCTCCAAGAGGCTTTTTTGAGGAGCAGGGGGGCAGGTTAGATAGTCTATCACACAGCCCAAGCTAACCTCAAACTCACTAAGTAGCCGAGGCTGGCCTTCAATTCCTAATTCTCCTGCCTCACCTTCCAAGTGCTGGGGTGATAGGCATGTGCCACCATGCTCTATTGATCCAGGAAGTTGTAACTAATCACATAGAGAAAAGATAATTTTGTAGGTGCAGGAATCTTCACAGCAGGGGAACCTTAGTCAGACTCTCACAGTTATCACCACTAAGGGGATAGCTTGAGATGACATGTCTGCTGATGTGGAAGCTGAGCCCATGGCCTGAGGAAACAGGCGCCCCACCCCACAGGACGGATTATCTGTAAAACCAGAGGTTTTGAACATGTCCGTCATGAAGACAAAGACCCATGAAGGAGGCATTCTAAATTAAAGGACATGAAAAAGACATGCCAATGGAACAGGGTGTCACCTAAAATTTAGGGACAGAATCTGAATGGCAGTGTTCTTTCTATTAATTTTCTGGTGTTACATGGGTACTGTGGCTATAAAAAGGTACCCTCATTACAATTTTTTTTTAAAATTTATTTATCTTTATTTTATGTGCATTGGTGTGAGGGTGTCAGATGCCCTGGAACTGGGGTTACAGACAGTTGTGAGCTGCCATGTGGGTGCTGGGAATTGAACCCGGGTCCTCTGGAAGAGCAGCGAGTGCTCTTAACCTCTGAGCCATCTCTCCAGCCCCTCATTACAATTTTTTTTAAATTATGTATACAATGTTCTGTCTGCATGTGTGCCTACATGCCAGAAGAGGGCACCAGATCTCATTACAGATGGTTGTGAGCCACCATGCGGTTGCTGGGAATTTAACTCAGGACCTCTGGAAGAGCAGCCAGTGCTCTTAACCTCTGAGCCATCTCTCCAGCTCCCTACAATTTTTTTTTTTTAAATAATTTAATTTTATTTTATGTGCATTGGTGTGAGGGTGTCAGATCTCCTAGAACTGGAGTTACAGACAGTTTGTGAGCGGCCATGTGGGCACTGGGAATTGAACCTGGGTCCTCTGGAAGAGCAGCCAGTGCTCTTAACCCCTGAGCCATCTCTCCAGCCCTCTACAATTTTTTTTAAAGTTATTATTTTATGTGTATGGGTGTTTTGCCTGTGTGTGTGTGTGTGTGTGTGTGTGTGTGTGTGTGTGTGTGTATGCACACACACATACCACTTGTGTGTAGTGCCCACAGGGGCCAGAAGAGGGTATTAGAGTCCAGGGCACTAGAGTTAGAGATATTGTGAGCCACCATGTGGGTGCTGGGAATCAAACGTGGCTTTCTGGAAGAGCAGCAAGTTCTCTTAACTGCCGAGTCATCTCTCCAGCCCCAGAATACCTTTTTAAAGTGGTCAGAGGTAAGAGGATAACTATCTGCACTTATTCCCAGATGTTCAAAACAGAACCCCCCCAGAAACAATGTGCATATCTATGTATATAAATGTGTATGTTTATGAAAATACATACCTGCACATAGGAAAATGACACACACACACACACACACACACACACACACTGATAACAAAGCAAGTAGTAACACGTGAACTCTGCGAATACAGAAAAGAGCACAACTTGCTAGGTCACACATCACAGGAAAAGGAAGCGGACAACTCCCGTGGTGCCCGCCCTTAACCCCATGCCAGTCCCAGGGCCTCACCAGGCTGCCGCAGGCCTTCCCTGCATGGGCTTCCATCTGTTGCCAGTATTTCTTGGATTCCTGAACGATGTCTTCGTGGGTCATGCCTGTGGAGGGTGGAAGAAAACACACGGCTTGGCAAAGGGTGAGACCCAGCACTCTGGGGATGCTGGGACGAGGTCCAAGCAGAGGAGTCCCACCCAGCGAGTCCCGCCACATAAGACTCAGGACCCCGGGAAAAAGCTCAGCTTCTCTGGGCCTGTTTGTTCATCTGTATCATAGGAAGAAAGTTTCCTGACTCCCTAGCCAGTGTCCCATTCCCAGATCCAGCTGCTCAGCTCTTCCTGAAGCCTCTCTGCCTTTCTCACTGGGGGCTCAAGCAAAATCCTGCTTGGCAGCCCCAAGGCCACTGGTCTCTAGGGCTCGCCAAAGCACAAGGTACATGGCTCTTCACTGCCAACCCCCAAAGGGCAAATGTCCCAGCATGATGGCCCCAAAGTACCAATCAGATCCTTACTTGCCTTCCAGGCCCAGCTGATGCCTTCCTGAAGCCTCCCTCCCCGGCCTGCAGCCCCTCCAGTCATCTGCCTCATCATTCTGCGGCCACTCTCCATTGTGGTGATATTGTGTTCCCCAAAATATTGTGTACTCTAATAAATTTATCTGGGGTTAGAGAACAGACAGCCACTAGATACAAAGGCTAGAAAATGGTGGCACTCACACCTTTAATCCTAGCATTCCAGAGATAGAAATCCCTCTGGATCTCTGTGAGTTCAAGGCCACATTGGAAACAGTCAAGCATGGTGACTCACGCCTTTAATCCCAGGGAGTGGTGGTAGAAAGTAGAAAGATATATAAGGTGTGAGGACCAGAAACTAGAGGCATTTGGCTGGTTAAGCATGTGGCTGGTTAAGCTTCAGGCTTTGGAGCAGCAGTTCAGCTGAGATTCATTCTGGATGAGGACATAGAAGCTTCCAGTCTGAGGAAACAGGACCAGCTGAGGAACTGGTGAGGTAAGATAGCTGTGGCTTGTTCTGTCTCTCTGATCTACCAGCATTGACCCCCAATAACTCGCCTCAGGTTTGATTTTATTAATAAGAACTTTTAAGATTCCTGCTACACTCCATTCCCTGCTTACCCGGGGCCACATGCCACACTTGACATCACCTTCTTACTGGTAACCCCCAAACGCAAATCCACAGCCCATGTGTCCTTTGGACTTACAGCCCGCCACATCTGGCTGCCCACTCAACATCCCTCCTTGAGGTCCAAGAAGACAGTTTGGAACCTACATCCCACACAGAACCCTGATATTAGCGCCCCCAAACGTGCTCCTACTACACACCCCCTCTTCTCAGAACACGAAACCCTAGTCTACTAGGTACCATGACAGCAGCACTGACCTTGATATAACCTTCTGTTTGTAATCTGGTCCGTCAACAAATCTTGCTGGCTCCACTTCAAAGTACACCCAGAATCCCACCCCTCCTGCCACCTCCACCCCCACCCCCTGGTGTGAGGTACATCCTCCCTGGTGTCTCCACCGACCCCTAGGTCCTCTATTCTCCACCAAGCAGCTAGCATGGCTTAGAAACAAACCGCTGGTCAGATCCTGAAACTCCATTTCACCCAAAACCCCTCCTGGCCTTGCACAGCAAATTTAGAGTAATGCCAGCCGGGCGGCGGTGGTGGCGCAGGCCTTTGATCCCAGCACTCGGGAGGCAGAGCCAGGCGGATCTCTGTGAGTTCGAGGCCAGCCTGGGCTACCAAGTGAGTCCCAGGAAAGGCGCAAAGCTACACAAGAAACCCTTGTCTCGGAAAACCAAAAAAAAAAAAAAAAAAAAATAAAATAAAAATAAAAATAAAAAAATAAAAATTTAGAGTCATGCCAACTGCAGTCCTGTGTCATATTATTGATGGGCTTTTCTGAGATGCGCAGTACTTTGAGCTGTAAACAGGATGAGGCTGAACCAGCATCACAGGCCAGGATTTTAAAAGCAATCATCTTACTACATTTATTTCTTTTGTATGTATGTGGTGCAGGCAGGTGTGTGGGCATCAGAGGACACCTTGCAGGAGTTGGTTTTCTCTTTCTACCATGTGGGTCCGGGGATTGCACTCAGGTCATACTTGGTGGCATACATCTTATCCTGTGAGTCATCTCTTGGCTACACAGTCAGCATTTTTAATTTTGTTTTTTTAATTTCAACTAGGAATACAGCCTAACAATTATGATATAGTATAGCAAATCCACGAACTAGGAACAGTGTTGTTCATTCATTATAATTCATTGCACTCTTCATCCCCATTATAACATTGTGGGGCCACTGTCCTTTGGCCCACCATTGACTAAAATATCAATGCAGCATGTGACTATATTCCTATTTATGGCCAAGAGATTCTCACACACTGGGAGCCTTGCGTCTTAAACTCTATCCCACTTCCATTCACTGCTTTACCTCCTGAGATAACCTTCTGCCTCAAGTCCTTTGCTCCCTGGAGCATCCCCTGCCCCTCCCTAGACAGGCCGGTTCTCACCGCCTCACTGGAAACACTTTTCTCCATCCCTCTCCCATTGCTCGGCTTCCACACATCAATGGTGCACAACTCAAGTCAAAACACTATTGACTCTGCTGGGCGTCGGTGGCGCACACCTTTAATGCCAGCATTCAAGAGGCAGAGGCAGGCGCGATCTCTGAGTTCAAGGCCAGCCTGGTCTACAGAGTGAGTTCCAGGACAGCCAGGGCTACCCAGAGAAACCCTGTCATGGAAAAAAAAAAAAAAAAAGACAAAACAAAGAAAATACAGCAACCAAAACCCAAAAACCACTACTGACTCCGGAGAAGACTTAGAGTCTAAGTGGATACTGACTGTCTGTGTACGGTATCTATCTGCTCCGTCATGGCACCAAATAATGCTAACAAAAGTATTATAACAGGCAGTAGAGAAGACTATGCATCCTAGGTGCGATGGAACCTAGGATTTGATTCTCGCTTGTACACTGCCTGTCTGGCTCCATGTCAGTCCTCAGGAGTGAGGGCTTTGATTAGTTCATGGCTGGGTACCCTGACACAGAGAGGGTGTAAAGCAGTTAGACTGATGGATATGTGGACATCTGAAAATCCACTTGCTGGACCAACAGAAGGAGGCTCAGGCAGAGATGCCATATTGGCCATTCCCCGGGCAGCAGGCGGAGTTGCTGGAGCAGGGTTAGGGTTCAAGGTCTGAGTCTACCAGGCTCCGAGTCTCACTCACTCTTGCTTTCCCATCTCTATCTTGGCATGTTCCCAGGCAGGGTCCAGATAGGGAGAGACCTCGCAGCAAGCACCCTGTGAGCCAAGTTCTGCCTCCCCTGTAACGTCCAGGGTTCCTAGCTCCTCCAGGAAGCCCTCAGGAACCACCTGCTTCTGAACTCCCCTGAGGTCCTGACCATTGGCCACCAGGCCCTGGCCTGTTCGGTCCCAGCCAATTCCAAGCCTGGTGCTTCGCCTGCTCTGCCTGTCCCTCACCTGAGTACTGCTGCAGCAGCCAGACCTTGAGCTCAATGAAGCTGTGGGCGAAGTGGCAGCTGTCCTCTCGGAGGCAGCCGTAGCGCACCTCATGGCGGCACACGTCGAACTGGAAGTGCTCCTGGAACTGACGGATCTTGGAGTACTTGAGAGAGGTGGAACGGACGATGTGCACCAGGCACCTGGTGGGCATACGGGAGGCGGTGACGCCGACTGTGGCCCCCAACACCCTCTGCCCTCCATCCTTGCAGTGGGGCTACCCCTCTAGTGCCAAGCGAATTTGAGGGGAGAGCCTTCTCAGAGCCTGCTCCTGGGCACCCATCTCAGAATTGTAGGTGGCAGAGGAAGAAAGGGGATCCTACACTCAAGACTCTAGTCCCAGCTCTGTGTCACGTGTACCCCATCACAGACCTCTGGGGCCAGAGCAGCGTGCAACTGTCCCCAGAGGTGTCTCATCCCACCTGTCACCAGGTGGGGGGGGGGGAAGGGAGTGCCCGGGAGTAGAAGGAGAAATTACACCCAGGAGGATGATAATGAGGCACTTTCTCTGGGTGGGGGAACTCACTGGACTTCAGTGAAACCCAACAAGATGAGAACATCATTACTCTCCGAGAAGAGGAAACCCAAGGCGTCAGGGGCTGGCGCTCCAACCCACAACCATCCCTGGCCAGGCTGGGATATATAAACCCGGGACCACCTAACGCGGGGCCTGGCTCCATCACGAACGATGGGGCAGAGCAGAGAACTGGAAAGAGAAACGGCAATGGAGGACCCAGCTCCTCCCATCCCGCCTGACACTGAAACCATGACAACACAAGGTGCTGGTTGGAGTCAACAATCAGCGGGCCACATCTGCCTGCTGACCAAGCTGTTCCCAAGCCTCAGCTTTCTTCTTCTGTACAAGGGGAGCAGTAGCTCCCTCCCCAAAGGGCTGCTGAGACCATTAGATACCCAAGACAACGCTGGAAGATGGTAGGTGTTCAACACACGTGGTTCCTGCCCTTCATGGGTGGATGTGTCGCTGTTCTGTCCCTTTTTGGCCCAGGCCTTTCCTTATCTGTCCAGGACCCTCCCCAGCTGCAGGACTCACTTGTTATTGTAGAAGCTGTGCTTGGCAGCCAGGTTGGAGCACACTGATGGAGAGTCCTTGGTGCCTTTGCTGATGATCCGGGGCTTACTGTCGAAGCAGATCTGTCCAGGGAGAGGGATGGGCTGGGACCTTCACAAGGCCACTTGGGGAGGGGATGGGCTAGAACTCCGCATGGCCATCTGGGCAAAGACAACTGGTTCCTGTAGGCCCTGTCTTAGGTAGGGGGAGTGTGGAAGATAACCCAGGCTCTGTGAACCTCAGGTCTCTGGCCCACAGGTGCCCTGGACCTCAGCTCTCCTTTTTCATCCCTCGGATCACACAGCTCCAGTGCCTGGGGCAGGGGGTTACTCCACGCCCTTGAGCCTCAGTTTCCTCAAGTGCAACTGTGAATAATTAACCTCCTTTTTCCCACAGGCTCACTGTGCAGGTCACAAAATGATAGACATGAGTTCAGGAGATCCTGTCTTACGGCCGTGAGCTATGATTGCCAAGCCAACTCTTCCCTAAGGAAAGACAGTACAGGTCTATCTGCTGGAAAGGTCAGCAGATCGGGCTGGGCTGGGCTCCACCAAACCCCCTCCACCCAGGCCCTTACTTCTCAAAGATGAACATGACACTGTCTCCACCCCCAACGAGCTACAGAGCCAAGTGTACTCTCGAGACTGGGGAAGGCTGGTGGTCATGGTGGTGCACACCTTTAATCCCAGTGCTCGGAAGTACAGACAGGTGGATCTCTGTGAGTTCAATACTAACCTGGTCTACATACCAAAAATTCCAGGCCAGCCAGGGCTAGTGAGACCTTGTCTCAATACCCCCTCAAAAAAAAACCCCAAAAACCTTAACACTTGGAAAGCTCAATGGAGCTACTGGGATCAGAGCTGGCCTGGGAAAAATGCAGAAATTTGGGAGGGATGGTATAGCTGGGTCACTGGCTGGAAGCAGAGCAGGCACAGCCAGATTGGAACACATGCGGAGGAAGATATGGAAAGGCAGGCCATGGACACCTTGCTCTAGACACCTCAGCTAAGGCTAAATTCACTATACCCATTTGGGAACAACACTGGACAAGATTCTAGGTCTACCTGGCCCCAGGAAGCATGGCCCTAAAGATTGCCAGTGGTGGCTGGTCCTGGGAGGGGGCCTGGGCTCTGGGCTCGCAGCTCAGGTTGACTTGGCCATCTGGCCCTCAGGCTCCACCTCACCTCAAACCCTAGCATCACCAATACATGAGAACAGTATCTGTGCACGGGAGCCGCCCAGAAAGTATGAATAAAGATCTAGATCCTGGCACACTGTGGGTTCCTAGGGAAGAACAGATGGGGTGATTACTGTTGCTTCCTGGCCTCGGTTTTCACCTTTGTAGAATGAGAAGCCAGACAGGATCCGGGTTCTAACAGGATCCCCAGGACCTAACTTTCTGACAGTCTCTGGATCTAGTGACTTTAGGGCCACGCCTCACCACACCCACAGTCTCCAGGGCTAACAACTCCCACAATGGCCGGCCAGCCCAAGGGCACAGCTCAGCCTGGAGAGTGCCTGGGACTGTGGAGGGCGGGTGACATGGCTGGGCAGGCGGGTACCTCGCAGAGGAAGGTGAAGATGCCCTGGTGCTCCTTGAGGAGCTTGGCAATGGTGAGGCTACCACGCTTGACACCCCCGAGAGGGTCGAAGAGCAGGTCACGGTTGAGGGTGCCCTTCCGTTCCTCCGTCCACACGTCGATCTCCTCCTGATGGTAGGCGAAGGTGCAGTTATCCCCGTACTTACAGTCTTGCTTGTTAATCATGTCTGCAGAGACACAACAGGACACCCGTCTGCCAGGTGGGGGAGGCAGCCCATCGCAGCACCCTGTGACCTCACTGTGGGCAGCAGGACTCGGACCCACCAGGACAGAGCCCTGGCGGCTGCTGGCCTCCCGGGAGGCCGCTTTTCCAAACACCAGGCCCCAGGACCTCTGTGCTCAGCGCCTCCAGACACACCCAGTGTCTGTGCAGGTCAAGCAAGACAAAGGGTGGAAAGGGATTTGTAGAATACACACATCTACATAAAGAGGAGGGGTTTAGGATTATTCGTCAGGGAGGTGAATAACCGATTCGGGTCAGGAACTCGGGCCGCAGATCTGAAGGGCTGGGTTGTATCCTCCGCTGCAGAGGGACAGAGAAGTGGTACAGAGAATGGCTTCCAAGATCTGGGCCGTCAGGCTCAAAGGGCAGAGCAAGTGCCATGGGGTGGGGTGGGGGGTGCGAGTGTGAGGAATGGATAGGGTGGGGATGGGGATGTGGGCATGCGCTGGCCTGCATCCCACCAGCCACGGGCAGGGCTTCAGGCAGCGTGTTGAGTGCAGAAGGGCTGTATGCAGGTGTCTGGTGTGTGCAGAAGGGCTGTATGCAGGTGTCTGGTGCAGAAGGGCTGTATGCAGGTGTCTGTGCAGAAGGGCTGTATGCAGGTGTCTGGTGTTGAGTGCAGAAGGGCTGTATGCAGGTGTCTGGTGTTGAGTGTAGAAGGCCTGTATGCAGGTGTCTGGTGCAGAAGGGCTGTATGCAGATGTCTGGGGCAGAAGGGCTGTATGCAGGTGTCTGGTGCAGAAGGGCTGTATGCAGATGTCTGTGCAGAAGGGCTGTATGCAGATGTCTGGTGTGTGCAGAAGGGCTGTATGCAGATGTCTGGTGTTGAGTGCAGAAGGTCTGTATGCAGGTGTCTGGTGTGTGCAGAAGGGCTGTATGCAGGTGTCTGGTGTGTGCAGAAGGGCTGTATGCAGGTGTCTGGTGTGAGTGCAGAAGGGCTATATGCAGGTGTCTGGTGCAGAAGGGCTGTATGCAGGTGTCTGGTGTTGAGTGCAGAAGGGCTGTATGCAGGTGTCTGGTGTTGAGTGCAGAAGGGCTGTATGCAGATGTCTGGTGTTGAGTGTAGAAGGCCTGTATGCAGGTGTCTGGTGCAGAAGGGCTGTATGCAGATGTCTGGGGCAGAAGGGCTGTATGCAGATGTCTGGGGCAGAAGGGCTGTATGCAGGTGTCTGGTGCAGAAGGGCTGTATGCAGATGTCTGTGCAGAAGGGCTGTATGCAGATGTCTGGTGCAGAAGGGCTGTATGCAGATGTCTGGGGCAGAAGGGCTGTATGCAGGTGTCTGGTGTGTGCAGGTGATCGTGTTGCAGAAGGGCTGTATGCAGGTGTCTGGTGTGTGCAGAAGGGCTGTATGCAGATGTCTGGTGTGTGCAGAAGGGCTGTATGCAGATGTCTGGTGTGTGCAGAAGGGCTGTATGCAGGTGTCTGGTGTGTGCAGAAGGGCTGTATGCAGGTGTCTGGTGCAGAAGGGCTGTATGCAGGTGTCTGGTGTGTGCAGAAGGGCTGTATGCAGATGTCTGGTGTGTGCAGAAGGGCTGTATGCAGGTGTCTGGTGTGTGCAGAAGGGCTGTATGCAGATGTCTGGTGTTTGCAGAAGGGCTGTATGCAGGTGTCTGGTGTGTGCAGAAGGGCTGTATGCAGATGTCTGGTGTGTGCAGAAGGGCTGTATGCAGATGTCTGGTGTGTGCAGAAGGGCTGTATGCAGGTGTCTGGTGTGTGCAGAAGGGCTGTATGCAGGTGTCTGGTGTGTGCAGAAGGGCTGTATGCAGGTGTCTGGTGTGTGCAGAAGGGCTGTATGCAGGTGTCTGGTGGAGGGTGAGGGTGTCTGGTGTATGCAGAAGGGCTGTATGCAGGTGTCTGGTGTTGAGTGCAGAAGGGCTGTATGCAGATGTCTGGTGCAGAAGGGCTGTATGCAGGTGTCTGGTGTGTGCAGAAGGGCTGTATGCAGATGTCTGTGCAGAAGGGCTGTATGCAGGTGTCTGGTGCAGAAGGTCTGTATGCAGATGTCTGGTGTGTGCAGAAGGGCTGTATGCAGGTGTCTGGTGTTGAGTGCAGAAGGGCTGTATGCAGGTGTCTGGTGTTGAGTGCAGAAGGGCTGTATGCAGGTGTCTGGGGCAGAAGGTCTGTATGCAGATGTCTGGGGCAGAAGGTCTGTATGCAGGTGTCTGGTGCAGAAGGGCTGTATGCAGATGTCTGGTGTGTGCAGAAGGGCTGTATGCAGGTGTCTGGTGTGTGCAGAAGGGCTGTATGCAGGTGTCTGGTGTGTGCAGAAGGGCTGTATGCAGGTGTCTGTGCAGAAGGGCTGTATGCAGGTGTCTGGTGTGTGCAGAAGGGCTGTATGCAGGTGTCTGGTGCAGAAGGGCTGTATGCAGGTGCCTGGTGTTGAGTGCAGAAGGACTGTATGCAGGTGTCTGGTGTGTGCAGAAGGGCTGTATGCAGGTGTCTGGTGTTGAGTGCAGAAGGTGTATGCAGATGTCTGGTGTTGAGTGCAAAAATGCTGCAGTACAGATGTGCTTAATCTCGTGGCTGTTCAGGGAAACTGAAAAAAGCAAATAAGGTCTATTCGTTGCTGACCAAATTTCTATAAGCCAGCAGTGAGGACAAGGAAAATAAGGAGATCATTAAAAACCTGATATTGCAAGCCTTTCCTATGTGCTTTCTGTGGACTCTTCCCATCTCTTTTGGGATCCTGCAGGCTATGAACCTGGCTGTCTATTGACTGTGGGAATCTCACATGTGGATGGTACAGGGTACCACACAGCTCCGGCTCCACGGGACATCCTGAATGACCTCTGTCTTTGGACAAGGTCAAGAGAGGAGATGCTCACTCTCAGTGGGTCTCGGGCTTTATCTGAGCTCCCTCATCTCTCCTGTGGTCACTCTGCTGTAGGCCTGGGAGGAGCTAGACCTGGCCAGGCCCCATGTCGGTCCACCCACCTTTGCACAGGTAGTAGGAGCCCACAAAACTGGTTTTGGTAGGCCGGGGCCGGATGCGCTTCCAGATCTGGTCCTCAGAGCTCCGGAGTCGGCCGAGGAGGACATCCCTTTTGCACTTGTGTTCAAGGCCCTCGCGGTAGGTGTAGTCACCGGCCCTGGGGCCTGTGGGCAGGGTACACAGGGATGCAACTCCAGAAAAACCCGCGCACCCTCACCTGGGTCTCTGCAGCTCCCATTGTCTCTCCCCTGGTATGTCCTTGCAGGAAGAGAGAGGACTTGGGAAGCCCTCCAAGGAACCCACCACATGCCCTAACAGGCCTGGACCTAAAAGTGAGTCTCTAGACTTGTGAAGACAGTGCTTCCAGAGGGCAGGTCCTAATCAGGGCCCACCCCTTCCTTTCCTGCAGGGGAGGGCCTTGCTCTCCTAGAGGAATCTCCCACGGATGCACAGGTACTTTCAGGCCTGGCTTCCACACTCCTGGGATCCCCAGCATCCCCAGGGCAGAGGGGTGCTGCTGCTCGTGTGAGATTACCTGTTTTAGGGTGGCATAGCTGGCAGGCCTGCTTGAACTCATGGGTGGCAGCCAGGGGGTTCTTGATGAGCAAGGCGGTGTTGGGCATGGAGGGCTCCGGCTAGAAGGGGAGGATGTCGGCTGTCTTGGGCCCTGAGTGGTACCTGGACCACCAGGGCCAGCCAATGCAGTAGGGGATAGGTCTGTGTTTTGATCCCTTCCTCCAATCTGTCCTACCCAGTATCAGAACTGTAGCCTCGGACCCTCTCCCACATCTTCCCAGGCCCTGTCTTATACTACAAGAGCCCCAAACACCAGGACCAGCCTCGAAAGCCTCTGGCTGATGGGGGACAATGAGTAGACGCCATCTTGGACCCAGAGTGTTTCCTTGAACTGAAGGTCAGCATGAAAAGCAGAGAAATGGCAGTAGGCTTGTTTTAGGGCTCTGCCCCTGCTCTCCCTCCAGGGCCCCAGAAATCAAGACAGGAAAAGCAGACCCAGGGAGAGCCGGTGGTTTTTCTAGGGCCACACAGCGGGCACCTAAGCCGAAGTGGGTGTGCATGCTATCACTTGTGCTCTTTTGAACCCAGAGGAGGCTAAGCCTGGAGATCACTGACACTAGGGACCTCACTGATGGCTGCTGAGCCTTAGTCTAACGCAAGAGGGTAAGGAGTGCCCTATGTGTGTGCTGTAGCATAAAGCAGTGGAGGAAAGGCCAGGAGATCACTTGGGGCTGGTCTGTTCTGAGGGTACTCCTCTTGGAGGATAGAGCACCTCACCAATGCAGAGGGCTCACCTTACCCCCGATCTGGGGCTCATAACCCCAGCATGAATAAGAGGCCTGGTCTGGGAGCCCCACTCCAGTTACTCACCGAGGGGGCTGGCTTCTGAGTACTGCTTGGGGGACGGTGGTCCTGTGAGCTGGTCTCTTCTAAGAAAGAAGACACAGGAGTCACGTGCCCTAGTACAGAGAGCATGAGGGGCCTTTCTAGGATGCCCCGTATATTTCTGCCTCAGAGAAGCTCCATGGGCCCACCCTCCTGTTTTCATGATCACAGCCCTGGAGCAGAGAGGCTCCAACATGTCCATCCTGGCTTATGCCTTCTGAGGCTTCCTGTTGCCCATGGGAGAAAGTCCACACTTATAGCTTAGCTCTCAGTGAGACCATGGCTCACACACATGTCCTTCAGGACCCCTGTTCTGGCCTTCAGCCAGCCCCTGACCCTCCACCATACAGATCCTATGCTTCCGAGCCATCAGGTCCTCCAGAAGGAATCCCAGACTCCTCCCTACCGCTGCCATCCCATGGGTCCCTCAGTCATGAGTGCCCTAGACAATCTCTGACCTCCAAAAGCCAACCCTATCAAGACCTGGTCAATGGTGTACGTCTCTGGCTCCCAGCCCAGAGACGTGCTAAGGAGCTAGCTCACGACCTGACATCAGGATTATCTCCATGGGACCTGAGCCTGGAGGTTTAGGACTCTGGAGGGCTGGGCAGAGCACCAGAAGGAGTCACTAACACAGCTCTACTGTTTGATCCAGAACAAAGATACCCAGCCCGAGACTCAGCCTCCAACAGTGCTGAGCATAGCAGGATAGGACAGTATGTACTGCTCTGGAGAGTGATGGGGACAAGGGGGTGCGCTCTGGAGGCACAGAGCTGCAGAGATCAGAGACAGAGCAGCACTGTCAAGGGAGTAGAGGGAGAGAGGACCCACCCAGGCCTCACCTATGAAGGAGTCAGGCTTGTCCAGGGAGCCTCGGGCTGACCCAAAGCTGTCGAGGGCATCTAGCCGAGCCTCGGAGTACGGTAACAGATCCAGGGGGTCCAGCGTGGGCCCTGGAGGGTCAAGGGCATCCAGCACAGAAGCAGCCAGCTTCCTGGAGGGGTCCATGACAAGGCCAAAGGAGGCAGGAGGCAGTGGGCTGGACACGGGGATGGAGCCACCCACCACAGGTGGTAACAGTGGGGTCCCACCAGGAAACACAGGGATCAGCTGAGGCAACTCACTAGGCACGCCACTGCCAGGCAGGCCACCCTGGACCAGAGACTGCAAAGTGGGGACAGAGCCAGGGGTCAGACGAGAACGTGACCTCACGGCCAACCCTGTGGGGGTGGGGCGCTCCAGGAGCCAGGGTTTCCTCCAGAGCCCGGCCTTAAATGCTAAGGAACTGCCGCTCTGCTCAGACCCTCCTGAAATCTGTTCTGAAGACTCTGGCAAGACCCTCGTTTTTCCCCACTGTGATGTGAACATGGGGCCCTTCCCTCGCCTCTTCACGGGACCACGGGCTCCTAAGTGAGTGACGGGCTTACAGGACAGAACAAGAAGTCAGCAGCGAGGCTCACCAGAGAGTCCAGGAGGGTGTCTAGTTCCGGACCAAACACATCCGCATCTGAGAAGTCGTCCAGGCCCTCCGTGCTGGGGAGTGTCCGGCTGCTGCCGTCCAGGGGGGCCAGGAGGTCCAGGACATGAGGGAACAGGGGCATTGTGGGAGGGGAGGGGAGCAGGGACAGGGGGGCTCGTAGGTCCACGTAGCAGTCTGTGGAGGGGGTGGGCTCAGTAGCTGAAAGAGCCCTGTGTGGTGGGAGTGCCATCTAGTCACTAAGCCAACAGCTTCCCTTCTTCCCCACCTCCATGGGGACCCGCTTTCCCTAGTCCCCGCCCCAGTGGCAGTGGCCCGGAAGTAGTCAAGGAAGGAAGACAGCAGCCTGGAGCTGGGGGGTCCTGATGGCCCTGGCTCCGCTCAGATACCCAGCAGTGCCTTCTTCGAGCACTTATCAGAGGAGAGGACTCCGAGATGTGGTGCTCGACAGGGGCGGGCATGGATGAAGGAAAGGGACCAGCTGAGGAAGTGCCTCCTCCCTGCCCTGCCTCAAGGAAGCCCCTTAGGTGTCCCACGCGCCAAAGCTGAGACAGTACCTGTTTCGATGTCATCGATGGATCCCAATCCGTTACACGTTCCCTGTGGAGAGGAAGAGAAAGGTGTAGGAAGGAATGGCCACAGGGCCCCTCGCCTCACTGAGGGTTCAGAAGAATCTGAACTTCGCATCTGCGCCTGTTGGGGGTCAGATTCTGAGAGCAGCCTTTGGGCTGGGGGAAAGGCTGGAGCTTGCTCTCTGGTGTGGCCGTCACTCACCCTATCTGGACTCATTTCCTCGTTTGTAAAATAAGGATACAGAGCCACACTGCGTGGAACTGTTACAGAGAGAAGGCACGGGGGAGGGCGGCCACACAGCAGTTCTCTGTGCTTATCATGGGTATAATGTGCGCTGTCAGGAGGCTGGCTTTCAGCCATGAGGGACACAAGTCATTCCTCAACCCTGAATACACTCCCTCTTTTCCCTGATGCTCCCACCATCCAGTGGAACCTTATGCGGCCCAGGATGGCCTGTCTCCTTCATGTCCCTGTGGAGAAGGCCCAGACCCTCAGCAGTAGCCACCCTCTCTAAGGTCAGTAGTCGAAGTAATTATAGCACAATCCATCCGGCACCCTGCCTCACCCACTGTTTCAGCCAGCACTCTGTGAGATGCTCACAGCTTCCATTCTTGGGTCAGGGTAGGGCTGGCTGTGTGACTAAGGCCTGCCTTGACCCTGTCCGGTCTATCGTCCCTTGGGACCAGGCATTCTCCCAGCCCCACCCCCGAGCCTGCCCACAGACCACACAGTGAGTGCGTGTACGTCTAGAGTTCCTCGGGATTTTGGTACACCACAGATAAGTTGCACAGACCAAGGCTACCGTGCTGAGCAAGAAGCTGCTTTTCCCACAGTGTGTACAGGAAGTAGTTGAGGGGGAAACAAGGGAGCCCAGGATGAATGCCTCTACGGAGAGCTGTGATCCTCCCGATCAGGGCTGCCTAGGCCCAGCGGGACAAAGGACCTCCCAGCCCTCCTGCTCCCACACCGTCCAGGCTTCTCTCTCCATGCCCTTTTGCAGAACCCCTACAAGTAACATTCACGCTGCAATAAAGGCCTCAGATAGCCAAAGCCCTCAGGGAAGGGGCGGAGTGGCTACCTCAGAGACAGGATGCTCCGGAATCTGACCTCCAAGGCATGCTCAGACTCTCCTGAACCCGGAGGAACTATACCAGTGGTCTAGAGGATGGGCATCTCTTCCTCTCCTGACTACAGGCCTCTGCTCAGGCTGCTCTGTGGCCTATGAATCCTGTTCCCTCTCTACCTGGCTTAAGGAGTTACCCCAGCTCTCCATGGGGTATTCCACTCTGCTTGGGCTTCTCACAGACCTCCACCACTGTGACCAGTCCTGACCTCGGTGGCCGTGGCTCAATGGACCGATAAGCAGACAGAGATTGGTGAAAAGTACGGTAGGGGTGGGGGCCTTTGTGGTCCACTGCCCGGGGTCACCCCGATGAGTGACTCCAGAGCTCTTGGAATTGGATGAAGGGAGACAGATTGGTACGAACTTGGGGGAACATTTGGGGTCCTGGGCCACATCCTACCTGATCCGTCAGGCCAGCCGGGGTGCCATTGCTAAGCAGAGAAAATGTTTCCAATTCCTGCCAGAGATTGGGGAGAGGCGGACAGAGATCAAGACGGTGGACACAGGCAAAGCATCCCACCCAGCCAGGACAGCACAGAGACCCTGACACCAGCTATGGGGTCTTCGGTGCCACCCAATGCTCCCTACCTGCGGGACTGCCGCTGCCACCTGCCCTGGCTCCCAGGGTCACGTTGGGATTTTTTTTTTTTTTTTTTAGTTCCAACTGTGACCTGGGCAGAGAATCTAAACACACACATTCCTGCGACGCGCCAGGCACCATCTCCTGTGTTCTCTTTTTAGTCCTCCCGTGAGCCCCCTTAGGTGGACGGAATTCTCTGTCTTCCGGATGTGGCAACATGCACTAACGTGTTCAAGGTCAGGCCAGAAAAACTGAAGCCATATGTTCTGGGACATGCCGTTTCCAGACCCGCGGCAGGTGACATATGTGGATGTGAAGGAGGCCAGCAGACAAGAACAGTCAGACAGGCACCGTGAGGGGAACGTGAAACTGAAGGACGCCAGGGTCGACTTGGGCCGTCTCCAGGGTGGTTGAAGGGAGGTGTTTTAACAGCTGGTGTCTAAGGTGAGCTGGGAGCTTTGGCTGTTCTTTCCTCTTCCCCGAGGTCCTGCTGCTCATTCCAGGGCTTCCAGCCAGCGGGGAGAAAGGTCACCTGCTGCCATTCGCTCTGTCCTTACCAGGCTCTGGCTTCCTGACTCAGGGTCCCTCCAGTGCCTGGTCCCTCCCCCCTCTTCTGTATGCCTGCCCCAGCTCCCACCTACCTGGGGTCTCTTATATGCCTTCCGCACCCGCAGCCCAAGCTTCTGCGCCAGCTCCTGACCCAGCTGAGTGACATTTTCATCCTGCAGAAGGCAGGACACGGGGTCAGATACAACAGGTGGGTTAGGCAGCCCCGGTGCGCAGAGCTGGGCTCCTGGACATCTCTGTGTGGCCCTGGGAAGTGACACTGGCTTTCCAAGTCACATGCTAGGAACAGTGGGGGTCGGGGGTAAAGGAATTGATGTTTTTATCTTTTTCCAGCTTATCTCTGAGACAGGGACTCACTGTGTTGCTCGGCCTGGCCTTGAACTCCTGGGATGACGGGTACAGCCCACTGTGCCGGGCCGTCTGCAATTTTTATTTATTTTTTAGTGATGCTAGGAGTCACATTGTGTTGTTTTCTGTTTTGTTTTTTAGTTTTTTCAAGGCAGGGTTTCTCTGTGTAGCTTTGGAGCCTGTCCTGGAACTCGCTCTGTAGACCAGGTTGGCCTCAAACTCACAGAGATCCACCTGGCTCTGCCTCCCGAGTGCTGGGATTGAAGACGTGCGCCACCACCGCCCGGCCCGGGTAGGACATTTTATGAACATGAGCTGATGTGTGGGGAAAAAAGCAAGTGCTTTGTTCAAGGTCACACTGGAGCTCGGCATGGTAACAGACCTAGACTCCAGGGTAGTTTCAGAGTCACCAGAGGGGCGGCAGGTCTTGATCGGTGCCTGTGTGGACACCACATAGTAAATACTTATACAGTGACCAAATGGCAGAGTGGGACACAAGTCCGTTACAGTGGACAGATGCTGGTGGGCGGGAGGACATGCATGTGAGCGAGCTCTCTGTTGGTTATTTCTCTTTGTCACTTCCCCACCCCAGGGTGACAGCCCCGACACCACCCTCTCTTCATCTTGAAAACGGGGATAAGGGCACCAGTTTCACGGCACAGGGCAGCTTTAGCAACGGTGACACACCATCCCAGCTCGTAAACTATAGCCAGCTTCCCCAGCCTCCTGCGGCAGAGGAGGAAGCCAGAGCTCAGGAGGACGCGGTGGCACGGAGCGCGGGAGGATGGAGCACGGGAGGGCCAGGACAGATGCCCGGGAGACAGGACTCACGTGGGGAAGGGCGAGGGAGCACCGGCTGCTGCATTCATAGGCCTCTTTGTGGCGCCCCAGCTCGTTGAGGGCGCGCGCCTTGCGGAACAGTGCCCTGATACTCTCGCTGTCCAGACCCAGCGCCTTCTCACTGTCCTCCAGCGCCTTCTCATACAGGCCCTAGGGGAGACAATCAGGCGGCCCAATGGTCAGCACCTTGACCCTCGGGATGGAAAGCATCCTCACTTTCCGGCAGAAGAACAGCCAGGGGACGGCCTCAGGGACCAGGCTGAGGAGCTTCAGGGCAGAGGTAAGGGCAGGAGGGTAGCATCGACTCTGACGTAAGGATGAGAGGCAGGTCCTGGAGGGCCGCTGTGGGGAGGGCCACAGGTTCCACAGCGGTGAGCCTGCTGGGTGACACATCTGTCGACTTGTCTGCCCTTGGCTTGGAGCGCCTCACCGAGGTGCAGTCAGGAAGAAAGGGTCACCCCTGAGAGTCTAACTCGGTGCATCTGAGGTGGGGCTGTGGCTGGGTATGCTTTTCTGGGCGTTGTCTTTGTTGTGGCTATGAACATGCTTGCAGGTGTGTGTGCCCAGGGGCGCTCATGTAGGAGCCAGGGGCCTCCATCTTATTTTCTGAGACATGATCTCTCCCTGGACCTGGCTTCACTGATTGAAGAAACTGGCTAGACCGTTGATTCTCAACATGTGGGTCGCGACCCCGCGCCGACCGATCTTTTCACAGGGGTCACCCAAGACCATCAGAAAACACAGATATCTGCATTATGATTCACAACAGTAGCAAAATTACAGTGATGAAGTAGCAACAAAAATAATTTTATGGGGGCTGGAGAGATGGTTCAGTGGTTAGAGCACTGGCTGTTCTTCCAGAGGTCCTGAGTTTAATTACCAGAAACCACATGGTGGCTCACAGACATCTATAATGAGATCTGATACCGTCTTCTGGAGTGCAGGCATACATGTAGACAGAGCACTCATACATAAAATTAATTAATTAATTAATTTAAAAAATTAAAAAATCGGGCTGGAGAGATGGCTCAGAGGTTAAGAGCACTGGCTGCTCTTCTAGAGGACCTGAGTTCAATTCCCAGCAACCGCATGGTGGCTCACAGCCATCTGTAATGAGATCTGGTGCCCTCTTCTAGCCTGCAGTCATACATGCTGTATACATAATAAATAAATAAACCTTTAAAAAAATTAAAAAAATCATTTCATGGTTGGGGGTCGTCACACCATGAGGAACTGTATTAAAGGGTCACAGCATCAGGAAGGTTGAGAACCACTGGGCTAGACAGCAAACTCCAACTGATGTTATATATAAGGAGAAGGGTGTGAGGGGGTTTAATAAGTGTGTGTGTACACGTGTGTGTAAATATGTAGGTACATGTGTGTCCATATGTACGTGTGTCTCTGTGTATATGAGTATGTCTCTATGTATACATGTGTGGCTATGTACATATGTGTATGCGTGTGTGTGTGTGTGTGTGTGTGTGTGTGTGTGTGTGTGTGTGTGTGTGTTCTGAGAATCAGTCACTGAACTCAGGTCCCTTGTGTTTGTAAGACAAGAAGGCAAATACTTTCCTCACAGAGCCACCTCTGCCGCAGCAGGCATGTACATGGTGTACAGACATACAGGCAGGCAAAACACCCATACACAGAAAATAAAAGTTACTATACAGTCTTCTTTAGCCAGGCGGTGGTGGCACACGCCTGTAATCCTAACACTTGGAAGGCAGAGGCAGGCGGATCTCTGAGTTTGAGGCTAGTCTTGTTTACAGAGTGAGTTCCAGGATAGCTGGGGCTACACAGAGAAACCCTGTCTCCAAAGACAAAAACAAATAAAAAAATTGTTATTTTTCTTTTTAAAAACTGGTCGTGGTACACCGGGCGGTGATGGCGCACGCCTTTAATCCCAGCACTTGGGAGGCAGAAGCAGGCGGATTTCTGTGAGTTCGAGACCAGCCTGGTCTACAGAGCGAGTTCCAGGACAGGCTCCAAAGCTACAGAGAAACCCTGTCTCAAAAAACAAACAAAAAACAACAACAAAAAACCTCCCTCCAAAAAACCGGCCATGGTGGCACACACCTTTAACCTGAGCTCTTAGGAGGTAGAGGCAGGTGTTTATGAGTTGTAGGGAGTTGTAGGCCAGTCTCGTCTACACAGAGAGTTCCAGGCTAGCCAGAGCTACATAATGAGACACTATCAAAAGAGAGAGAGAGAGCGAGAGGAAGAAGTGGAGGCATCAAGCCTGGAGAGGAGCGTGGAGGGACACCGTGCGGGCCACGGGAGGGCCAGGCTCACCATGGTGAAGTAGCAGGCCGCTCTGTTGACATGCAGCTTGCACAGCAGCTCCCGAGGCAGAGCCACCTGGTCCGAGGCGGCGTAGTCAGCCACGTTCAGCCCTTCCATGTACTGCACCAGAGCCTGCTTGTAGTCCTTCTCCCGGAACAGGTCATTGCCCTCGGCAAACAGGTTCTGCACAAGCTTGAGCAGGAAGGCCTGGGCAGGGCAGGTACACGGGGACTCAGGAGGTCTCCATGCAGACTAGCTCAGTTACAGCCCTCTGCCCGGAACACAATAGTGCTCCCCTTCACCCACCCACCGATGTGACACTCACCTCATACTCTTCTTGCTTTAGGGGTAGTGTTGACCTGGTAGGAAAAGAGAGACAGAGGAAGGCATAAGCTCATGGGTCCCATGCGGAGCCCCAGGGCTGGCGCTTCAGGCCCGAGGTTGTGCCAGGAATCGGCTCCTCCCACTTAGAACTCCATCAGTGTGGTTATGGTAAGAGGTGAGAGAACTGCATGAGACCACTCAGTTCTGATGGAAGGACTTGCATTTTTCCCAGGCTCGCCCAGCCAGCAGCTGTCCTCTGCCTACGAGCTCGGCCCTCTCCTCGGGAAAGCGAGCGTCCAGGTGTCCCTAACTTACAAAGGCAGAGTAGCCATGGCTAGGTCTAGGAAGCCCCCAGGCCTGGGAAAGAACAAGAGGAGAATAATCAGATTCTGGCCAAGGCAAAGTCAAGGGTGACTTGTATGAAGACGGGATGCTACTCGGAAATTAACCTCTACTCTGGAACTACGACCTCATCAAACCAAATCTGTACCTCAGGCCCAAGGGAGACTCACAGAGTCCACCTCAGGTACCCTTGGTCTGAGAGGCTCTGCCCTTCTCCTGATCTAACTCAAAACAGTCAGTGCCAGGGCTGGAGAGATGGCTCAGTGGTTACGAGCAGTGGCTTCTCTTCCAGAGGACCCAGGTTCAATTCCCAGCACCCACATGGCAGTGCACAACTCTCTGTAACTCCAGTTCCAGGGGATCTGACACCCTCACACAGATATACATGTAGGCAAAACACTAATGCACATAAAATTAAAAAAAAATTAAAATGAAATAAAAAATTAAAAAAAAAAACAAAACCCAGTCAGTGCCAAGCCCACTGACAGCCGTCAATCTCTCAGGCCAGATGCAACAAGTCACTCAGGGCCTAGCTAAATCTACAAAAGGACAGCTCCGTGTGGTAGCGAGCCACTGGCTCAGGAGAGCCCGCAGCTGTCAGGCTGGAGGGAGGGCGGGGTGTGTCTCCTGGTCCCTCACCGAGGGGAAAATGGATGCTGTGGGGAGCAGAAGATGCAGAGGGCGAGGGGAACCTGACAGACTGGATGAGACCCAGAGGCAGCCAGGGCCAGGCACTGGTGGA
Organism: Peromyscus leucopus; assembly: GCF_004664715.2. Taxonomy (NCBI): domain Eukaryota; kingdom Metazoa; phylum Chordata; class Mammalia; order Rodentia; family Cricetidae; genus Peromyscus; species Peromyscus leucopus. The sequence goes on along the minus strand of NC_051080.1, from coordinate 38,695,475 downwards.
ATCCACAGCTTTTCTGCCTTGCTGGCCCCTTTCCCAGCTCACCCCAGCTCTCCACACGCCCGGGCACACTGAGCAGGGTTCAGCCAGGAGGAAAAGGAGAGCCAGACCGCCCTGCCCACCGTTCACTGCCCACTTACTGAATGAACTGCAGCCCCTTCTCGATGTCTGCCTTCCGTTTCTGCCTCTCCATCAGTGTCTGCGGGGAGAGCACAGCACAGTCCGTCAATCAGACAACGGGGGTGGGGGTGGGGGGTTGGGTGGAGTGGGGGTGGCAGATATCCCCACCTTACCCCGAGGCTGTCAGAAGGTTCTTTCCGCGGTGGTGGCGCATGCCTTTAATCCCAGCACTCGGGAGCAGAGCAGGCGAATCTCTGTGAGTTCGAGCCAGCCTGGTCTCCAAAGTGATTCCAAAAGCGCAAAGCTACACAGAGAAACCCTGTCTCGAAAAACCAAAAAAAAAAAAAAAAAGAAGGTTCTTTCCCTCCCACTTATCCCCCTGTAGAGGTTTGAAGGGTCTTAATTTGTTTGTTGGGTTTTTCAAGACAGGGTTTCTCTGTGTAGCCCTGGCTTTCCTGGACTCGCTCTGCAGACCACGCTGGCCTCGAACTCACAGAGATCTGCCTGCCTCTGCCTCCCGAGTGCTGGGATTGAAAGTGTGCACCACCACTGCCTGGCTGGAGGGGTCTTGAGAGCGACGGGCCACCTCAGGTACTACACAGGCCATGCAGCTACCTTGCAGACCCACGACCCGCCGGACTCATGTGTGTGGGGAACGTGAGGGGCAAAGGTTATGTGAGGGCCACCGGGCCTTCACCACACAAGGGCTTGGGTAACAGTAGTGCCTGGGACCATCTCAAGTTCAAAGGAAGAGCCTTGTTTTACCATTGGACTCAGTCCCTGTGCTACCAGGGACTAAGCACAGGACCACCAAGGAGAAGGAAGCCAGCAAGTGCAAGGGCTGCCGACAACTGGAGATTCGAGGGGCACCTGGTGGAGCTCCTTCCTGACTGAGCTCCTTTAGGCTCCTGTTCACGCGGCAGCGAGAGGCCCATTCACCCTGATACGAGAAGGCAAACTCAGCCGCGGCTGTAAGCTGGGGGTGGCATGTCCTTTCTTTCATGTCCACCAGCAGTCCCGTCAGGCCACTAGTGAGCCCCAGGGATGGCTACCCAGGGAGAATCATGGTGTGCGTACCTCTTGCCTGGGCCTGGGCCTGGGCCAGGGCGTGGAGCTCAGCCCAGGAAGGCCTTCCTTCTCTCTCCACAGCACACCTGTAGCTCTCCATCTTCACCAGGCAGGGAGGGAGGTTTGGGGACACAGCTGTCACCCCAGGGAGCCCTCCATATGCAGAGAAACCAGTGTGTGTGTTTATGGAGCACTGACGTGGGGGCAGGACCACTCCCAGTCTGTTTGGTCTCAAGTGACTTGGAGAAGGCTCTGGACTCAGACTTGGGTGTGAGTTCGACTTTGGGCTTCCGTGTCCCAAGGGGGTAATAGGGCTGATGGCAGAGCCTGCCACACTGGCTATCATGAGGGCTTGGGAGATGACAGGTGCTGAGTCCCTGGTACAGACAATGGTCCAAACATCACAGGAAGTTGCGTGATCCCACATCGCCCCTCTCTCTTGCAAGGCACTCTCTACACTGTGGTTCCTGGGTCAGATACCTGACTGCAATCCAGTGCCATAGCAAGAGGGTCAGCCATGAGAGCTGCGGCTTCTCAATCAGTCTTTGTCCTCAGCTTCTCTGTCTGCAGAATGAGCCCCTCATTCCTGCACCCCACTCTGCCCCTTGTTACACAACCCTGCATCCTGCTTTCACGGTTCCCTACACCCTTCCTGGCTCGCTGCAAAGGCTTTTCTCCTTTCAGGTCCTTGAAAATGCTCCACCACTCCTCACCCATCCAGTGTTGGCCAGGAACCTGGGTAGCTTTGGTGGCTCAGGGACAGGCTTGTCCCGGACATGTAATTGAGCAGGGAAGACAAGGCCATACCATGCAATGGGCCCAGTTCCACACAGGGGAAGCAGCCTCTGTGGGTCTGACCACAGGCACCACATTGCATAACCATGACCCCTGTCCTCTGAGCCCCCAGTTCAAGGCCAGCCTGGTCTATAAAGCCGCTTCCAGGACAGCCAGGACTACATAGAGAAACCAAAAACAAAATGAAACAAAACAAGAAACCAAATTACGAAAAGACAGAGGCAGCCCTTTGAGCTTTGGGAGTGTATTTGTGACATCTGCCTCTAGCCCCCTAAGGCAGATGACTGTCTGGGATGATTCCCTGCAGGAAAATATCATGCCTCTCCCCAGTTCAGGACCCAGGGTCTACGTGGATCACCTAGGGGTCCTCCTGTGGTGTATAAAGGCCTCAGAGCAAGACCAGCCAATAGACTTCATCTCAAAGAGCAACATGGCAGGTAGAGGCTGCTGGGGCCACCCAGGGGGTTGCTGGTTAAGGAGGGCCCCTAGGTTCTCATGGTACTTTCAAGGAAAAAACCTACACTATGTGATGATTGCTTACCACAAGGTCCAGCACCAAACACTCACGGGCCCTCAACCACACCCCTCCCATCAGAGTGCCCCTACTGCTGAGAGCCACATTAATGCAAAGACACATGCAGTCAGAGTCGCAGGTCTGCGGGCGGTCCGGGGTAACAGTGGGTAGAGCCCAGGCTGTGACCGAGGTGAGCTAGAAGAGAGGGAAGTGCCTTTCTGCCCCTGACCTGAGCCCAGACACAGCCGAGGGTGGTGGCGCACACCCTCAATCCCAGCATTTAGGAGGGAGGCAGCGGCAGGTGGATCTCTGTGAGTTTGAGGCCAGCCTGGTCTACAGAGTGTGAGTTCCAAGACCCAGACAGAACTGCATTTAGTTCCGGCAACAACTGCTACATTTCCATGCTTGGGGCTGCTGGGGGTGGGATGGGGCTCTCTTAGACCACTTGCTGCCCTCAGAGAACTCCTAGGCCAGCAGAAGAGCTGTGGCTTTCGGGCCTGAAACCGCCCCAGGTGCCAGCAAGGAAGGGGAACCAGCGTTGCCCAAGCCAGGAGCAGTGGTGCACACCTATAACCCCAGAACTTGGGACGCAGAAGCAGGAAGATCAGGCGTTTCAAGGCCAGCCTTGGCTACATAATGGACTTTGAGGCCAGCTGACCTACAGGTGACTCTGTCTCATATCCCCGCCCCCCCCCCCTCTCCCCCCCCATGGAAAACAAGGCCTGGAATGGCAGAACATCAGTTGCCTCCTCTGCATGGGGCATCCTCCTCTGCATGGGGCACCCTCCATACCCAATGCGTCTTTAAAGCTCAACCATGGTGTGTCCTCCACCAGGGAGCCTTTCTCCCAACCCCACCCAAGCTTAGCACCCTCTGCCCACTATAACCACTGTGCATGTCCTAGCTGACTGCAATTATGTGCATGCCCCTGAGTCCCCAGTTATGAGCTCCTGAAGGTGGAGTTGTATCTGATTCATCTCTGAGCGGCCCAGAGAAACTTTTCTTTTTTAAGATTTGTTTTTATTGCCGGGCGGCGGCGGCGGCGGCCCACGCCTGTAATCCCAGCACTCGGGAGGCAAAGGCAGGTGGATCTCTGTGAGTTCGAGGCCAGCCTGGGCTACAGAGTGAGATCCAGGACAGCCAGGGATACACAAAGAAACGCCATCATGAAAAACCAAAAAAAAAAAAAAAAAAAAGCACCATCAGGAGAAGCCCAGGAACCTGAGGACGACACTGAGGAGGCTGATGGCAATCAAGGACACACATTTTCTCCTACCACAGAAAGCCTGAAACATCACCTCAGTCTCTAGAGTACTCTGTAAGAAGGAACAATTATATTACTGTGAGGAAACAGGCGTGTGTGTGTGTGTGTGTGTGTGTGTGTGTGTGTGTGTGTGTGAGAGAGAGAGAGAGAGAGAGAGAGAGAGAGAGAGAGAGAGAGAGAGAGAGAGAGAGAGAGAGAGAGAGAGACACTGCCCAGGTCCTACTGTGAGAAATGATAAGAGTTGGGATTGGCACCCTGGCAGTTGGCTCTGGGGCTCCACTCTATCACTTCCACCATCAGCACAGCTCTCCGTCTTCACCCTGCCCTCATGCATGCTGACACAGCTCTCCCTACACTATGTCTTCACCCTGCCCTCATGCATGCATGGCCTCAAGTCTAAGAAGGAGCAGCAGTTCCTTCAGAATGCAGGCCGGCTACATAGCGTGCACCCATACCGCCCGAGCCCCCGTCATCGCTGAGGAAAACTGGCACCAGGTGAAGCCTGCCGACTTCCTCAGTCAGAGCAGGAAAGGTTTCACCGCTCCATCCTCAGCCCTGCGGGCCAGCGGCCCGGTTGACACATCTCTCCCCAGGGCCCTTGTAAGTATGTGTGCCCACTCCATGGGCGCCAGGGAGCGTCACGCTTTATTTCCACGGATCATCTGAACATGGTAAATATGATCTAAGGCAGGGACTATGAACAGAGGGATTTCAGGGTTGCAAGTTTAGATGAGAAAACCCCCTCCTGAGAGCTAGCATGCCCTCCTACTGTGAACATAAGCAATACGCTGTAGACGTGTCCTTGGGTTACACGTGGCCAGCACCACTGCATTCTTTTCTTATCGCATTTCAGATACTGCAGGTAATGAAGGGTTCCTGCTTATCTCCACTTGGAAATTACAGTAGCTACGTTTTAGACACGCTGGTAAATCTTGTTGAATGAACTAAAAGAGGTCTAGGGCGGGGAAGACAACCTGGCCAGTAAAGCGCTTGCCCTACCACGGAGGAAAAAGTCCGACATATTGGCACACACTTACAATCCCAAAGAAGGGGCCGGGCAGTGGTGGTGCACGCCTTTAATCCCAGCACTCGGGAGGCAGAGCCAGGCGGATCTCTGTGAGTTTGAGGCCAGCCTGGTATACAGAGTTAGTCCAGGACAGGCTCCAAAGCTACAGAGAAACCCTGTCTCGAAAAACAAAAAAAAAAAAAAAAAAAAAACAAAAAAAAAAAAAAAAAAAGATCCCAGTGATGGGGAAGTGGAGACAGGTTCCTGGGACTCCCTGGCCAGCGGAGCCTACTCAGTGAGCTCCAGACCAATGAGTCTCTATCTCAGAAAACAAGAGCTAGAGCTCAGCGGTTAAGAGCACTTGCCACTCTAGCAGAGGATCTAGGTTCGGCTCCCAGCACCCACAGGACAGCTCACACGATCTATAACTCCATCTGGGGGATTTGATATCCTTTTCTGGCCTCTGCAGTCACCAGGCACACACATGGTACATACACACACACATGCAGGCAAACACTCATACACATAAAAAACAAATCTTTTTTTTTTTTTTTTTTTTTTGGTTTTTTAAGACAGGGTTTCTCTGTGTAGCTTTGGAGCCTGTCCTGGATCTCGCTCTGTAGACCTGGCTGGCCTTGAACTCACAGAGATCCTCCTGGCTCTGCCTCCCGAGTGCTGGGATTAAAGGTGTGCGCCACCACATCACCACCACCACCACCACCACCACCACCACCACCACCGCCCGGCAATAAAAACAAATCTTAAAAAAGAAAAGTAGATGGCTCCTGATGAATGTCACCTGAGGTTGTCCTCTGACCTCTAAACATCCACACATATACACAAACACGTGCACACACACACACTACCCAGAAATGAACACACACACACTCACAAATCCATCAGTAGAACAGAACTACTTTTCCTTGCAATCCCACAGATTGTACTTGGCGCCTTTAAATACAGTGAGCAGAGGAGGGTCTTAAACAAAAGAAACCGAAGTCCTCAAGAATCATTATGACCATAACCATCTCAAAAGTAGGGCTTATCATCCATCCCATGGTTCACGGAGCAGTAAGGCTTGGACTGGATGGGGGCTGGCCCGAGGCCACACAACCGCAGAGGAAGGCCAAGCTGCTGGCACCTCCCCAGGCTCCACCAGGAAAGTAGGTTAAGAAGGGAATTGAAATAAAGTATCTACAGGCCTCAGCAACCCTACAGTTTGCTTTCTTTCAAACTGGACATCTTTTTTTTGTTGTTTTTTGTTTTTGTTTTGTTTTTTTGAGACAGGGTCTCTCTATGTAGTTCTAGCTGTCCTGGAGCTCACTATGTAAATCAGGCTAGCCTCAAACTCATCGTGATCGCCTTCCCAAGTGCTGGGATTAAAGTAGTGTGTCTCGTGCCAGACAACCACTCCCTCTGTGTTTAAGATTGATTTTTATGATTTTTAATTATTGGAGGTGTAGGCGTCGACGTGTGGGTATATGCAAAAGTGAGTTCACCTGCTGGAGAGGGCCAGAGGCGGCAGATCTCCTGAAGCTGGAGTTATAGATCGTTTTGAGCCACCAGACTGACCTGTGTGCTAAGAACCAAACTTGGGTCCTCTGGAAAATCAGCCGGCGCTGACTGAGTCGTCTTCATCCCTGATGTTCATGCTTCTGGGGATGCAAACCAGCAACAATGGGAAGGCAGGCTTAAGGACTACGCGTCGGCCATCCAAAGCACCTGGGAGCATCTAGATCTCCATCAGGCGATCCCTGACACTCATGCATGCTTTTGGTGGGCGACAAAGGGGTCCTCTCTGAGATTCAGGTTTGCTATTTGCAAGATGGAGCTGGTCATGCCCACCTGGCAAGACCAGTATGCCCTTGCCTGAGCAAGTCAGAATGTATTTTCCACTGCGTGCGCTGAGTGCTCCAGTCAACCCTGATTTTTTCAGTTTTTGTCTGGGCCATCCCTTTCTGGTAAGGGCTATTCTGTGGCCAACTTGCTGTTCTTATGCAACGCATAAAGACCTAAAAGGGGCTGTCACCAGCGGGGGAACACAGTTAATAAATCCCTGCCCTCGTGGATTCTTTTTTAAGATTTATTTTACTTTATGTGGGTGAAACTTTTACTTGCATGCATGTATATGTACTACATGCATGCCTGTTGGATCCCCTGGAACTGGAGTTATGGATGGTTGTGAGCCACCATGTGGGTGATGGGAATCCAGCCCAGGGCCTCTCTCTGCAAGAGCAACCTATGCTCTTAACCACTGAGTCATATCTCCAGTCCCCAGACCTCATAGGTCTTGACCATGGGTGGACAGGCATAAAAACAGGTCGCATGTTGGTCTGGGAAGATGGCTCAGTACTTTAAAAAAAGGCACAAGGACCAGAGCGTGAGTCCCAGAACCCACATTAAAAAGCTGGTCATAGCCAGGTAGTGGTGGTGCTTGTCACCACTCAGGAGTCAGAGGCAGGTGAGTCTCTGTGAGTTCAAGGTCAGCCTGATCCACAGAGCAAGTTCCAGGACAGCTAGGGCTACACAGAGACACCCAGTCTCAGAGGGGGGAAAAAAGAAAAAGAAAGGAAGGGAGGGAGGGAGAAAAGAAAAGGAAAGGAAAGGAAAGGAAAGGAAAGGAAAGGAAAGGAAAGGAAAGGAAAGGAAAGGAAAGGAAAGGAAAGGAAAAAGGAAAGAAGAGCTGGTCACAGGCCTGGCAGTTAAGAAGACCTGCTGCTCTTGTAGAGAACCAAGTTCAATTCCCAGCACCACATGGTGACTCACAACAGTCCGTAACTACAGTCACAGGGGATCTGATGCATGCACGTGATGCACTTACATACATGTAAGCAAAACATTCATACACATAAAATAAATAAGTTTTTTTAAAAAAAAAAAAAAGAGCTGGGCACAGTGATGAATGCTTGTAATCCCAGTGCTGGGCAGGCTGACACAATTGGGTTCCTGAGACCCACTGGCCAGGCACTCTGGCCTCCTAAGCCAGCTCAGGGCCAATGATCAATCCTGTCTCAGTAGATGAATGGCTCCTGAGGAGTAACAACACACGCACACGCACGCATGCACGCACGCACACGCACACACATGCACACATACGTACACCCGCTTGTACACAGATGTACATCTGCAAACACATGAACGTACAGACCCACATAACAGGTCAGCATTAAACGCGCAAGACTGAGATAGGCAGAGAGAGAGGTAAGAGTGAGGAACAGACGGGAAACGCGGTAGGTGGTGGGGTGGAGCTGACTGAAGGCCTTTGAGACACAGAAGAGAGGACAAGCGTGCACCCAGCAGAAGGCAACGGACCTGAGGTCGGAACCAGCTGAGCAGGTTCAAAGAAAACACGGGTCAAGGGGAAAATCAGGTACAGGGGGCAGGCTGAGGCTTGAACAGAGAGCTACAAACACCACTGTAGAAACAGGCCTAGGTTGTGCCTGCATCCAGAAAATTCTAGAAGGTTGCCATCAGGAATGACAGGGTCATTCAAATCTCAAGAAACTCCTTTGGGCTGTTGCATGAAAGATGGACGACAAGAACACAAGGAGGCTTACTACACAACAGTCCAGAATGGCGAAGATTGAGGAACATTCTGGAGCTTACAAAGCACTCTTGACATTACCTCACCACTGGACGATCTTTACAGCTTTCAAAACCCATCACTGGACCCTTACACCAAACACAGAACAAGTGTTACTGGGCCACAGAAAAGGGACAGAGGCCAAGGACGGTGACGTACTCTGTGTGTGTGTGCGCGTGTGCGCGCGCGCTGCCAGTGTGCCTGTGGCTAGAACGGAGAATGGGGAATGAAAGGTAAGACTCTGAATGTCCTGCCCTGCTCTGTGTCCCTCCACCTGTGGCGGGCAGGGCATTATGGGATGGAGCAAGAGAATAGCTGCTCCAGAGCAACTTCTGAAAACCCCAGGAGGGTTGGTCACAGCCTGGACTGTCACTGTGGGGCTCACAGGCAGTGAATGGTTCCTGGCTGACACTGGTACTTGAGAAACTCAAGCTGGCGGGAGGATTCAGCTGTTGACCTCAGAGAACTGGATACCCTGATGTCCCTTTCAGAGCCACAGTTTAGGCACAAGAGCCTCAGAAGGTAGAGAGAGAGCGACAGCCTCCACTTTCTTCTGAAAATCAGGGACACATCCTCTCTTGAAGGACTGCCATAAAATGATTCACTGTGGCACAAGCATGATACTGTTAGTGATAAGACATCAGACCCTGTTGTAAATAAATTAATAATTGACCAACTAAATGTTGATGATAGAAAAATGTTATTTGTCCAGACAGATATGAAATGAAACGGCCCGGGCAGGTGTGGTGGCTCACACTACCCTGGAGAGGCTGAAGCAGGAGGAGAACCAAGAATCTGAAGCCAGCCTGGCTACCCAGTAAGCTCAGGCCAGCCTGGGCCATAGTATGTGATCCTGCCTTTAAGTAAAAATAAATAAAATAAAATAAAATAAAGAAAACAATTGGGCTGGGGATTGGAGATATATAGTTTAGTGGCAGAATCCTCCTTGCATGTGTGAGGTTCTGGGGTCCATCCCTGGACACCTCCCCAAATAAAAGACTAAGTAATCAGATGGCGTCTTGTGTGTGGCAGTTTCAGACTTCAGGCTCTCAAAGGGTGTGACACACACATCTGTAAACGCAGCTCTTGACTGGCTCACCAGAAAGTTCCAGGGATTCTCCTGTCTCCTGTTTCCTACCACTGTGGCCAGCTTTTTAGATGTGTGTGTGTGTGTGTGCGCGCGCGCATGCACACTTGTCTGGTGTCCTTGTCTATCACTCTTTGCTTCTTTGAGGCAGGGTCTCTCCCTAAATCTGGGCTTGAAAGCCGGGTGGTGGTGGCGCACGCCTTTAATCCCAGCACTTGGGAGGCAGAGGCAGGCGGATCTCTGTGAGTTCGAGGCCAGCCTGGTCTACAGACAGGCTCCAAAGCTACACAGAGAAACTCTGTCTGGAAAAACAAAAAATAACCTGGGCTTGAATTTTCTTGGCTAAGCTGGATTCTAGTAAGTGCCAGTGATCCTCTCTCTACCCTCCTGGGATCTGAGGTTACAGGAGTTTGCAGGGACACCAGTTTGTTACATGGGTGCTGGAATCCAAACTCCTCGGGACTGTGCAACAAGTGCTCTTAACCAGCCCTCCCCAGCCCCTGCACCTAGCTTCTTATTTACCTGGGTGCTGATCCTCATGTTTGTACAGCATACACCCAACTAAATGAGCCATCTCCCCAGCACGGGAGAGATGGAAGCAGAATTAGGAATCCCGGTCTATCCTCGGCTACAGTGAGTCCGAGACCAGCCTGGTTCACATAGGACCCTACAAAACACTTTGGGTTCTAGTGTCCTAGAGACTTGCCTCTGACCCCTGCTCTAAGACAGCCATCTTCGGGGTGTAGGGGTGTTCCTTGTCTCTCTGGGCCTCAGGATCCTCATCTGCAAAGGGGTGCTGGCAATAATCACTGTTCGGCTTCAGGGAGTGGTAAGCGGACCTGATAGCAAAGGCCACAGAAGTGCCAAGCACTGTGTGAATCTGTGGTAGCCGCAACCCCTTTGTTTCCATCTCAGCTTCCGATAAAGGCTCAGGAATTGTTCCTGGAGAAGTCACCTGGATGGTTCGGAAGAGAAGATGGGCTCCGAAGACAGAGATGCTGTCTTCCATCCCCGGGGGGTTCTCAGCTTGCTGGGGAAGCAGTACTAAGAAACGCCTGCAGACGCCATCAGGATGCCTGCACAGGAACAGGCTCACCAGGGAAATAAATAAGGTAGGGAAGAGCTGTGTGGCCCGCGCTGACAGAGGAGAGAAAATGAACCTCTTCGCTATGGACCATTAAATACGGTGAGAAGAGCTGGCTTCTGTGCTGGCTCCTGGAGCTGACGTCGTGGTCTCCAGCTGCAGGCTAAGCCAGCCTTCCTCAGTGGACCCCCACCTCCTGCAGGTCTGCACTGCTGGCCTCACCAGCTTCTCCGCTCACCCTTTAGGTTTACTGACAGGAGACAGGGTGCACTTCCTTTGCAGCACCCGCCCCGCCCCCCCCCTTTTTATTTTTTAACAGAGTCATCTAAACTCTGCATTTGACCTCTCTTCTATCAGTAAAACGGGGATAATCATGTCGAATACCTGTAGGATGATCTGGGGGATCAGCTGGGGTTGGCCATAGTGGAATTACTGGGTGGAATTGCTTAATCAGCAAAACGTTTTTAAAGTCCCCCTAGATCCGTTTTTTGTTTTGTTTTGTTTTGTTTAAGATTTGTTTTATTTGGGGGCTAGAGAGAGAGCTCATCGGTGAAGAGAGCTGTCTGCTCTCCCACAGAACCTGAGTCTGATTCCCAGCAACCACATGGCAGCTCAGAACCATCTGTAACTCCAGTTCTTGGGGACCTGATGCCCTCCCAGAGACACGCATGCAGGCAAAACACCGATACATATTAATATACATAAACAAATAAACATTTAAAAGACTAATTTTATTCTTAGTTACATGTGTATCTGTGTGAAGGTCGTGTATAAGAGAGCAGATTCCTATGGAGGACAGAAGAGGGCACTGGATCCCGGAGCTAGAGTTACAGGGAGTTGTAAGTCACTTGACATGGGTGCTGGGATTTGAACTCAGATCCTCTGGGAGCAGTATATACTCTTGACCACTTAGCCATCCCTCCAGCTCCACTTAAAAAAAAAAAAAAAAAAAAAAAAAAAAAAAAAAAAACAGTCTCCCTCTGTAGACCAGGGTAAAATCTGCCTGCTTCTGCCTCCAAAATGCCACGATTAAAGGTGCTTGCTGGTACCTTTTCTTTAAAGTTTCATTTTAAATTAAGTATATCTGTGTCTGTCCGTGTGAGGGTTTGTGCACCTGAGTGCTGGTGCCCATGGAGGCCAGAAGAGGGTGTTGGCTCTCTCTCTCTCTCTCTCTCTTTCTTTCTTTTCTTCTTCTCTCTCTCTCTCTTTTTTTTGTTTTTTGTTTTTTGTTTTTCAAGACAGGGTTTCTCTGTGTAACTTTGGTGTCCTGGAACTCGCTCTGTAGACCAGGCTGGCCTCGAACTCACAGAGATCCGCCTGGCTCTGCCTCCCGAGTGCTGGGACTAAAGGCGTGCACCACCACTGCCCGGCGGGGTGTTGGATCTCCTGGAACTCAGGTTACATGGGGTTGTGAGCCACCCAACATGGGTAGTGGGAACCGAACTTGGGTCCTCTAGAAGGGCAGCAAATGCTCTAACAACTGAGCCATCTCTCCAGCCCTGACCTTCTAGCGTCTTTCATTTAACTCTCCTGGATTATTATCAAACACCTCAAAGCTCAGGACTCATCAGAGCACGTTGGTGCTTGCCTGTGATCCCAGCACTTGAGAGGCCAGGGCATAAGGTCAACGCAAACCTGATGCCAACTTGATCTCTCTAGTCAGTGCCAGAGCTACTTAGTGAGACCCTGTCTCAAAATTCACACAATGGTAATCATAATAAAACAAATTTAAACATTTAGAAGAGGGCTGGAGAGATGGCTCAGGTCAAGAGCACTGGCTGCTCTTCCAGAGGTCCTGAGTTCAATTCCCAGCAACCACATGGTGGCTCACAACCATCTGTAATGAGATCTGGTTCCCTCTTCTGGCCTGCAGGCATACATTCAGGCACAACAGTGTATACATAATAAATAAATAAATCTTAAAAAAAAAAAAAAGTTTAGAAGAAAAGAAAAACAAACATTCTCAGGGCTCATTCCAGAAACGGAAGAACTCCAGTGCAGAGACTCCGAGGGCGGACAGTGACAGCGGCGGACTTCAGCTGGAACTCACAGCTGCCCCTACACTGTGGCCGTACCTGGTGACTTATTCCTCGGGCTTTTTCTATGCCTGTTCCTGGCCATCTCTGTCTCTGCTTGGCATGGCCTCTTTCTGGCCTTTCTTATCCTATCTTTCAAGCATTCACAATAGAAATTCTTCTAGGAAGACCTTCCACCCCAGGCGAAATAAGCCTGCCTCCTCCACACTGGGGAGTAATTCAATTTGACGACATAATGGCCGAGTGTGTCCTCCTGGCACGTCCGCCAGGACTGAATCAGAGCCAGTTCCTGTCCACGGGAGCGGAGGTTAATGGTCCATGTCTGTCTTGTGCCCAAGCTCCCCGCTCTTCCAGGGTGGTAAGCCAGGCCCCTAGAAGCCCCTAAAGAATGGAATTCCTCACATTTCCACACTCAGGACCATGCTCTCTCTACAGCTCTGCCTTTTCTGTGGGCTGTGAGAACTCAGATACTTCCGTAGACCGCTGGCCTTCAGGAACCTGCTAACCTTTCCTTGTGAACCCTTATGGCTACGGCATTTGCCAATTCCTACTTCCCTGGTCTTTGCTCTTGTCTCCATGATGACGGAGAATACAATGGACAGGAACACACTAAAGAGTCAGAATGGCTTGGGTTCAAATACAGTAAGGTAACTTTGGGGTGGCCACACAAATCTTGAGTCCCCCCCCGTTTCTTCAGCAAAATGCAGACACAAGTACTGACCCTTCACGAACTACAATTAGAGAAAACTAAGATTTAAAAAAAAATGTTTTAAAAAACCCTGACAGCAGTGATGCACGCCTTTAATCCCAGCACTTGGGAGCCAGAGGCAGGCGGATCTCCGTGAGTTCGAGGCCATCCTGGTCTACGAATTCCAGGACAGCCAGGGCTACACAGAGAAACCCTGTCTCTAAAAACAAAAAACAAAACAAAACAAAACAAAAAAAAGTTAAAGAAATTTTAAAAAGATTCACTACATCAGCCTCCCAGCACAGAAATAATAGAAGTTAACCGGGGATTTCCTTCCTTGGCCAAGCACCCACCTCCTCCAGGAAGCCTTCCCATGCATTCTAGGTTGCTATCTTGTCTTCTCGTCAGTGCGCTGACGCCAGAGTTCTTTTCTTTCTTTCTAAGTTCTCAGTTTTTTTTTTTTTTTTTTTTTTTTTTTTTTTTTTTGGTTTTGTTTTTCGTGACAGGGTTTCTCTGTGTATCCCTGGCTGTCCTGGAATTATCCTAGAACTGGCACTGTTGACCAGGCTGTCCTTAAAACTCCCAAGAGATCCGCCCCCTCTGCCTCCTGAGCGCTGGGATCACAGGCGTGGGTGCCACCACTGCCCAGCCTCAGTTTCATTTTTAAAAGACTGTGTGTGAACATGTATGCACACAGGATGCCCACACCTGTGAGCAAGCACAGACTCCAGAAGAGAATGCCAAGGGTCCTCCTCTATCACTCTCCACCTATTCCTTTGAGGCAGGGTCTCTCCATGAACCTGGCACTTATATAGAGGCTAGGCTCTTAACCATTCCAGCCCATTTCCTTACTGATTTTTCTCTTTCTTTTTATTTCCAGCCAGTCTACAAGGAGCTCAGTCCCAGACCTGCCTCACAGAGGCTTACTGGAGGTGCTTTTAACATGCAAGGTTGCACAGAACTCTGGGAAAGGATGAATATCTGGAGGCAGAGACCTACTGAGGAGTCCTAGCTCTCCTCTGTAAATTTCTAGCAAAACACCCAATTCTCCGAGCCTCAGATTCGTCATCTGGAAAAGACGTATTGAAATGTCTACCCCAGGACAGGCAAGATGTTCAGTGGGTAAAGATGCTTGCCACCAAGTGTGACAACCTGAGATGACACCTAGTACTCACACAAGTGGTCTTCTGATTGCCATACACACACCACGACACATGCACACCCTCTCCCAGTAAGTGGGTATAAAATGGTTATTTTTAAATTTTATGTGTGTGGGTGGTTTGCTTGCATATATATTTGTGTATCATGTGTGTGCCTGATACCTTCAGAGGCCAGAAGAGGGTTTGGTCTAGATGCCCTGAAACTGGAGTTAAGGACTGTTGGGAGTCACCATATAGGCGCTGGGAATCAAACCTCAGTACTCTGGAAGAGCAACAGTGCTCTTCATCACTGAGCCAGCTACCTCCCAGCCTGATATATTTTTAAAAAAGTAAAGAAAAGAAAAGTCTCGGGTTGGGGATTTAGCTCATTGGTAGAGTGCTTGCCTAGCAAGCACAAGGCCCTGGGTTCGGTCCTTAGCTCCGGGGGGGGGGGGGGGGGGGAGGAGAAAGAAAGAAAGAAGGAAGGAAGGGAGGAGGGAAGAGAGAGAAGAAGAGAGAGAGAGAGAGAGAGAGAGAAAGAAAGAAAGAAAGAAAGAAAGAAAGAAAGAAAGAAAGAAAGAAAGAAAGAAAGGTCTATCTGATTTAATTGCTAGGAAAGACAGAGGAGCCCACATACGTGAAAGGCCTTTTGTTATAAACGAAAGAAAAAGCACTACACATATACACATACTCTTTTCTTTCTTTTTTCCTTTTTAGTTTTGGTTTTGTTTTTTTTTTTTTTTTTTTGAGACAGTTTCTCTGTGTAGCCCTGGCTGTCCTGGAACTAGCTCTGTAGATCAGGCTGGCCTTAAACTCAGAGATTTATCTGCCTGCCTCTGCCTCCCAAGTGTTGGGTTTAAAGGCATGCATTACCACTGCCTGGCTATGAATTTTTTTTTTTTTTTTTTTTTTTTTTTTTTTTTTTTTTTTTTTTGGTTTTTCGAGACAGGGTTTCTCTGTGTAGTTTTGGAGCCTGTCCTGGATCTCACTCTGTAGACCAGGCTGGCCTCGAACTCACAGAGATCCTCATGTCTCTACCTCCCGAGTACTGGGATTAAAGGCTTGCTCCACCACTGCCCGGCTTAAGATTTTATTTTATTTATTTAATTTTTTTTTGTTTTTCGAGACAGGGTTTCTCTGCATATCTTTGCGCCTTTCCTGGAGCTCACTTGGTAGCCCAGGCTGGCCTCGAACTCACAGAGATCTGCCTGGCTCTGCCTCCCGAGTACTGGGATTAAAGGCGTGCGCCACCACCGCCCGGCTAAGATTTTATTTTTAATTATGTGTGTGTTGCCGGGCGGTGGTGGCGCACGCCTTTAATCCCAGCACTCGGGAGGCAGAGGCAGGCGGATCTCTGTGAGTTCGAGGCCAGCCTGGTCTCCAAAGCGAGTTCCAGAAAGCGCAAAGCTAAACAGAGAAACCTGTCTGAAAAAAAAAAAAAAAAAAAAAAAAATTATGTGTGTGTATATGTGGGTATGTATATATGAACGCAAGTGTAGGTGGAGACAGAAGAGGGGGTCAGATCCTTTGGAGCTGGAGTTACATACATGCAGTCGTGAGCTGCATGATATGGGTGCTGGGAACTCAACTCAGGTCCTCTGCAAGAGCACTTAACCACTGAGCCACCTCAATAGTCACCATCACCCCTCTTTTTCTTTAAGACAAGGTCTCAAGTCGGGCATGGCTGGCGGATCTCCGAGTTCAAGGCCAGCCTGGTCTACGTCTACACAGAGAAACCCTGAACTGGGGGGGGAGAGAGAGAGAGAGAGAGAGGAGAGAGAGGAGAGAGAGAAGAGAGAGAAGAGAGAAGAGAGAAGAGAAGAGAGAAGAGAGAGGAGAAAGAGAAAAGAGACAAGGTCTCACTATGTAGCCCAACTTGGCCTGTAAGTCATAATTCTCTTGCCTCCAACTCCTGAATGCTGGGAGGTATGTATCAGAAATCCTGGTGTTTGTAAGCACACATGCATGCACACACACACAGACACACACGTACAAAATGCTATAAACAGACTATCATTTTAAGGGTCTCCAACCTACCAATGATTGCACTGTCTCATACCTAAGAATCAAGAGATGAGCTCATCCCATCAAACTGGCCTCCAAAAAAATTCAACAAGCCACATTTCAAGCAGCCATCTAAGTTGGTTATAGCTCACAGTAACCATTAAACAGACATTATGGCAACCTAGGAATCACAAGGCCCCGCTCTCATCCTCAGATTCCTTCCTCCTGAAAATGGAGATTCCGACTTAGATAACTAGTTAGGAATCCTAGCTGGAAATTTCCAGCAAGATACCCAATTCTCTAAGCCCTCAGCTCCTTGGGTGGAAAAATGTCTACCGGGCATAACTGCCATGAAGGGCAGATGAGCCCACATACGCCCAGCTCAGGACACACACGGACACACACACACACACACACACACACACACACACACACACCACACACACACACACACACACCACACACACACACACACACACACACACACACACACACAGTCCAGAACCTGTTTCACCCAGGTTTGGGCCTGGCCATCATTTCTAGCTTGCAGGAGACTTCTATGGGAAAAAAGAACTGCGAAGACATCAGGGAGGGTATGGTTGTATCTGTGGTGGGGGAAGTCTGGTAGTAGAAGGGAAAGATTCTGCTGGAATTTCATGTCCAACATAGTTGCTAAATGTACTATAATTATCGCATTTGTGTAAAAATTCAAGGATCTGCATTCTGCTATTTTCATCAAACTGGATGGAATGCAGGCAACTCGGGAAAAATGGCAAGAAGTTGGGGGTTCTGATTCTTGTGCCCCAACACCAAAGTCCTGGCTAACAACTAAAAAACGGAATCCCCCATCACTTTGCTGTGGGCCCCCAAACACCCCCAGACTTAAAGCCTCTGCCCTCCAGGCCCCAATCTTCCCCTATCAATGTCTTGTTGGCACCTCAGCCATCCTGTTCTGTCAAGAAGGAACTCCTTCTACAGGATCCCCACTCCTGGGGCATGGGGGGATGGGGCTTTGTCTCTGTGCAGGACCCCTCCCCCCGCCCAGCCCGGGCACTTTACCAACACCTGAACCTGAGGGTGTCTAAGCGGGAAAGAAAAAGAGTTATGAGTGGCAGAGGGGACCTTCTGCCCGCTGAAGGGAGTGGGGGGTGTGGGGGATGGAGGAGAGTCGGCTCTGCTTCTTCAGGGTCCCAGACCTGCCAGGGCGCCCCTCAGTCGCCACAGTCCCGGCACCCTGCAGTCCTCATGAATTCCCTGCCTAGTAACTGCCCACCCCGGAGGCCTCTGAGGCCAGAGACGGATGCCACGACCGGAAATGCCCTCCTGCTCAGCCGACCCAGACCGCGCCCCCCTTTCCTGCCGCCCCCTCCCCCAGGGCTAGGCCCGCAGGCCCTGGATCCCCGGACTCGCGTGGCCGCCGTAACCGACTGGGGCGACCCATCAGCCGGCCATTGTCCCTGGCCCTCGCCGCGGCCCCTCCACCTCTAGGCATTGCGGAACCAAAGCGAATACAAAAGGAAAGGGGGAATCCCCACTGCCAGCCTCGGACCACCCCCTTGCAGTGGGATTCGCAAAGCATCCGTGCACCTCCAAAGCTCCAGACCCAGGGGAGACTGCTCCCCACCACCACGACAGAAGAAAATCCCAAGGCATCCCCTGGGGGCTGCAGTGGGGACCCAATCTCCCAGGCGGCAGGTGCCCGGCCACACAATAACTTTGAAACTTTGGGGAAGGGGTACGGGGATCTGCAGAGAGATCCCCCCAAAAAAAATAGTTCATGGCAATGGGGGTGCTATTGCTTTATTCTTGCAAAGCCGCCTTTCCAGGTGGCCGGGCCCCGACTTCCCGCGCCTCCTCCGCGCGCGGCCCTGCCCTGCCCTACCCCGGGCGCCCCAGCCTCGCGCGCCCCAACCTTGCGCGCCACCGGGGACGCGGTGGCTCGGCCTCTGCCCCGCGGGGCTCCGCCGCGCCAAAGCACTCACCTCGGCCGGGCTGCGCTCCCCGCGGGCCTGCGCCGAGCCCGATAAATGGTATGCTATGACTAGAGGTATGATTACGTTATTATTATTAGTAATAATAAGAGTAAATGCTATTTAATTACGGGCGGCCGCATCCTGCTCCCGGCGCCGCCGCCCGGGCAGCTCGGTCCATGTGGCTCCGGAGCGCTTTACTTTCATTTCCAGCCCCCTCGGCCGGCCGCTCGCGGCAGCACCCGCTGGAGGCTCCGTCTCCCTGCAGCTCTCCCTCCTCGGGTCCTAGAGAGCGCAGCTCCTCCTCGCCTCGTCGCGCCCGGGGTGGGCGGCGCGGGCTGCGCACCTGGGGGGGAAGGGGTGGGGAGTCGGGAAGCCCCCCTTCCCCGTGGACGGTTCATGCCTGGAATTCACCTTGATTTTTCTTTTAAACGTGCCCTTCCTTTTCCGGGCTTTTCTTCCGACAGTTCTGCATTTCTGGGAGGATGCTGGACCAACCCAGAGCCTCCGTGTCCACCACCCCAGTCCGAGGGAAAAGCCACCCTTGGCTTTCCAGGTGCTTCTCCAAGCCCCCGGTGGTGGTGTGCCCTTTTTGTTGGTAAGGAGGACTCAGTCAGTCTCATTTGGCTGAGGTTTCATGTATGAAAAGTTAAAGGGGAAAAAAAAAATCAAGGACACTTGTTTAAGAAAGCGAGACTAATGTTATTCAAGGAAGGGCCCATCATCATGGTGGGTTTAGGGACCATTGTAGTGGGTGAATTCAACGTGAACAACTAGGAATTCATAGGTAAGGAGCAAGGCAGGATTAGCAGACACAAATCTAAGAAGTTAGGCAAGATGTGATTTTGGCTAGCCCCACTTAATAGGATTCTTTTTAAATATTTTTAAATTCAGGTGGGTTTTTTGTTTTGTTTTGTTTTGTTTTTTTTTTTTTTGTTTTGTTTTGTTTTGTTTTTGTATGTATGGGTATTTGGGCTGCTGGTAGGTGTATGTACCATGCCTGTCCCTGGTGGCTGGCAGAGGCCAGAAGAGGGCATCGGATCTCCTGAAACTGGAGTTAGCTGTGAACAGACAGCTGTGTGGGTGCTGGGAATCTAAGATGGGTCCTCTGCAAGGGCAGCCAGAGCTCTTAACAGATGAGCTGTCTCCTCTTAGAAACTGGTCAGGTACTGGAACATCACCTTGAGGAATAGTGGAAGCTGAGGACCCTGAGAGATAGATATTCATGGTATTCAGAGATGAGAGGTAGAAATCTAGAAATCCCTATTCTAGTTTATCAGGATTCTTGCTAAAATTTAGACATTTGGGCCAGACCTGGTAGCACATGCCTTTAATCCCAGCACTCAAAGAAGCAGAGGCAGGCCAGATCTCTGTGAGTTTGAGGCCAGCCTGATGTTAGCAAGTTCCAAGATAGTCAGGACTACATAGAGAGATGCTATCTCAAAAAATAATGATATTTTTTTTAAGTAAAATAAAATTCAGACAATTCAGAGATAAATACAGAAGCCCAAAAGTCCAGGCCTTGTTGAAAAGTTCAGGGAAGCCTAAGTAGAATTCTATCATAGAAAGTCTCTTTGTTGGGAATCTTTCTAGAAGGGACTTAAAGTTGCCAAGAGGACCGAGGTAAAGGAGAGTTTAACCAAACAGATCTTGTGTAAGTATCCGTGGTCCTGCCTCAGAACTGGTAATAGACAGGCTGGATTTGAGTCCAGATTTTTTTTTTCCCCCAGAACTGAGGATCGAACCCAGGGCCTTGCACTTGCTAGGCAAGCACTCTACCACTGAGCTAACTCCCCAACCCCGAGTCCAGATCTTTTGATTCCAGATCATGTTTCTCCTGCACAGTGAGCACCTGGCCTGTTGATTCCTGAAGGACCCGCCCCCCAGTAAGCGGCCACTCTCTTTCCTCCTCTTCATTTTCTGCGCACGCAGGTGGATGTATATTTAATTTATTGAGGATCAGCCGTGAGGCTGGCAGACTTCATCTTTACAAACGTTATCTCTTCGACAAACACTTGCGCCAGACATACCCTTGGGAGCTACGGCTGTAACGGGGAGGTGGATTTTAAACATTGAAATACGCTATGGCAGGTGCCCAAGACGGAGAAGAATCTAGGGCTGTGTCTTCTCATTCAGTTCATGAAAGAATCCCAGAACATGGGTCTTAGCACACCCATCTCATAGATAGGTAACTGAAGCCCAGAGGTTAAGCTGTCTAAGGGGGCAGCTCTGACTCCAGACTTTGGGTATCATGCGTGACCTCTGGTAGTTTCTAATAACTGTCTTTTTAGGGCAAGTTGGAAAGGGAACAAATACTCATATGCTTTCCTTTTTCTTTTCTTTTTGAGACAGGATTTCCTCTATGTAGCCCTGGCTGTCCTGGATCTCGCTCTGTAGACCAGGCTGGTCTCGAACTCACAGAGATCCGCCAGTCTCTGCCTCCTGAGTGCTGGGATCAACCGTGTGCCACCATGCCCTGCCTGCTCCTGCGCTTTAAAAGATCTTCAGCTCTTCTCTGTGTGGCTGCCTTCTCCCTCCTCACTACCTTGAGATTAGCAAGCAAAAAAAACCCAAACTCTGGGATGAGGAGGAGGGGCAATCTCAGACGCAAAGGCAGAGTCCAGTGGCTCTCAGATGTCACTGATGTTTATGTGAAAACAAGCCCTGAGTCACTTGGGATAGACTGAAGATTATGGGCTCAAAGCAGTGACCATCTTGAGCCTGGCAACTTGAGTGTGTGCATGGGAGGTGGGGGATTCTGGGTAACGTGATGAGACTCACCTGGCTAACCTGCCGTTTGTTGACTGTCGGACCTCAAGCAATCTTCCAGTATCAGCTACTTCATATCTAGAATCAATATTTAAAAAACGGAACCAGCCAGGCGGTGTGGCCGACACCTGTGGTGGAGGCAGGAAGCAAGGGAATCAGGCATGTGAGACCGGCTTCGGCTAGCCCAAATTCTAGCCCCCAATAAAGACTGAACAGTGGCAGCTCTCCCACACCTCCTGTGCGACTTACACTGAGGGATCCCTGCCAGCTTACCACCTCAGGCACCGTTGTTAATTGCACTCTCATTTCAGGGATAAGGATACAGAAGCCAGTTGGATTACCACATCCTGCCTCAGATGAATTAGCTGGCAGGAGGCCTGAAGATTCTGCCATCCCAAGCTACTGGTGAAATACCAGATATCCTTCAAAGAGGAGTGTCTGTCAATTAAGGGAGATTTGGCTGGGTGCGAGCTTCTAAAGTTTTCAGTAAGACATCAGTTTGTTAGACTGGATGGCCAGATACACCCCTCCCCCAGAGGTGGGGTGCTTTGAAGAACAATGCCAAGAATCTCACACCAGTAGATTGTTTTCTGAGGAGTCCTGATGTTCAGCTGTGAGCCTGTATGTCCTCATGTCAAAGCCGAAGTAACATTAATAACCACTACCTATTTATCCTGAGCAAAGACATGCACGTGTCGAGTCTCACCATTTTAAAAGCCCTGTGAGGTAGGAGTTGTTTTTAACCCACTTTCAGGTGAGGAATAGACACAAGCAGTTAATGACTAGATCAAGGTCACACACATCTAAGGAGGAGGCAGGGTCATGATCCAGTTTTAGACTTGTTACCTGTCCTATAAGCCATGACCACTGTACCAGGATGGGGACATCTCAATTCTGGATCTGTCACTCATTACTCTCCAGGACTTGAGTGAGCTGCTAGAGGTGGGAATCTGAGGCTCATGCTCTGGACCTTGAGGAACTGACAAGTATATATCATTCATGTAGTTTTTCAGTGAGCACCTCTGTACCAGGCTTGGACCCTGTTATCCCCTCGGAGAGCCTGAGCACATGGCAACCTTAGTTGAAGTTGTGTTCAGGTTTGTTTACCAGATGCCAGGACCCACAGCTCTAGCACAGTCCCCGATCGTGGCCCTCCCACTAAAGATCTTAACTTGGTGACACTTAGGGAAGGATCAGGATCTGTTCACAAAGTTAGCCTTCAGTTCCTTCTTCCTCCTCTATAAATCGGGTGTGTGGTGGACTGAATGTGTCCACACATTGAAACCTCAATGTAATGGCAGTGTGAGGTGAGACTTTTGGGTGATAACCAACCAGTCCATGTGGGTGGAGTTCCCATGAACAGGATTAGTGCCCTTATAAGAAAAGACGCCAGAGGAGATTGCAGGTGAGGGTGCATCCGGGCGTGGTCATCTCTAAGCTAGGAAAAGGGCTGTCTGCACACCAAAAGCCTGACCCTGTGGCACCTGATCCTGGCCTTTCAACGTTCCAGATCTGAATAAATGCTCTATGTCACTCAAGTCCTCCACCCGATGGTACTTGTTAGTACAACCTATGGTACTTGTTAATACAACCTATGGTACTTGTTAATACAACTTGAGTTATCCTTGGGAGGTGGGGGAGGAATAAGATAATACATAGTCACACATGGCTTAGCAATGGGGACACACTTTGAGAAATCCATTGCTAGGTGATTTTTATCATCGTGCAAACATTATAGAACGTACTTACACAAACCTAGACAACAGAGCCTACAGCATACGGAGACTACACAGTATATGCTGTCTCGTGTGTTGTTCATTGTCACTGGAAACCTCATTATGGTGACTGTTCTTTTCCTATAGGGACTATGATGATTAATTGGGGGGGGCAGGGTCACACTATGTAATCTGGGCTAGCCTCGAACTCATAGAGACCTAAGTGCTGCAATTAAAGGCAATGACCCAGCTCGGTTATTACTTTTATTATATATATATGGATTAAAAACAGAACAAAACAGGGCCTTATGCATGTGAGTCATACACTATCACTGAACTACACTCTCAGTCTCTGTGAAGGTGAATTTTAGGTGTAACATGAACAGGCTGTAGAGTGCCCAGACATTTGACAAAAAAAAAAATAACAATAATAATGTCAACCATCATTCTGGGCATTTCTGTGAGCATGTTTTCTAGATGAGGTTAGCATTTCATTTGACAGCCTGAGGAAAGCAGATTGCCCTGTGTAGGGGAGAGGGGCCTCACCCAATCAGTGGGAGGTCTAAACAGGACATCCAGGCCTCCTCTGTGTCTTCAAGCTGGGACACCGGATTTTGTTTTCTGCCTTGGTCTCCAGTTGAAACATTACCTCTTCCCTGAGTCTGCTCACTACACTGCAGTTGGTGCCATCAATTTCCTTGAGTCTCCAACTTGCTAAATGCAAATCTTAGGACTTGTCACAGGGTTGGGTACAGAGCTTAATGTAGAGTATTTACAAGGTCCTGGACTTGATCCCCATCAGAGCATCCAGGATACGGTGGGAATTGTCAGTCTCCATACTCCTGTGAACCAATCCCTTACAAACAAATCTATCCATCCATCCATTCAATTAGTTCTGTTTCACTGGAGAACCCTTCTGCAGGGCCACTGCAAGGACAGGTAAAGCAGTATGTCTGTGTAATTGCTAATTTAAAAATTAAAAAAAAAAAAAATGGAACCAGGCATAGTGATGCATGTCTGTAGCCCTAGCGCTAAGGAGGCAGAGGCCGCAGATCACTGTGAGTTCCAGGCCAACCAGTCTCCATATTGAATTCCAGGCCAGCCAGAGTTCTATGGTGAGTGTGGTGGTTTGAATGAGAGGTCCCTCACAGTCTCATTTGAATACTTGGTTTCCTATTGGTGGTGGGGCTGTGCTATGTGGGCAGGTTTGGGGGCGTGGCCTTGCTGAAGGAAGTATGTCACTGGGGGGAGGCTGTGAGAATTTAAGGACTCCCGCCACTTCTAATTCACTCTCCGTCTTTCATGCTTGTGGTTCAAGATGTGAGCTGCCAGCAGTCAGTTCAGACCGCCATGCCCTTTGCTTGCTCATGGGCTTTCCTGCCATGACAGACTCATATCCCTCTTGAACTGTAAGCACAATAAGCCCAAATAAAGAGTTTTTCTTTAAGTTTCCTTGGTCATGGTAATTTATCACAACAGAAAAGCAGTTAATTAACACAAGTTAATACTAGAAAGTCGGCTATTAGCTGGGCCGTGGTGGTGCACGCCTTTAATCCCAGCATTTGGGAAGCAGAGGCAGGTGGATCTCTGTGAGTTCAAGGCCACCTTGGTCTACAGAGCGAGATCCAGGACAGGCTCCAAAGCCACACAGAGAAACCCTGTCTTAATACAAACAAACAAAGTCGGCTATTGTTATAAAGAACCTGGTCATGCTGTTTCTTGGACAAAGACTGTGGAACTTTGGACTAGGAAAATGGTTGAACACTGTAAGCAGAACTTAATGGGGTGCTGTAGTAGGAGCCTGAAAGACTAGTCCTGAGAGCAATATGGACTGTGGAGGGCAGGCTCAGGAGATTTCAAAAGAGAAAAATACTACCCGCAGGGCTGGAGGCCATTCCTGTGATATTCTGGTTGCTTTTTGCCCTTGACCTAAGAATTTGCTTAAAAAGCAATGGACTCATTCTTTGGGCGGAGACAATTTCAAGACGACTTAATATTCAATCAGTAACACGTTTGGTTTTGTTGAGACAGGGTCTCATTGTGTAGCTCCAGCTGGCCTGGAACTTGCTCTGTAGTGGAGAGTGTTCTTAAACTCAGAGAGATCCCTCTGCCTCCAACTCCAGGACACCAGGATTAAAGGCAGGCATGAGCCACCGTGTCTGGCGCGTGGTTCTTATTGATGACCTGTTAGGCTGTTAGGTCTACAGTGAAAAAGAACAAGCTGGGCAGAAAAAATACAAAATATACAATATAAAAAGGAAAGGAGCGGGGAGGGGGCATGGGGGGAGGAGGCCTAGAGAGATGGCTCAGGGGTTAAGAACACTGGCTGTTCTTCCAGAGGTCCTGAGTTCAATTCCCAGCAACCACAGGGTGGTTCACAACCATCTATAATGAGATCTGGTGCCCTCTTCTGGCATAAAGGCATACATGCAGACAGAACACTCTATATGTTCCCAAAAAAGTTAAATTCTTTTTTTTTTTTTTTAAGAGCATCATAGCTGGTGCTGAAAGGGATGAGATCAACATGGCTAAGGAGAGGCCTGGATGCCCTCAGAGTAAGACTTCCCTCTGCTAAGCTTCCAGTTTGAGGAAGGAAAAGACCTGGGGGGGGGGGGGGGGGGAGGCTCTTCGAAAGCAACTGCAAACAAACGCTGCTCCTAACGTAGTTCGAGGGGGTCTATCCTAAACTGTCTGCGGACTTGGCAGCCACAGGGCATGAAGGATGCAAGAGTGAAAGTGTAAATCTTCCTCTGTGGTTTCAAAGGGCCACTGAGGCCAGGCAGCATGTGACAGAGGAGTCTGTGCACGAAGGCCCTGAGAAGGCAGAAAGTCCTGAAAGGCCATTTGCTGTGGGATGATCCTGCGTACGCTCTGAATATGTATTACTCCGTTGGTTAATAATAAAGTTGTTTGGCCTATAGCAAGGCAGATACATTTAGGCGGGACAATCAAACTGAGGACTGGGATGAAGAAGGGTGGAGTTGGGAGAGATTCCAGTGAGCAGCCGAAAAAGCAAGATGCCAGAGGATCGTAAAGCACAGACCACATGCAATACATAGATTAATAGAAATGAGTTAATTTAAAAATAAGAGCTAGTGGGGGCCTGGAGAGATAGCTCAGAGGTTAAGAGCACTGACTGTTCTTCCAGAGGTCCTGAGTTCAATCCCCAGCAACCACATGGTGGCTCACAACCATCTGTAACAAGATCTGGTGCCCTCTTCTGGCCTGCAGGCATACATGCTGTATACATAATAAATAAATAAATCTAAAAGAGAGAGAGAGAGAGAGAGAGAGAGAGAGAGAGAGAGAGAGAGAGCTAGTTAATAATAAGCCTGAGCTATTGGCCAAACATTTTGTAATTAATATAAGCTTTTGTGTGTTTATTTGGGACCGAACAATCGGGGCAGAAAAACTCTGCCTCTGTTTACAGTCATTAAATGAAGCTGTGAAAGTGAATGAAGCCTGGGTTGCAATGGAGACCCCAAGATGCTGCAGATGCCAGAGCCATGGGACATCTGTTGAGAAGAGATACACACAGGGAGCAGAACCATCCAAGAGAGAGCGTGTTGTATACTGCATGCAGCAAAGCTGGAGGAGCGGAGCTCTCTAGGACCTGGAAGTGAGGCATCAGATGTTAGGGCTGGAGAGATGCCCCGGCAGTTTATAGCACTGGCTGCTTTTCCAGAGGACCCTGGTTCAATTCCCAGCACCCACATAGTGGCTCACAGCCATCATTAACTTCACTTCCAGGGAATCTGAATTCCTGTTCTGACCTCTGTTGGCAACAGGCATGCACATGGTATACATACAAACATCCAGGCAAAATACCCTTACACATAAAATAAATGAAATCTAATAAAAAAAAAATTGGGGGGGGGGTAAAAAAGCCCCAGACATCAAATGTGGAGCTATAATATTCAGAGTTCGCCCTGATGGTTTTCGGTCTCGCTTTGGTCCAGTATTTCCTCACTCTGCTCCCTTTCCTCCATGAAATGTTAATTATATCATGCACCATTGTATGTTGGAAGTATGTGATTTGCTTTTTTATTTTTCAAGGGGTTTTAATTAAGAGATTGTCTTGAGTCTCAAAGAAACTTTGGTCTTTTTTGGTTTTTTGAGACAGGGTTTCTCTGTGTAGCTCTGGCTGTCCTGGAACTCACTTTGTAGACCTTGAATTCAGAGATCCACCTGCCCCTGCCTCCCAAGTGCTGGGATTAAAGGCGTGTGCCATTACTTCCTGTGGAGACTATGGTGAAAGGCTGTGGGGGCTTTTGAAGTTGGACTAAATGCATTTTGCGTTCTGAGATGGCCAGGAGATATGGGGGTCAGGGGCTGGAAAGTGGTCTTTGAATGAGAAATGCCTCCATAGTCTTGGGTCCTCTACTGGTGGTGCTATTTGGAGCGGTTTAAGAGGTGTGACTTTGAAGCAGTGGGTAGCTGTTCCAGCTTTGACCTGGAAGTATTACTCCCATTGAGGCTTCGGTAACGGTCATGCCTAGAAGACCAAGCCGAGAGAGGGACCCTGAAGACCCGAGATCTGGATGCGCCAGCGCTCTTGGTTCCTGGATCCTGGACGCGGGAGGGAGCAGAGTTCTCCAGAGAAC
Source organism: Peromyscus leucopus (assembly GCF_004664715.2). NCBI lineage: Eukaryota > Metazoa > Chordata > Mammalia > Rodentia > Cricetidae > Peromyscus > Peromyscus leucopus. The sequence goes on along the minus strand of NC_051080.1, from coordinate 38,668,032 downwards.
ACCGCCTGACTGTGCTTCACCTTTCCCAGACCCTGTAACGTATCCCTTTACCTGTAAGTTACCCCACAAAATAAACCTCCCTTTTAACCACGTGGAGTGGCCTTAATATTTCAAGCAATATCTGGCGCTCACGTGAGGCAAATTCCAATGGCCTGGGTGGCTCCCACCTTCAGCCTCCTCCGTGGCTGCTGTGGCACACTTTCCACACTTACCACGCTTCCCTGTCTCTTCTTTCCTGTAAAATCCGCCCCCCCTCCCCCTGCTCCCAAACTCCTGGGGACCAGCTTTTTGTTCACCCCCCACCCCCCGCTGGCGGGCACCTGAACCCGCACGCAGAGTTCCATATAACCAGGGAGCACCTCCACGGTTCCATTCTGGAAAAAGGGAGCAGCTAAATCCGGTCTCGGTTCCCCTGCAAGCTTAGCCCCCCGACCAGCGGAAAGCCGCTGTGAGTGAGGCGTCCCCCCTCCTCCCCGATCCTACCCTAGCCCACCGCACTGTCCCTGGAGGCACCCTGCAGAGGCACTGAGGGGCTTGGAGCCGTGCCTGCCGGCAGACCTCCTGTCTGCAGGGCAGAGAGGGGCTTGGAGCGGCCTGGAGCTCTCCACACCCTGAAGTTCCAGGGGGTCACAAAAAAAACCCTGCCTCCGGCTGCCTCCTGCACACTCGGCTCCTGCCAGCAGCTGCCGCCAGCCAAGGCCTTCAGCTGCTTTGGAGCTATACCAGCGCCTCCTGCTGGCTGAGGCGCGCTACTACACCCCCAAAACCACTAAAAAGGAAGGCAAGTTAGGCAAGCCAGCGGGTTTTTTTTATTTCAAATAAGAGTACTTGATAATTTTACACCTTGAAACTGACTAACAAATTTTGAGTAATTCTTGTAATATGGCCGACAACATTACCTCACAAGAATTTAAAAACCTTTTTGCAGGTATGATGAATGACACTTTCCTGGAAATATATGACCTTCCTAAGGCATATCTGGCCTGTACCATTTTTGGCATTTACTGTAATAATTCACACAGTGTTCAAATACTAGTTTAATAATAAGAACAAAGATGAGACATTATTGGGACTGATACAGGCTTTAAAAGATAGCAATGAAGGTTTACATTAAAAGATCCTTTCTCTGGAATCTGCTAACCAGGATTTACAAAACAGGCTTCTTAGTTTGGAATCTGCTAGCTTAATACAAGAACTTCAGTCCATTAATAATAAATGTATAGCCAAAATTGATTTTTTTTTTCGAGACAGGGTTTCTCTGTGTAGCTTTTCGCCTTTCCTGGGACTCACTTGGTAGCCCAGGCTGGCCTGGAACTCACAGAGATCCACCTGCCTCTGCCTCCCGAGTGCTGGGATTAAAGGCATGCGCCACCACCGCCTGGCCCAAAATTGATTTTTATTGATAATAAATATGAATATTTAATGGATAGAACAATAACTCTCCAGAGTGAAGTTGTAACTACTCAGACACTATATAAGAAAGATTATCACTAACTGATAAGATAAGGTCCACGGAATCTTGTGTTTCTGAGGAACATAAAAACTTCCATGATTCCATGAGAAATCTTGAATCCCTTGCAAGAGAGGAGGTTCACTCCCTAGAACAGACCCTAGGTGCTCATTTGGAAGCCCTGAAAGAAACTCTCAGTAAACATGACAAGGGACCTAATAAGCAGAAAGACAAGACCATACAGGTTGTAACATCTCCAGATGGCTCCCATACAATGGCTTATCCTGTCATCACCCATGAGAAGCCAACAGATGACACACACCCTGAGCCATATGTGACATATACATTACAACCAATTTCAACAAGGGACTTAAAAAATATAAAGGAAGCGATAGTTACGTATGGGACACACTCCACATATGTTATCTTTTTGTTTGTTTTTTGCTTTTTGAGACAGGGTTTCTCTGTGTAGCTTTGTGCCTTTCCTGGAACTCACTTGGTAGCCCAGGCTGGCCTAGAACTCACAAAGATCCACCTGGCTCTGCCTCCCGAGTGCTGGGATTAAAGGCGTGCGCCACTACCGCCTGGCTCTGTTTAAGATAATTTGTATGTTGATACAAATACAGAACTATATTTGTTGTAATGCACATATATTTCTACTCTTATTTGAAATATTTGTATATTGATACAAATGTAAGTTTATATCTGTCATACTGTATGTATGTTCTACCTCTGTTTAGGATATTTTATATATTGATATATATTTAGGATTATTGTCATATTGCATATTGCACTATACATTCCTACCTCTGTTAAAGATATTTTATGTATTGTCACAATTTTGAAGTCATCGTCCTTTTACCATACATTTGCTTACAGACTGTTACCTTGTTTACATGAAGCCTTAGTCCTTAGGTTATTTAGGTAGATAAGACTTATAGATTTATAGTCACCTATGTTTGTCATTTCTGTAGTTGTGTTAGTCATTTTATCAAGATTTACAGATACATAGGTCAGATGGACAGGTAATCTTCAAACACTTCATGGACCTAGAGAATATGGCATTTACATAACTTAGAATTCTGTTGACATGAGACACAATTGCTCCTGGCAGCACCAATTTGATCCCGAGAGAATGTTGGGCTTCTAAGACATTTCCATTTGGAAATTTGTCTTCTTTGCACAAAATGGCCTGCTGAGCAAAGAACTGCCCTTGCCTCAACTGCTGACAGTACAAATGCAATGCTGTCCTTTCTGGACAAGCGGGACACAAGGAAAAGTGACTACTGAACTCTGCCAAGACAGAGTAAGATGGTCTTTCAGAATTCCTGCTTCTGAAAATGGTCTGTCAGATACTCTAGACCTGTAGCCAATTTGAATGCACCAACAATGCTGAGAAACATTAGGTGACTGTCCAGGCTGCCAGCTGTCTCGGTCTACTCTTACAAGATTCCCGAAAGTTGCTTGCATCCATCTTCCATTTCTCAGGTATCATTATATTCCTTCTCAGGTCTTTGATGGGATTGAAGACTAGCAGTTATAGTTACAACTTAGTATATATAGAATATCTTAGATAAAACATATTAAGTATTAGGTTTAGGTTTCTTTAGGATAGGACACCTTTTGGAATGATCTTTGTAACATGCCATTCACCTATGCTCCAGACTTCTCTGGATTTTAGTATGTGTCTCTTGTTTGATATTGTTTGTGTTGGTTGTGGTTCCATCTTATCTAGATCATTATCCCTTATTACTCCTGGACAGTATTTGATAATCATATAGTCTTGTATTAGGTTAGAACCTTCTTATTTAGACAAAAGGGGGAGATGTAGTGGGTCAGCTGTTCGAGCTTTGACCTGGAAGTACTACCCACATTGAGGCTTCAGTAACTGTCCTGCCTAGAAGGCAGAGCCGAGACAGGAGCCCTGAAGACCCGAGGTCCGGATGTGCCGGCTCACTTGGTTCCTGGATCCTGGATGCTGGAGGTAGACCGAGCAGAGTTCTCCAGAGAACACCGCCGGACTGCGCTACACCTATCCCTTCATTTGTGAGTTACCTCACAAAATAAACCTCCCTTTTAACTACGTGGAGTTGTCTTAATATTTCAACCAATATCAGAGTGTTTAAAAACTCCTGTCGTTTCTAATTCACTCTCTGTTTTGTGAGCTTGTAGTTAGAGATGAGCTTTCAACACCCAATTCATGAAGCTATGTCTGTTTCTTGCTGCCACCCCCTCCCTGACATGACAGATTTGTCCCTCTAGAACTGTAAGCCCAAGTGAGATCTTTCTTCTGCAAGTTGCCTTGGTCCTTATTTATTTATTCATATTTTATTTTTTAATTTTTTATATTTATTTATTTTATTTTTATTTTTTTTAAAGATTTATTTATTTATTATGTATACAGCATGTATGACTGCAGGCCAGAAGAAGGCATCAGATCTCATTACAGATGGTTGTGAGCCACCATGTGGTTGCTGGGAATTGAACTCAGGACCTCTGGAAGAGCAGTCAGTGCTCTTAACCTCTGAGCCATCTCTCCAGCCCCCTATATTTATTTATTTATTTATTTATTTATTTAAATCACAATGACCAAAAAGTAACTAATGCAGTGAGATCCTATCTCAAATAAATCGGCCAGGCATGATAGGGCATGTCTGTATAATTCCAGTACTTGAGAATGGGGACAGGAAGATTAGGAGTTCAAGGTCCCTTGAATTCAGAATCTCAACTGTGAGAGTTATATTAAAAACAAAACTAAAGAAGGCCAGCCAGGTGGTGGCAACACATGCCTTTATTCCCAGCACTTGGGACCAGGCAGAGGTCAGCCTGGTCTATAGAACGAGTTCCAGGACAGCCAGAACTGTTACACAGAGAAACCTTGTCTTGAAAAACAAAAACAGAAACAGAAACCAAAAAAAACAAAAAGTTACTTTTTTTATTTAACAGTATATAGGTGTTTTGCTGGTAAGTATGTTTGTATACCACATGCATACAATTCATGCAGGGGCCAGAAGAAGGCTTTAGGTGCCCTGGAACTGTAGTTACAGACTGCTGTGAGCCACCCTGTGGGGTCTGGGAATTGAACCAGAGTCTTCTGAATGAGTCAGTGCCCTTACCTTCTGAGTCCTACTTCATACATTTTGAAAAACACTCTTTAAGAGTAAGTTGTAGGCGGGGCGGTAGTGGCGCATGCCTTTAATCCGAGCGCTCGGGAGGCAGAGATAGGCGGATCTCTGTGAGTTCGAGGCCAGCCTGGTCTACAAAGCAAGTTCCAGGAAAGGCAAAAAACTACACAGAGAAACCCTGTCTCGAAACTCCCCCCCCCCCCCAAAAAAAAGAGTAAGTTGTAGGCCGAGCGGTAGTGGCACATGCCTTTAATCCCTTCCATCTCTTTTAATCAGTAACGTTCTTCAATTTGCATGGCACACAGAATTTTGGAACAGTACAGAGCAGTTAGTTTTCTGGAAGATGACCTTGGGTTTGTTTCTCCGTTGCTTTTTTTTTCCCCATGATTTGATTAATTTTATGAATTTGAGGAATGGGCAGCGTTGCCACGTCCTCAGTGTACCACGGTGTGATGCTGTGAAGGTTGTGTCTGTTCTGTTGTTGATGCTAATATGGACCAGTTGGTTAAGGTGATTGCCTGCAGGTTGTCTCTACTATAAAATGGCTATTTTTTCCAAACTATCTTGGAATCCTTGGAGTTTTCTTTCAATTTCCTGGGAATTAAAAAAAAAGTCTTTATTTTAGCAAGTGTATCCCTATTACAGCTGAAGACATGTAACTGCACGCCTTTCACGTCATCGCCTTTGTCAATAAAGTTGCAAGAATGAGAGCGCAAACCTCTACGGAAGGGTGCGCCGCTTTGCCGCATGGTCTGCTGGGATTTGTAGTCTGCGGGTGCTCCCGTCCAACAAGGTCCTACGTTATCCATCCGAGAAGAAGCCAGAAGCCGAGAGGGCGGGCGGAAAGAGAGAAGGGAAGTCAGAGCGCGGGGCTTCATAGGAATTGTAGTTCGTGAGGCGAGTCCAGCCATAGCCGGCACGGAGGGCAGGACTTCCCTTCCCGGTAGGCCCCGCACGCGGGCCCGGCAAAACCCGGCTCCGACTTGAACAAATCAAATCGAAGGAAAGAAACTGCCGGCTTTCAAAAAATCCTCCTCCGCCGCCATCATCGCCGGAGATCGTGGAGCTGGTGGTGTGCACAAGCTAGGCGAGCGGCCGCTGCAGCGAGGACAGTCGGGCGGGCTGGGCACCGGGACCGCCGTACGGAGGCGCAGTGACCAAGACCGGCCCTCACGCGAGCTCTCGAGCCGTCCCCGACGCGCGCGTTCCGTCGCCCCACGCGGCGCCGCCGCCTGTTTGCGGTGAGTCCGGGCCCTCATTGCCGTTCTGTCACCTGCCTGAGCCACCAGGGCCTGGGTGGGGCGAAGCGATCGCCTCGTGCCTACCACCGATTGACCTCGCTGCGCCCACCGCGGCCCCGCGTGGTGGGGTGGGGCGCTGGGTGGCGCTGACCCTTTCACATTTGGGGAAACTGAGGCCTAGTTTCCAAACAGATGTCCCAGCTGCCTCCCTTAGCGCTGCCGCCCGCCGTGGCGTCTCCTGTTGGCATCCGTCTCACCTGGAGGCGGTGCGAGGCCGCCTGGCGCTCCGGGTGGGGGCCCCACAGTCCATCGCCGCCTACCCGAGTCGGCCCACGTCCGCGCGGGAAGCCTGGCATGAGTCACTGCTGACGCTTTGCCGGGTCGATGGATGGCTGTGCACCTGAGGACGTCGTCTCCCACGCGGCCGCCCGCCCAGGAGGAGAGGGCGTTTGTGTATTGACCGTTTGCGTCTGCTCCCTCGCAGGCCGGTTGCGGACCTTGGATAGATCAATTCCATCCCTCTGTGCTTGGGTTAGTCATTGCTTAAAGGGAGTGGGGAGGGCCTGTGTGTGCCTGTGTGTCCCCGGCTCATGGACTGAGCATGTGCCTCCCTTCCGCCTGGAGTGTGGACCACCACAGTTTTAACCTCATTGTCCCATCTAAGAACTATAGGAGGTGGCTGAGTGACTCATCTTCGTGTTGTCATTTTTTTTTTTTTTTTTTTTTTTGAGCCCTTAAATATCAGGCCTTATACCGGGGACACTGTTCTGTCAAAGCAGTTTGATGCATTGTTATCTGCTAGAGACTCCCCCGGGACCCTCATACTGATACACAATCTTTGAAACGGCCTTGGTGACTTGAAGGCCTTTTATCTTTTCTCACTAACGTTTCCATCAGAGCCCCACTGGCCTTGAAGTTCCCTCTTCTCCCACAGCCTGTGCACATTCTGCTTCCTTTATAGGAAGGAATGCTCTTCCCTCGGTTTTTGCATGGCTCAATCTGTGATAGCTTTAGTTTCTTTACAGAAAACACCTTTAATTTTTCTACTGCAAATCGAAACCCTCAGCCCTCAAAAAGAAATCCAACAAAAACCAAAACCACCTTCCTTGCCCCTTTCTTGGTTGGTTTATGTGGGCTTTTTGTTTGTTTGTTTGTTTTTTTATATTTCAGACAGGGTCTACTGTAGTCCAGGCAGGTCTCAAGTCCCTCAGTAACTGAGAATGGCCTTGAACTCCTGATCTCTTGCCTCATCTCCTAAGTACTAGATCAGAGGTGTGCACCCACTACCTGGTCTTTTTGTGGTGATAGAGATTGAAACCAGGGCCTCACAAATACCAGGCAAGTTCTGCCATCGAACTGCCCCTTCCTCAATTCCGTGTACCTTTTCACAAGAGCCACAGAATCTTTATAAACTTATATACACACTGTGGCCCTATTCCATGTACCTTTTCATTGACATGCGAAATACTCTGTTTAGAATATAAGCTTCAAAGGGTATGTGATTTACTGCAGATCTCCTGGTATTTGGAACAGTGTCAGTACATAGTGTTCAGTACAGTGTTTGGTTGAATGTTCTGATGTTTTATTCTGAGTAGTAATTTATGCTTATTGATAAACTAGATAAATCAGGGTGCTCGGGGATACGATAAGGAAAAGTTTTGGGTGGCAGGCTGAGCCCAGAGGAAGCCTGGTATGGGGCGGAATATCTGAGGACCAGGAGGTTGGTGGGGCTTTTGCCTAACGCCTAGTTTATTGAGAATCAGGCTCTGACCAGCGTTTAGCAGGATCACTGTCTGCATGTGACCTAGCATTCAGAAGGTGACTGTTTAGTCCCCGTGTCCTAATCAGTGTTCTGTTGCTGTGAAGAGACACCATGACCAAGGCTACTTTTATTTAAAATAAAAAAAGTACTTAATTTGGGGGGCTTACTTACAGTTTCAGAGGTTTACTCCGTTATCATGTTGGGGAGCATCGTGGTCCAAATGGGCTAGAGTGGTAGCTGAGAGTACAACCTAATCTGAAGGCAGAGAGAGAGAGAATTCTAATATATGAGCCTGTGGGGGACATTCTTATTTACTTATTTATTTTGATTTTTCGAGACAGGGTTTCTCTGTGTAGCTTTGGAGCCTGTCCTGATAGAGGTCTGGGATACCACCCCAACACACACATAGACACCCTCAAACACAGACACATACACATCCTTTCTAATAAATCAGTAGATAACTGTGTTTTCCCTGAAATTGACCCCCAAGGGGAGGGTCACGGCAACCCTAGTAGCCCAGGCTGGCCTCGAACTCACAGAGATCCGCCTGGCTCTGCCTCCTGAGTGCTGGGGTTAAAGGCGTGGGCCACCTCTGCCCTCCTGGGAGGCCATTATTCAAACCACCTCCAGTTACCTGCCACATCCTCTTGGGGCATGGAGTTGTCCATTCTCTGTAAGTAGTGCAGGAGGTTAAGCCGACAGCCTCCTGCATGGTAGACAGGTTCCCTTCACTTAGCTGTGACCCTACTTTTCCATTCTGCCCATCTTTTCAGCTCCCAGCAGTGGGCAGCTTTGTCGCTGGTGGTCAGATTACGAAATATGTATTTGGTTGTGGTTCTGCCTCCTGGCATAGAAAACTAAGATTCTAAAGTCTTTACACTCTAATACTACTGCTGGTTCTCAGTCCCTTAGGTAGGGCTTGGATAGGTGGGGTAGTCATTAGAAAAACCCAAACAATTACAGGGTTGGGACTCTTACTCTTGTCCTGTATCCCAAGCTCAGATTTATCAGCGACACCTATGATTCAACCGTCATGCTTATGTAATGAATTCTCTATAAACCTCCAAAAAGGACAAGCTTGGAAGGCTTCCAGACATCTGAACACAAAATTCTTGGAGCATGACAGGCCTTAAGATTGCATGGGAGCCCTGGCCCCTTTTCTCATACCTTCCCTATACATTCTTTTTTGTTTGTTTTGTTTTTGTTTTTGTTTTTTCAAGACAGGGTTTCTCTGTGTAGCTTTGTGCCTTTCCTGGAACTCACTCTGTACCCCAGGCTGGCCTTGAACTCACAGAGATCTACTTGGCTGTGCCTCTCAAGTGCTGGGATTAAAGGTGTACATTCTTTGTATTTATCTGGCTTTTCATTTGTATTCTTTAAACTATCCTTTGTTTACTGGTATGATGGTACACACCTTTAGTCCCAGCACTGGGTAGGCTGAAACAGGCAGATCTGTGACTTTGAGGCCATCATCTACAGATTGAGTTCAAGCCAGCTAGAGATACACATTGAGACCCTGTCTCTAAATAAATAAATGAATGTCATGTGTTGGGGTTTGAAGTATGATGGTAGAGGTCTGGGGTACCCCCCAACACACACACATATACATCCTTTATAATAAATCAGTAGGTACTGCATTTTCCCTGAGTTCTAGGAAATTAATTGGCCCCCAAGGGGAGGGTCATGGCAACCCTAATTCATAGCCAGCAGGTTAGAAGCACAGGTAAACAGCCGGGGTTCCTGTTAGCATCCTGGGTGGGGCAGCCTTGTAGGCTGAGCCCTCTTCCCCTGGGATCTGAGAGTGTCAGGGACTGAAGTAGAGGACAGCATGGAGCTAGTGCCCCTGCCGTGGTTGCTTGGTTGAGTGTGCACTGTGTGTCTGAAACACAGTGGAGGAGCTTACTCATCTATTGTCATGGCAGCCCTTGTGATGTAGGTACCTCTGGTCTCCTAGGAACCTCTGAGAGGCTACTGTGGCATTGAAACCAGGGTTGAAACCAGACATGCCTTAGCCTTGTGTGCCACACTGAGTCATGCCAGCATGGGCAGTGGGGCATTCCCTGGGATGGATGACCTGGATCCCATAGCCATCTATGTCCTCTTTGAGGAGCAGGACCCTCAGGCAGAGTGCTGCCAAGATGATCAGGCAGGTGTGTGACTGTGGCAGCCCTTGCTTTGGGAGTTGACTGCCCTGTACTGGGTGTCCCTGCTGGGGCCGTTTGGAGAGCGACTTGAGGGAGTTCTCACTCTCCCCCCTTTCCAGACTGGTCTTTCTTTCTTTTTTCTTTTTCTTTTTTTTTTTTTTTTTTTTTTTTTTTAAGATTTATTTATTATGTATACAGTGTTCTGACTGCATGTGTGTCTGCAGGCCAGAAGAGGGCACCAGATCTCATTACTGATGGTCGTGAGCCACCATGTGGTTGCTGGGAATTGAACTCAGGACCTCTGGAAGAGCAGCCAGTGCTCTTAACCTCTGAGCCATCTCTCCAGCCCCCAGACTGGTCTTTCTAATCCCATGTTCATTTCTCCTGGTGCTTTAGCTTTTGGGTTCTCAGGGCAGGGAGAGGGCTAATCCACCCCACCTCCGCCAGAGATCTCAAGGGACACCCTCCCACACACACTTTGGGGTTATGCTAGGGATCAAACCCAGGGCCTTACACTTCCCAAAAGCTTATTTTTAAAGATTATTTATTGTGTCTACAGTATTCTGTCTGCATGTGTGACTGCAGGCAGAAGAGGGTGCCAGATCTCATTATAGGTGGTTGTGAGCCACCATGTGGTTGCTGGGAATTGAACTCAGGACCTCTGGAAGAACAGTCAGTGCTCTTAACCTCTGAGCCATCTCTCCAGCCCCCGAAAAGAATACTTTTTTAAAAGATTTTTTTATTTGTTTGGTTTTTTATTTTTTAAATTTTTGTTTTGTTTTTGTTTTTCGAGACAGGTTTTCTCTGTGCAGCCCTGGCATCCTGGAACTCACTCTGTAGACCAGGCTGGCCTTGAACTCAAGAGATTCATCTGCCTCTGCTTCCCGTGTGCTGGGATTAAAGGCGTGCGCCACTATGCCTGTTTTGATAGGTGATTTTTAATGTGTTGGGTAGATTGCCTGCATATGTCTGTACCTTTGACCTGCAATGCCCACGGAGGCCATAGCTGCCATATGGATTCCAGGAATTGACTGTAGTTCTCTGGAAGAGCAGCACTGAGCCATCTCCCTAGACCCTTTAATACAACTCTTCGTGTTGTGGGGACCCCCGACCATAAAGTCATTTTCGTTGCTACTTCATAACTAAAGTAATAATTTTGAGTTGTAATATAACTGTTTTCTGACGGTCTTAGGTGACCCCAGCTTAATAACTGCTGCCCTAGCCCCTTTAAAAAAAGATTTAAAAATTTTAATTCACTGTAACTGTATGTGTGAGTGCTGGCGGGGGGGTGGGGGGGGGGGGGGGGCAGATGTCAAAAGACAAGTTTTTTTTTTTAAATTATTATGTGTACAGTGTTCTGCCTGCATGTATCCCTGCAGGCCAGAAGAGGGCACCAGATCTCATGATAGATGGTTGTGAGCCATCATGTGGTTGCTGGGAATTGAACTCAGAACCTCTGGAAGAAAAGCTCTTAACCTCTAAGCCATCTCCCCAGCACCAAAAGACAAGTTTTTAATGTGTGAGTGAGTGTGAGTATATACATGTGAGTGTGAGTATATACATGTGAGTGTGAGTATATACATGTGAGTGTGAGTACCCTGAGAGGTCAGAGGTATCTGATCTCCTGGAGTTGAACTAATAGGTAGTTGAGCTGTCTGTCTAGTGTGGGTGATGGGAATCAAATGTGGGTTCCCTGTAAGAGCAGCAAGTACTCTTAACTGATGAGCCATCTCTCCAGTCCCCTTTCACAAGATTTTTTTTAATAGGTGCAGTGAACTTTATTGATGGAATTCAAGGGGTAGGGCTCCCTAAACCCCTCCCCATCTTCTGGGGGTCTGGGCTGGAAACTGAGGGGGATGCTCGGTATTGGGGGCTGAGCTGGGGCAGCCCTCCTCAGCAGCTGAGGCCTCTCCCTCGTTCTCCTGTCCTTGCTGGGGTGGGTGGTCTGTCTAGGACTTTTTACTCCTTGGAGGCCATTAGGTCCACCACCCTGCTGCTGTAGCCGAATTCATTGTCATACCAGGAAATGAGCTTTACAAGGTCGACATTGAGCAATGCCAGCCCCAGCATCAAAGGTGAAAGAGTGGGGGTCACTGTTAGTCACAGGAGACAACCTGGTCCTCGGTGTAGCCCAGGATGCCCTTTAGTGGGCCCTCCGACGCCTGCTTCACCACCTTCCTGATGTCGTCATACTTGGCAGCTTTCTTCAGGATGCAGCGTGTCAGATCCATAGCGGACACATTGAGGGTAGGAACACAAAAGGCCATGCCCGTGAACTTCCCGTTCAGCTCTGGGATGACCTTGCCCACAGCTTTGGCAGCAACCAGCGGATGCAGTGATGGTGTCCTGGGTGGCAATGATGGCATGGACTGTGGCCATGAGTCCTTCCGCAATGCCAGAGTAATCATGGATGACCTGGGGGGGGGGGGGGCTAAGCAATTGCTGGTGCAGGAAGCATGGCTGACAATCTTGAATGAATTGTCATGTGTCTCATGGTTCACACTCATCACAAACATGGGGGCATCAGCAGAAGGGGCGGAGATGATGGCCCTGCTAATGGACCCCGGCCTTCTCCATGGTGGTGAAGACACCAGTAGACTCCAGCATACTCAGCACCAGCATCACCCCATTTTATGTTGGTGGGATCTCGCTTGTGGAAGAAGGCCATGGCTTTCCGTTGAAAACAAGCTTCTTTCCTCAGCCTTGACCCTGGTGGTGACGTTGCCATGGGTGGAGTCACACTGGAGTCACTGGAACATGTAGACCGTGTAGTTGAGGTCAGTGAAGGGGTCATTGATGGCAGCAACATCCACTTTGTCAGACATGAAGGAAGCTCTGGTAACCAGGCCCCCGGTACCGCCGATTCCTTTCACTCCGACCTTCACCATCATGTCTTAGGACAAGGCTGGCATTGCTCAAGAAGATGCAGCTGTCTGGGGAATGGGTGGACCAGAGACCCAAAATTCTCTTTTCTTTCTTTTTTAAATTTATTTTTATTTCATGTGCATTTGTGTTTTGCCTGCATGTATGTCTGTGTGGGGGTGTCAGGTTCCCTGGAACTGAGTTACAGATAGCCGAGAGCTGCCATGTGGGTGCTGGGAAGTGAACCTGGTCCTCTGGAAGAGCAGCCAGTGCTCCTAAGCGCTGAGCCACCTCTCCAGCCCCACAAGATTCTTTTTTAATGCAGTTTCTGTCTTCAGTTGGCAGATCTCCAGGGCAGCCCACCATTTTCACCAGCATGGCCTCTGAAGACATTGCCAAACTGGCAGAGACCCTGGCCAAAACCCAGGTGGCCGGAGGACAGCTGAGTTTTAAGGGCAAGAGTCTCAAGTTGAATACCGCGGAAGATGGTGAGTTCCTGGACTAGCTGTGTGAGGGAGGGGTGTTAGTGTGTGTTTGCTCAGGCTTTCTGAGCATCTCCTTACCATTTGTCCTGGCAGCCTGGGAGGTGAGGTCAATGCCATTGGTCCATTCTAACAGTGAGGCGGCTTCTGTTACTGTGTCAGTCTGTCTGTCTGTCTGTCTGTTTTTCTTTTGACAGGGTCTCATCAATGTATAGCTCAGACTCGTCTCAAACTTGTCCATCTAGCCTTCAGGGCCAGATTCTTCCCGCTCTACCTTTCCCCTCACCATTCCAGGCCAGCTGTCTTCCTTATGGCGGAGGCCTTGAGGGAGTTGTGTTAAGAGTGGCGTTGGGTCCTCACGGGAAATTCCAGTCCTTGCAACCAGGCATCACTGGGAGAGGGAAAGGGTTCCTGCCTTACTACTCATGACCAAAGTTTAGGCAGCACAGACAACCCTGAATCCCTCGCTGCCTAGAAATGAAGGTACCTGCTGCCTTCAGACCTTGTGAGACCTCTTGGCGTTCTGGCCCAACCAGGAAAACTGGTTTGGACTTGTCAGAGATCACCCTAGCCGTTGTCCTCAGGACAGCTGTAGAGGAGGTTCTAGCCCCAGGCATGGCAGCAAGAGAATCAGAAAGGTCATTCTTGACTACATAGTAAACTTCAAAGCCTGACTGCGCTACGCGAGACCCTATCTTTAAAAACCACCAAACGAAAAAAGAGACTCTTCATAATGTCACTCGTGCTAGACGCCACAGTGAATGCCTGTACTCGCTTGGGCATGGACGAATAGTCGGTCTGCACATCCCTGCCCGACCTAGGCTGGGAGCCTGTCCCGTTCTCCTGTCTCTGGGGGTGCATGGTTCATAGCCTTGAAGGAAATGAGTTAAGGTGCTTCCTGAGTTGCCGCTGCCCCAGTGGCTCGAGACTACTGCCAACGCCTAAGGTGCTCTGTTCACACAGCTAAAGACGTGATTAAGGAGATTGAAGATTTTGACGGCCTGGAGGCTCTACGATTGGAGGGTAACACGGTGGGTGTGGAAGCGGCCAAAGTCATCGCCAAGGCCTTGGAGAAGAAGTCGGAGCTGAAGGTGAGAGTACAGGGAGGGGAGGTCCGTGCACATGAGGACCAGAGCCCCTCAGATTGCTACAGCTACTACCTCGGTCCAGAACCTGCGGGACTCTTGTCTTGAAGGACAAACTGGAGGAGTCTCTTCTCACAGTGCATGTCCCATTCCTGAAGCATGAAAATTAGCCAGCACATGCTTCTTTCTAACAGACCCACCTGTAGCAACCAGAGCTAGGGATATTGCTTTTGTAACCAAATTGTAAACGGCTACTACCTTTGTCACATTTATCTGGTCCTTTTCACCAAACTTGCTTTTTATGTATTTAAAAAGTTTCTTTAGCCGGGCGGTGGTGGCGCACGCCTTTAATCCCAGCACTCGGGAGGCAGAGGCAGGTGGATCTCTGTGAGTTCGAGGCCAGCCTGGGCTACCAAGTGAGCTCCAGGAAAGGCGCAAAGCTACGCAGAGAAACCCTGTCTCGAAAAACCAAAAAAAAAAAAAAAAAAGTTTCTTTAAGTGTAAGGGTTATTTTGCCTGCATGTATGTGTGTGCGCCATGTATGTGCCTGGGGCCTGGCAGAAGAGGACATAGGATCTCCTGGAACTGAAGCCTCAGGTGGTTGTGAGCTTCTGTGAGTTCTGAGAACTGAACCAGGGTCTAGAAGAGCAGCCAGTGCTCTTTCTTAAATGCTGAGCCATCTCTCCAGCCCCTCCACTAGCTTTGAAAGTAATTGAAGGCAAGCACCATTTCTCTCCTGGGAAGTCATCAGACATAATACAAAGGAAAGAAAATAGGACAGTGTGAGTTTTAGTTTGACACTGTTGCCACCTAAGGGCACTGAGTCTGAGCCTTGTCCTCCCTTTGTTAAAAATGAGGGTGTGGGTGTGTGTGGGGGGGTGCAGACCTGAAGTCCTAGTACTTGGGAGGTGGGGAAGGAGCCTTAGAAATTCAAGGCCAACCTCAGTTACACAGTTTGAGGCTAGGTCGGGCTACGTGAGACTCTTGTCTGGAAACCAACAAAAAAGGCAAGCAATGGAGGTGGGTAGGCCCACAAGCCCCGGATGAGGTGGTCTGAAGGGCTGCAGGGAGGTGCTGCTTCGCCATGTGAGGCCTCTGTTTACTTTTGTGCTGTTTTCTGTCACCCAGAATTGTCACATGTTCCGCCAAAGGGTTGGACAGATCAGAGAGAATACCCTTTGTTTCCGGGTCCCTCTAGCTGAATTGGTCCAATTCAATGCTGAGAAAACCAAAACTAGGAAATTTCGTAGTCCTCTTGGGTGCCCAAGCTCTCAGGGAGGCATTGGTGGTGTGAGACTTCACGGGAGGCTGCTCCTGGGTTCGCCAGCTAACACTTCCCTTCTTCCTGCACAGCGATGCCACTGGAGTGACATGTTCACCGGAAGGCTTCGGTCTGAGATCCCGCCGGCTCTGGTAAGGACCAGGTAGTGCTTCCCTGCGGGCACAGGCACCTGTCAGATACCCCCTCACACATCTTTTCTCTGGAGAATCAGGTTAGCCCCACAGGTGAAAACCAGGCTGTGACCATCTTCTCCTGGTATCATGGTCCCTGTGCCCCCAGGGACCTGTTTCCTCGGGACCCAGTCTGCACCGACGTCTCTTGTGGCTGCTCCACCTTTCTGTCACTCGTTTGCTGTGATACTCAATAGTGACTCCACAATGGCGCCAGTTCCTAGGGCCAAGTTCGGGGGTGGTGGCCTCTGCTATTACCTGGGTCTTAGCAGGGCGCAGGCTGGCAGCGGGCTGCCCCAGGTCTGTCTGCCTAGCATGGGGCCTCAGGATGAAGGTGTTTGGGGTGGCTGGCTGCCCTGGTCCTCCTCCTCCTCAGGCCCTCAGTACTACACAACCGTGGGGGGTCCTGGGACCTCAAAGGGCCCCAGAGAGGCCACTGTGTGGGGCCAGCTCCTGAGGTGGTGGAGCTGGTGTCACCCTCGGAGGATGAGCAGTCTGGGAATCAAGAGAGCAGACGAGGGAGCTCTTGGGCGGAACAGGAAGGGGAGCAGCTTTCTTGTGGCCTCTTCTGAGTGCTGTGCTCCGGCGTTGGAGGCATGCTTTGTCTCCACGTTCCAAGAATTGAGAATGGCTCTTTAGGCAGGAAGTAAAGGACCTGGGGCACCGTGGGCCGTGTTGGAGCAGATGCAGTGCACAGTGTGGCCATCATGGGCTAGAGGTCGGGGGGTGGGAGCTAGACCTTCAGATGGCAGGGCAGCCACTGTCTTGTTTGTTGAGTGGTGGAGGATAACAGGAAGCTTTGTGCATGTCCGCTCTTAGCCTGCCCCCACCCCCACCCCCAGGTTTCCAGCAGCATCCAGCTCAGACAATCCTGAAATCTGAGGTGTTTATGAGGCCTTCTTGCATATCCAAGGGACCCCAGCTTAGGCAGGCTCCCATCTTTATCTCTCTGCTCTGGTTTCTATTGCTATCTGGAATCCTGCTGGGTTGACTGCCTGGCGCTCATCCTCAGTGAGTTCAATGCCGCCTCCTACAGAGAGCCCTCCCAGATCTTCCTATCCGCAGGTGCCACTCACTCCCATTCCAGTGTAGGAACATAGTAATAAACAGTCTGCTGTAAAAGCCGGTTCTGGGCCAGCCTGGTGGCTCAGTGGATAAAGGTACTTGTGGTACACACCTCAGTTCAGGCTTCATTCGGGTAATATATGCCATGGTGGAAGGAGAGAACGACTCAGAAGTTGTTCTCTGACCTCTGTACCTGCACTCTAGCACACATGTGCCTAG
The DNA here is from genome assembly GCF_004664715.2 of Peromyscus leucopus. Taxonomy (NCBI): domain Eukaryota; kingdom Metazoa; phylum Chordata; class Mammalia; order Rodentia; family Cricetidae; genus Peromyscus; species Peromyscus leucopus. The sequence goes on along the minus strand of NC_051080.1, from coordinate 38,651,145 downwards.
ACCCCAACACACAGTAACAACAACAGTCATCTATAATTATAAACCATTGTCTGTGCCACATCCCCACTGGCTTGGGCATGACCTGTGGCCAGGGCTGGGCCTGGCCCAGAAGTGGCATTTGGTAGCTGGCTGGGGTCTGACTGAGTTCTCTGTGTGTCCAGATCTCACTAGGGGAGGGGCTCATCACCGCAGGAGCCCAGCTGGTGGAACTCGACCTCAGTGACAACGCATTTGGGCCTGATGGAGTGCGAGGCTTCGAGGCTCTCCTCAAGAGCCCCGCCTGCTTCACCCTGCATGAACTCAAGCTTAACAACTGTGGCATGGGCATCGGAGGCGGCAAGGTGGGTTGTCAGCCCTTGATCCCCCTCTGCCTTCACACTGGGCAGTGTGGTCCAGCCCTTAGCCCCCCACCATTGGGGACTGTTGTCTCTCCCTTCAGAGGAGAAAGCAATGCCTCCAAGACAGCAGCCTGCAACCAGTGAGGAAAGGAGTCCAGAGGGTTGGGTTGCTAAGCAACCATTCCAAGTTCCTGGGTTGCCTTGGCAACACAGAGGCAGTGCTGCTGCATAACCTGCTCTGACCTGCTTGCTGTGCAGAATTCGGGGTTGGGATAGCCCTGTACCAAAACTCACAGCATCTGGCACAGCCCCAGAGAGGAAAGAGCCGTGGTAACTGCTCCCGCAGTCACGGTACACTTTTATTTCTGGACAAGACTGTACCTCAGGTTCGCCCTATGGCTACCAGCCATACAGTGAGGGAGACTGGCCCTCCTGTTTCCCTCTCTTTTTGAGGCTCCATCAGACCGAGCTGGGTAACAGAACACTAACAGGGATGGGGTGTACTTGTGAAGATGATTCTGTGTACATTGCCAGTACTACCTCCATTTTTCTGTTGGCGTAAACAAAGGTTTGGAGGTGTGGAGTGTGTCATTCACATGGTAGTGGTAGTTTGGGAAGTGTAGAGTTGGAGTCTTCACCATAGGTTCTATAAAGAAAGGGGGGCAGGTTCCAGTCCTTCCCTAAGTGCTCTCTTCCCTGATCTAATAACTTAAAAGGACCTGCTTTCTATTTGTATTTTGTTTTTGAGACAAGGTATCTTGTAGAACAGTCTTGCCTCAGACTCGGTATCTAGTTGAGCATGGCCTTGAACTTAAGTCCTTCTGCCTCTACCTCCTAAATGCTGGGATCACAAGCATGCCGTATGATGCCCATTTTGTTGTTGGGGATTGAACCCAGGGCTTTGTATGTGCTAGGTAAATACTGTACCAACTGAGCTACATCCCCAACCAGAAAGCAGTTTATATCTTATCTTCTGTCGGGCATATTTAAATGGCTTGCGTCATCCATTTTATCACTTTGGGGCTTTTCTCCAGCCCTACTTTCAAGACAGGGTTTCTCTGTGTAGCCCTGGCTGTCCTGGAACTGACTCTGTCTCAAACTCACAGAGATCCGCCTGGCTCTGCCTCCTGAGTGCTGGGATTAAAGGCGTGTGGGATTAAAGCTGTGGCTGTTCTTAAGTAAAATGCAAGTTGCTTAAGCACAAGCGCTGTCTGGTGGTGTCAGAAGAGCACGGTCTGACAGGAAGCTCCTTCCGATACAGAATATGGGAAAGAATCTCGAGGTTCTGGGTTCTGGTCAGAGTCTTCTGGTTTAGTTTAGACCATGAGAAGTATCTAAGCTGGTTGCTGTGGCACATGCCGGTAGTCTAATTACTCTTGAGGTTGAGGCAGGAGGATCACCAGCCTGGACAACACGGCAAGACCGTGTTGGAAGGCTGAGTTACAGCAATGTGAGTTCCAGGCCAGCCTCAACTACATAATGAGACCCTGTCTCAGTAAAAGATTCTGGCTTCTCATAATCCGGTCGGTTGAAATCATGACAGCTTTAACCCCGGCAGAACCCTGAGATAACTGGGAACCCACACTGTCCTTGGCTGCTCCAGTTGGTCTCTACCTGTCTTGGACCCCTGCAATAACTCCAAAAGTATACCGAGACCAGAAAGAATAGAGGGTCTGTGTAAACTGTGAAGTGCTGGGCCCACCGTACTACAGCAGTGTCCCCGATCCACCACCGGACGGGGTGTGCTTCACTGGAGAACACTTGAGGCAGGTGGAGTGAGGACTGGCCACGACCTGCATCCAAGCCCATGCCATGCCTTTCCCTGCAGATCCTGGCAGCAGCTCTGACCGAGTGTCACCGCAAGTCCAGTGCCCAGGCAAGCCGCTGGCCCTGAAGGTCTTTGTGGCTGGCAGAAACCGCCTGGAGAACGATGGGGCCACTGCATTGGCGGAAGCTTTTGGGGTGAGTCGTTTCTTTTTACCCTGCTGTGCCCTACACGGGACTGACAAGCCGCTGTTTGTTAGTTGAGACGGTCTATCTCTCTGTAGCCAGGGCTGGAACTCTGTATGTAGACCAGGCTTACCTCAAATTTAGAGATCTGCTTGCCTCTCCCTCCTGAGTGCTGGGATGAAAGGCGTGCACCACCATACCTGGCTTATTTTTTCAAAAAAGTATTTATTGGGGGTGGGGGGTGCCCGTGCCATAGTGCAGATGTGGAGGTCAGAGAGTGATCGGGCAGAGTTGGTGCTCCGTCCACTTCACATGGTTTCTCAGGTCTTCAGGTTCGCACAGCAAGTGTCTTTACCCACGGCACCATCTCACCGGCCCCTGCAGCACACTTACCAACTTGTCCCCTGCCCCCCTTCTGTCCCCACGTTCTAGGACTGGTGTACACCGTAAGGACTGCAGCTTGGGTCTCCATTCCCTTCTGTTCCCAACAGACACAATTTCACCAGCATTAACCAAACTGCCAGAGCAGCAGCCCCGACGGCCCTGCCTGTGAGCTGCCAGTAAGGACGCCTCATCCACGCTGGTGGCAATGGCCCTTACAGAGAGTTCTGGGCTGGGGGTCTCTTTCCTCAGACGGGCCTTCCCGTAGCCTGCAGCCTTCGGTCTTCTGCCCTGCTGAGAATGGGGTTCTTCTCCACCCACAGTGTCCCACCCCGCATCTGTGGGTGATCTTTCAGTATCGATGGAAAACTGTTATTCCTAATGTAGCCACCAGTCTCGCTTGGACTGTGGGCTGTAGGGCAATTGCCACGGGCAATTTCAAACCCACACGAACCTTGTGGTTGTTTTGTTTGGTTTCCTTTCTCTGGTGTGTACGTCAGAGAAGAAACTCAGGTGTCATCCTCAAGCGTGCACGCCCGTCCAGCTCCTAGGGCAGGATGGGTCTCACCGGCTGCAGCTCAGGAAGTAGGCTCCAGGGCCGGTGAGCTCTGGGTCCTCTTGTCTCGGCGCCTGCAGCACCACAGCGGCATCCTCATGTGGATTCTGGGGACTGAACTCAGGCCCTCCCATTTAACAGCAAGGCAAGCACTAGACTGAGCCCACAGTTTGGGTTTTGTGGGTGCTGGGTTTTAACCCAGGCTTCCGGCCCTTTAGACAGTGCTATCCTGACTGTGGGAAGTGCTCTGCTCTGCCTGAAGAAGTTTGGGACTAACAAGGTACTGACCCAGTGATGGGACCCACTGGGACTCTGAGGACACAGGCTTCCTGGCTTGAAGGATCCAGAAAGTCTTCCCAGGTGTACAAATTACTTTTTATTATCAGCTTGATACCTTAGAAGAATTGTGTGGGAAGAGAGTTTTATTTGTGTGTATGTGTCTGTATGTGCGTTTGTACATGTGAGTGCAGATGCCCACAGAGGCCAGAGGCATTGGATCATTGGCACTGGAGATACAGGCCACTGTGAGCTCCCAACATGGATGCTAGAAACTGAACTCAGGTCCTCTACTAGAGCAGTGTGTGTTTGTAACCACTGAGTCATTTCTCCAGCCCCTGAAAAGAGGATCTTTATTTGTATTTTGTGTGTGAGTGTTTCAGCTGCATGTACATGTGTGTGCCAGTGAGGCCAGAGTGTGGATTGTGGGAACCAGACCTGGGCCATTTCTCTAGCCCCAGGGAAGAGAGTCTTACTTAGTGAGGAGTTAGTCTAGATCGGGTTGGCCTGTGGACGTGTCTGCAGGTCTCTCTTGATTGTGATTGAGGTGGAAAGACCTAGTTTGAATGTGGGCGGCACTGTTTATGGGTGAAGAGGAGCAGCTGAGAGGAACAAGTAGCAAGATTGGTCTCCCTCTGCTAACCATGGGGTGACGCACGGGCACGCTCTTTAGTGGCTGCCTTTGGCTACCCCTGAAATAATGACTCTGACTCGGAGCTGTCAACAGAAAGAGACTACGAACCTCTTTCCCACACTTGAATCTCTCCCATTCCTGCTGCTTGGTGCTAGTCTGGGGACAGACAGTGCTACACCATGAGCAGAGGCTATCCCATCTAGACAGGTTGTCTTCCATTTGCCTTAGGGCTTCTCCCTACAGCTCTGCCATCTTTCCTAATTGAGAAAGGGTGTTTGAAGATGGTGGAGCTAGTCCTGGGAACTAAGAAGAAGGGTATTGACTGTTTGGTTGCACTTAACAGACCTCAGGACCTTCATTTAAAACCATGTCTTTAAAAAAAGCCCTTTCAGCTAGGCGGTGGTGGCACACCCTTTAATCCCAGCACTCGGGAGGCAGAGGCAGGCGGATCTCTGTGAGTTTGAGGCCAGCCTGGTCTACAGAGTGAGATCCAGGACAGGCAGAGCTGTTGTCATACAAAAGGAAGTCCTGTTTCACAAAAACCAAAACAACAAACAAAACCTTGTAGTAGAATATTATTTTCAGATGTGTTACTTTTGCTTATGCTGCATTTGTGCCTGTCTAAAACACCTGATGGTCTAATAAAAAGCTGAGTGGTCAATAGCGAGGCAGGAGAAAGAATAGGCAGGGCTGGCAGGCAGAGAGGATATATAGAGGGAGAAATCTGGGGAAAGGAAGATCAAGAGAGAAGATGGAGGACTTCAGGGGCCAGCCACCCAGCTACCCAGCCGCCCAGCTACCCAGCCACCCAGCTACCCAGCAAGCCATAGAGTAAGGAAGAGCAGCATATGTCACCATGCCTGGCCCCCTTTCTTTCTTAAGTTGCTTTTGGTCAAAGAATTTTATCACCCCAACAGAAATGAAACTAGTATTCCCTGGGAGCTGGAGTTCTCAAGGAGAGCTGTGGGGTCAAGAAGATGCCCCGACATGATCTGTGCCCTGGAAACTCAAACAGCCTTTGGTTGATCTGGTGGCCGCACCTGCCCTACCCTCCTCCTGCTGCTGCATGTTGCTATAGCTCCAGGTCACAATGCCAGCTCTCTTCCCCCTACAGATCATTGGGACTCTGGAAGAGGTCCACATGCCACAGAATGGGATTAACCACCCCGGTGTCACGGCCCTGGCCCAGGCGTTTTCCATCAACCCCCTGTTGCGAGTCATCAACCTGAATGACAACACCTTCACTGAGAAGGGTGCGGTGGCCATGGCTGAGGTGAGGCGGGGTGGCGGGAGGCTCATTGGCAAGCATGGCTCTTCACCCACCCTTCTGCACTTCCATATTCAAGCTGCAAAGGCAGAAGCTGCCGTGGCCCCGTTTCCTTGTTGATGCAGTGCTTGCATACTAGCCTGTGTCCGTGCGTTTGTGCTCGGGTCCCTACTTCAGGGAGATCCTGTACGAGGCGGAAGGAACTGCTGACCAGTTTTGTCCAGGCTCTGAGCACAGAACTATGGCCTCTGGGTGGGTGGGGCCCGTGGAAGATGAGTTATAAATGTCACAAATGCAGGTACTAGCATCAGATGGAAGGTCGAATTGGGCTTGAGGCTTTTGTGGTAGCCTTTTTTGGCTAAGGATGAAGACTGGTCACCTGACAAATGGTGGGGGTGGGTGGTTCAGGCACAGTGATTAACGAAAGAGGTCTACAGACCAATGAGAGCCTTCCTAAGCTGCTCCTGATTTGAAATGCCAGGGTGTTGGGGGTGGGTAATGAAGGGAAAAGAAGGATTGGAGACTTTGTCGTGTTGCCAGCTCTGTGAGACTCTCTGTCTGTAATAGGGAGCCATGGAGAGTCTTAAGCCCTGATGTGATGGGATGCAGTTAGATTTGATTCATGCTTCAGGAAGAAATCTGTCCGTAATGTGGGGAGTAGTGTGGTTGAGGTTTAGTTGGCCTCAGATGCCAGTAGGCAGTGATAAAAAGAACAGGTGAGGTGGTCAGGCCAGTGTATGGCTGATAGCATCACCATAGACCCTTGCTTCCTCCTGTCAGACCCTGAAGACCTTACGGCAAGTGGAGGTGATCAATTTCGGGGACTGCCTTGTGCGCTCTAAGGGGGCCATTGCCATCGCAGATGCTGTCCGTGGGGGTCTGCCCAAGCTGAAGGTGCTAATTCCCCACCCCCCACCCCCACCCTCTATCCTTCATGGCTGCCCATGCTCTCAGGGGTTCCTGCATCAGGGTGGTAGGATATGAGTCAAAAAGGGTCTGGTGTGAAGGAGGGTGGGCCTCGCCAGGTCTCGGGCTTCTCACTTTTGTGTGAACAGCTCAAGTACTTTGTGCTGGGTTCACAGCATTGTTTTTATTGTTGTTCTTCATACCCCCACGCCCACGCTGGGAGACCACGCCTGTTCATGGGGAAGCTGGGAGAGCAGGGCATGTCTCCTAGCCCAGGCTTGGCATGCCTCTACCCCTTCCTTCCCCTTGCTCTTAGGAGCTGAACCTGTCGTTCTGTGAAATCAAGAGAGATGCCGCCCTGGTGGTTGCCGAGGCTGTGGCTGACAAGGCTGAGCTGGAAAAGCTGGACCTCAATGGTAGGTAGGCTGTGGGGACTGGAGGGTTGGTTCAGCCCTTGTTGCTGGCCCCAGTACTGCCCTCCCTGACCTTCCTTTCCTTCCCGAATCAGGCAATGCCTTGGGAGAAGAGGGCTGTGAGCAACTTCAGGAGGTGCTGGGCAGCTTCAATATGGCCAAGGTGCTGGCATCCCTCAGGTAGGGAACTCTGGGAAGGTGGCCCCAGAGGCCAGGGGTCAGGCCTGCTCTTTCTTCACTTACTTCCAATGGTTTCTCTCGCTGTCTGCTAGTCCGGTAACTGGCACCTTGTGCTTGGTGTTGGAGAGAAAAGGATGGGGAGCGTTTGTGTGTCCAGCAGAGAACCATGGGGGATAAGGAGGACCACCGTACAGACCTGCATGTGGGAGGCCCCTCCCTAAAGGAGGGGGCCTCTCTCTTTTTTTAAGATTTATTTACTTATGTATACAGAAGAGGGCGCCAGATCTCATTACTGATGGCTGTGAGCCACCATGTGGGTGCTGGGAATTGAACTCAGGACCTCTGGAAGAACAGTCAGTGCTCTTAACCTCTGAGCCATCTCTCCAGCCCTCAATTTTTTTTTTTTTTTTAATCTTTAAGTGGATGAATGTTTTTGCCTTGAATGTATGTATGTCTCTTCATGTGTCTACCTAGTCCCTGTGGTGGTCAGAAGAAGGTATCAGATCTAGAACAGGAGTTACAGGCAGCTGTGAGCCACTGTGTGGGTGCTGGGAATTGAGCTCTGGTCTTCTGCAAGTGGCCAGGTCACTGTATGACCCTAGCTGGAGTGGAATGCAGAGATCTGCCTGCCTCTGCCTTCCCGTTGCTGGGGTTAAAGCCATGTGCCACCACTCCCAGCAGGCCTGTGAGCAGAAGCAGCGAGTGAAGGACAGACAGTGTGGGGGGTGCGGGCACCGGAAGGGGCCGGGCTTGCCTCTCTGACTGGCAGGAATGGTAGAGGTTGAGGCAAGAGGAGATGCTGAGGTGGGCAGCAGCAGGAGGTCTCCTCTGCTTCCCGTCCTCCCTAGGGAGGCTTCATTCATGTGTCCGACACTCCTGTGTTCTCGGGGCTGAGGACTCTAGTATAGGCCAGATCTCCAGAGCTTCAGGGTCTACGGGAACTAGAGTGCCATTACCCTTCTACCTCCATAGCCTCCTGGGGTCACATGAGATAGAGTTGGCGCTGCCCCGGGCATCCCACTGGGCAAATCCTCAGGCTCCTTTGGGGCAGAGACCATTTCTCTTTCTTGTGTGTCTATAATGCATGGGTAGCATCCCTGGGGAATGAAAGACAGATGACAGACACCCTGCTGACCCTTGAGTGCCATCCTGTGAGCAGTGCTGGGCCTGGCCAGAGCCGTGACAGTTAGGCCTGTGAAGCGGCATGGGCTGCCAGGCCTCAGCTGGCTTCTCTCTGTAGTGATGATGAGGGAGAGGATGAGGATGAGGAAGACGAGGAAGGAGAAGAGGAGGAGGAGGAGGAAGAGGAGGAAGATGAGGATGACGAGGAAGAGGAGGAGGAAGAGGAAGAGCCGCAGCAGCGAGGGCAAGGAGAGGAGTCAGCTACACCCCCACGGAAGATTCTGGACCCTAACAGTGGGGTAAGTTTGTTGTCATTTGCTGGGATGGATCAGAGTCCTGGTCCCTGAAGCCTGTTGTGGGTGTATATTCACATCTAATAGCTACGAGGGCCAAATGGATAGCAGGGTTCTCAGCAGATCACATCAGGAGAGACCTTTCTGTGTGTGTCTAAGTGTTTTACCAGAATGTAAGTAAGTGCACGTGTGTGCTTGTGTTTAGAACACATAGTACTATTGGTACGTGTTTTTTTTAAACAATAACAGAAAACCAGCAAGAATTAAGCATAGCTGGACATGATGACTAATGTCTGTAATCCAGCACTTAGAAGACTGTCGAAAAGCTTTGGCTACATAGTACAGTCTTTGCTCCTTACCCCAGTGGGTTATCCTGGTGGCTGCTGTACCGAGTCTTTCTCTGTCCCACCAGCCAGCCCCCAAATAATGACATGGAGACTTATTATGAAAGTTTGTCCTTATCTTAGGCTTGTTTTCAGCTAGATTTTTATTTTGTTTTGTTTTTTGAGACAGGGTTTCTCTGTGTAGTTTTGGTGCCTGTCCTGGATCTCACTTTGTAGACCAGGCTGGCCTCGAACTCACAGAGATCCACCTGGCTCTGGCTCCTGAGTGCTGGGATTAAAGGCCTGCGCCACAGCCACCTGGCTTAGCTAGCTTTTATAAATTAATCCACTTTTGTTAATCTACGCTCTGTCACGTACCGCCCATCATTCTTCTTTCTTTCCCTGGAAATCCCGCCTATATCTCCTGCCTAGCTATTGGCCGTTCGGCTTTTTATTACACCAATCACAGCAGCTGTACAAATATCCCACACAACAGGCCCCTGGGGACAGGCTAGAGCCCTCAGGTTGACTGAGACTGGAGTTTGCCTGACCCCACTGGCGATCTGTTCATCTGTGTCTCATAGGTTCCAAGATAAAGTCCCCAGGGAGTCTGGGTGCAGCCGTTAGACTGCCCACGCCCACGCAGAACGGGGCTGCTCTCCTGGGCTCTGGGAGCAGTGACCTGACAAAGTGCCTCTCAGGGTTGGGTCTCCCTGGGCACCTGGTCCTTGCTGGCAGCACTGACCCAGGCACTGACCTCGTTCACATGGCAAAGCTCCATTTGGAGTGCTGAGGTGGCGGTATCCTGTTATACCCCGAAGGCTTCAGGAACACTGGGGTCAGCGCCCGTAGAACCAACCCCTGTGCTTGGGGACCTGTGAGTGAGAAAGAGAGTCAACTGTAGGCCTAGACTCTGGACTGGCTGGAAGTGATGTGATTGCAGCGGGATCGGGCACAGCCGGGTGGAGGAATCTGGGGTTTGGAATCTACAGAGCCCGTGTCACCTGTTTCTCAGGAGCCAGCTCCCGTGCTGTCCTCCCCGCCACCCACAGACCTCTCCACCTTCCTGTCATTCCCCTCCCCAGAGAAGCTGCTGCGTCTCGGTCCCAAGGTCTCCGTGCTGATAGTCCAGCAGGTAAGAGCACTCCCAGTTCCAGGACCTCCACATAGCACAGGACGGACAGTCCTGAATTTAAATAGACTTGTCAGTGAGAGTCCCTGCCATGGCCCCGCAAAACTCCAGTTAGGGAATTTGAATGTTTTCCAGACTCACACTCATGGATGCCCACATTTATGTTCCATGGGCTTCTTTCTGCCTGTTTAGCTGTTTCTAGAGTCAGTCCCCTTTCTGGAGCATCTGTGCAGCTCAGCTGCCCACCAGCCTCACGTGATGGCCATTCATTCATTCATTCATTCATTCAGGGAGGAGCAGCCCCTTAACATTGTATTTCTCCATGTCAGTAGAAATGGAGACCACATGTCCTTGTAGGTGTGAAAAGCACTGCCTTCTACCAAGCATGCACGCCTTGGGAAGCAGGTGGACTTCTTGAGTTCAAGGCCAGCCTGGCCTACATCAAGACACATAGTGAGACCTTGTCAATTTTTCTTTAAAAAGCGTTTTATTTTGTGTGTGTGTGGAGGTCTGAGGACAGCTAACAGAAGTTGTTCTCTCCTACCAGAGGTCAGACTTAGGTTTTCAGGCATGGTGGCAAGCTCCCTTGGCTGCTGAATTGTCTTGCCAGTCAGCTGGCAGCAACCAGAGGCTGATCTGGGACTGTTTTTTTTTTTTCTTTTTTTGGTTTTTCGAGACAGGGTTTCTCTGTGTAGCTTTGCGCCTTTCCTGGAACTCACTTGGTAGCCCAGGCTGGCCTCGAACTCACGGAGATCCGCCTGGCTCTGCCTCCCGAGTGCTGGGATTAAAGGCGTGCGCCACCACCGCCCGGCTCTGGGACTGTTCTTTCAGGACATGAGATTATATGCTATAAACGTTTTCATTTCATGCTAGTCTACATTTTCTTGGCTCAGTGGCGTTCTCAGGGGTTTCCAGTGAGTGGATCTAACACTTGAAACCGAGCCACTATTTTAAGAAATTGACTTCTTACATTTCTTCATTGTTCATAGGATAGTGCCAGCCTTCCTATGTGAATGTTGGCTCCCTCTGGCAGATTTCTAGTGTTAGTCAGATGCTGGTGGCCATTCCCTGGGGATAATGGCACTTGGTGCATTAACTGATTTACTGCTCCTGTTGTGGGCCGGCTTTTCACCAGACTCCAAGGAATAATCTGGGATGAGTCATGGCCTCTCCTTGCCCCCCAGAGTGCCAAGGCCTTTTGCAGTTACTTTCTGTGAAGTCAGAGTCAGGGGGCTGTGGCCCCTAACTAGCCATTCTCTGTCCTCAGACTGATACCTCTGACCCTGAGAAGGTTGTCTCGGCCTTCCTGAAGGTGGCATCTGTGTTTAGAGACGAAGCCTCAGTGAAGACAGCAGTGCTGGATACCGTCGGTAATGTGAGCTGGGTGGGGCTGGTAGACCCCGGAAGAGCTTTCCTGTGTTCTGCATGTGGGGAACCTCCCAAAGCCGTGGGGTTGTCTAGAGTTAGAACTTCAGCCGAGTAGGGTCAGGGCAGATAGTCAAATCTGCAAGGCTCCGTGAGTTATCCTGTCAGAGAAGCCTTTGTGCCCTGTGGGAGACACTGCCCATTGCTCACCCACACAGAGGACACCTTGTCACCTTCATAAGATTTCCTGGACTCTTTGCTACATTTCCAAGCCCTCTCCATCCATTCTCTCCATCCAGTCCAGCCTTGTCACCTTCTACCTCGTCACATCTGTTAGAACCTCCAGTGTGTCAGATTTGGCCAGGCACAGAAGAGAGGAAGTTGCAGGAAGGGCTAGCTCATGGCAAGAGAGGGAGAGGAAACATGCCCCAGGCTGTGCTGCTCTGCAGGGGGGGGGGTCCCGTCCAGTGAGAAGGGAGGCTGGCAAGGACGCTCTCTCCGGCTGCCCTCCAGGAACCGTGAACAGCTCCAGATCCTTTCGCATGGCCCCGTCAGGCCTCCTCCTTTTTGCTCCTAATATCTAAAACCTCCCTTGGAGGTTTCCATGGCCCAGGCCCCATGTGCAAGGTGGACAGAATAGGTACTGTCACCACACCCATTTTATAAGACACCAGGTGGACAGGGCGTTCCCACGGGTAAATTGAGCCTTTCGTTGGTTCAGCTCCCCGCCCCAATCAACTCTACCTGTCTGTCGTCCCTCCCACGTCTACCTGTTGACAGGGCAGGACTCGGGGGCTCAGGACACGCTTGAGTTATGTATGCCTAACCCTCCCCTGCTGCCTGCATGTGCCATGCTCCATTTCTGCCCCTGTAGATGCCCTCATGAAGAAGGCCTTCAGCTCCTCGTCTTTCAATTCCAACACCTTCCTCACCAGGCTGCTCATCCACATGGGTCTGCTCAAGGTGAGGCTTCAGGGAGTGGCAGGTCTAGAGAAGGTAGCTCCCGGCCACTCCCAGGGGTCACTGAGGTAGGACGTGGGTCTCACAGGTGACTGGAGCTTGGCCACTTTTATTTTGCAGAGCGAAGACAAGATCAAGGCCATCCCCAGCCTGTATGGCCCCCTGATGGTGCTGAACCATGTGGTACAGCAGGACTACTTCCCCAAGGCTCTTGCACCCCTGCTGTTGGCCTTTGTGACAAAGTGAGTGTGACCTTACTGTTGTGCCTGTTCTTGTCTAAGGCTCCTGGACTGGGTCCTGTGCAAAGGCCAGAGTTACTGACGTTGTCCTTGCAGAGGCTGGCACATGTACCCCACCCACATACGCTACCCCCACACACACACACTGATGCTGCCAGGACCCTCACTGAGCTGCCTTCTCCACAGGCCCAATGGCGCACTGGAATCCTGCTCCTTTGCCCGCCACAGCCTGCTGCAGACACTACACAACGTCTAGGCTCAAAACCATCTTCTTGTCCCTCACCCTGCACCAGTGACTGAGGGGACCTGGATGGACTGAGCTCAGCCAACGTCTCCATTGGATAGGACTTTGACCAGAGGCAGGGGAGGGTCTTTGTCTCGTGTGTCGGTGTGGTGTGTGTGTAGGTGTGTACTTCCTGTCTGGATCGCAGATGTTCATCTCTCCCTGCTGGACTAACCCAGGTCCACTGTGGGGGATTGATACCCAGGGGAAAGGGCTGAAAGCTGCTTTGTTATTAAACTCACCGCCAACTTAGCCGCAGGCCCTGGTGGCTGTCCTGCCTGCCCTGCCTTTCTGTCCCACCAAAGCCTGGGGAGTCACTGTGTCCTGCTGTCTCTACCGTGCCTAAGGAACTGTCAGAGGTGGGGCTGTCATCAGAAAGTCAAACTCTGGCCTCAGCCATCTGGCCCAAAGGAGGAGCCGAGAGCCAACCCCCAATAGCCCGGGAGTGGGAATTGCCTGGGCTGCCCTGGCTCTTATACCCAGAGGAAGCGCCTTGGCTGGCCCAGACCTGTTCTTCATCCTGGGGAGGGAAGGGCCGGTCTCCCTAATGCCGGAGCTACATGGTGGGTCGCTCTTTGAGGTTTTTCTGAGGCAGGATAGTGCATTGGGGATTGTGCTGGGTAGAAGATGCCCTGTGACTTCCCTTAGTGGCTGTGTGGCCACCTCCTGCTTTCCTTTGTGTTGTGTGTCTGGGCTGTGCCTGGGAGCTTCACAAATAAAAGTCACCTGTGGTAGCTGCAGAGGCCCAGAAGCTTTTTTCATCAAAAGTGGGTCCATCTCTGGGCTGGGGTGGTGGTTCAGGGGTTCCGTGGTGAAGACAACTTGCCATAAAAGTGTGAGGACCAGAGTCCAGACCTCCAGGACCCATGGAAAGCTGTCCCATCTCCGTCAGAGGGCAGGTGGCCTGGGTCTCCTCCTGGGCCCTCTGCTTCCTCTGCTCTGTGGCGGTAGAGTAAGGCTCTCCCTGTGAGCCACGGTGCGGAGTTGGTTCTTCTACCTGCTTGCCCTTGAGGAGCTCCCAGTCTGGCCCAGGCTGTGGACAATGAAGTACTTCAGTCTTGAGGTTCAGGTGGGAGGCCAGGAGGGTGCCATGTGACAGGGAAGATGGGCTGAGGGGCCTGCTTACTTCCCAGTAGATGACACGAGGCTGAATTTCCTATGTAATGTATAAAACCTTTACCTCGGACAAGAGTTCCTCTTCCCTCACAGCAGGCCATCAGCACCCAATCTGGGTGGTGCGCGGCTGGTCTCTGGGGATGGAGACACGACCCAGCAGTCGATGCACTTGCTGTTCTGGGTGATGTGCAGTTCAGTTTTCAGCACTCACATGGCGGCTTACAACTATCCATAACTCCAGTTCCAGGAAGTTGAATCCCTTGAAAAACAGGAGTTACAGGCTTTGTGAGCTTCCATGTGGGTGCTGGAACTTGAACTGTTGTCCTCTGCCAGAGGGTTTTGGTTTTTCAAGACAAGGTTTCTCTGTGTAGCCCTAGCTGTCCTGGAACTCACTCTGTAAACCAGCCAGGCTGGCTTTGAACTCAGAGATCCACCTGTTTCTGCCTCCCCACTGCTGGGATTAAAGGCATGCGCCACCACTCAGCTGCAATAAACATTTTTAATTACGGAACCTATATTAGACATTTGTGTTATGTGTTTGATTGGTTGGGTTTTTTGGAGTGTTTTGTTTTGTTTTCGAGACAAGGTTTCTCTGTGTGGCTTTGAGTACAGTACTCAGTAATCCCTCCTGAGTGCTGGGATTAAAGGCATGTGCCACCACCACCCGGCTAGGGTTTTTTGAGACAGGGTATGTCTGTAACAGCACTGGCTGTCTTGGAACTCAATCTGTAGTCCAGGCTGGCCTCAAACTCATAGAAATGTGCCTATCTTTGCCTCACAAGTGCTGGGATTGATTAAAGGCATGTACTACCACCACCACCCAGCTGACATTTGTATTGTTAAACAGCAGTTTTTAATTTTTATTTTCTGTGCATTGGTGTTTTGCCTGCATGTATGTCTAGTCTCCTGGAACTGGAGTTACAGACAGTTGTGAGTTACCATGTGGGTGCTGGGAATTGAACCTGGTTCCTCTGGAAGAGCAACCAGTGCCTTTAACCCGAGTCATCTCTCAGCACCCCAAAAATAAATCTTGGCCACGCAGTGGTGGCGCACACCTTTAATCCCAGCACTCAGGAGGCAGAGCCAGATGGATCTCTGTGAGTTCAAGGCCAGCCTGGATCCAGGACAGGCACCAAGACTACACAGAGAAACCCTGGCTTGAAAAGAACCAAAAATAAAAAATAAAGCAAAAACTAAATCTTTAAAAATATTGGCTAGCAAGCTGGTGCCGCAGATAAAGGTGGCCCCCACCAAACCTGACATCGGAGCTTAATCTTGAGGACAACATAGTCGAAAGAGAGCGGACTCCCACATATTATCTCTGACCTCTACATATGCTGTGGTACCTTTGTACCCCCCCAAGTATGAAAATAAACACTAGCATTTTAATATACAGACATTACAGTTAAAGGGCTGGTGGGGTGGCTCAATGGGTAAAGACACTTCCCTGCAAGCCTGACTCCTGAATTCTGCCCCTGAGACCCAGGTAGTGGGAGGAGAAATGTTCTTCCTGCAAATTGTCTTCTAATCCCTCACATACATGCTGTGGTCTGCATGTTCCTATGCACACCCACACACACTCCAATACAGTTTTTAAATTGAAAGATGAGCCAGGGCAGGTGATGGCGCATGCTCCTAATCCCAGCACTCAGAAGGCAGAAGCAGGTGGATCTCTGTTAGTTTGATGCCAGTCTGGGCTACAGAGCAGGTTCCAGGACAGCCAGGGCTACACAGGGAAACCCTGTCCGAAAAAAGAAAAAAAAAAGATGATATGCAACAGTACATGCTGTCACATAAGAGCAGAGGCCAAAGGGAACAAGGGTGACGTGTGTTAGAGTGTTGGTCTCACATGCATGAAGCCTTGGCACACATGGTCATGCTTGTAATCCCAGCATTTTAACACTCAGGTGGAGGCAGGAGGATCATGAGTTAAAAGTTTCTCTCAGTTGCATATTGTTCAAGGCAAGCCTGAGCTACACAAGACCCTACCTCAAAAAGTAAAAGCCAGACAACCATACAACCATATCCATACAACCATATCATACAACCATAACCGAAGTAAGATTTGTCACTGACATGTGAGATAATTCAAAGTATTCCAACACTTAGGAAACTGAGGCAGGAGGATTGAAATATGAAGCCAGGGCTAGAGAGTTGGCTCAGTGGTCAAGAGCACTTGCTGTTCTTGCAAAGGACTAGGTTCAATCTCTGCACCCACATGGCAGTTCACAACCATCTGTAATTCCTGTCCTAGGGAATCTGATGCCCTCTTCTGACCTCTGCAGAGACCAGACATACACATAAAAATAATAAAGTACATAAATCTAAAAACTTGGCACCAAACTACATGGATTCTGTCTCAAAAACATGTAGAAGGCAGAGGCAGAAAGGTCACTCAAGTTCCAGGCTAGCCAGGGCTACATTTTCAAAACAAGAGATGAAAGATGGTTAGGTCTGTATGCTGCTCTTACAAGCAGGCCTGAGTTCAGTTCTCAGTACCCACGCTGGGTGGCTCACAACTGCCTGTAGATCCAGTTCGGAGGATCTAATACCTCTGGCCTCTGAGGGAATCAGCACTCATGTATAACATATATCCGCCACACACAACATAATTTAAAATAAAAAGATGACAGACTACATATTGAGGGTGGGGGGGCACACATTTAATCCAGCAGGCGGGTCCCCCAGTTAAGGCCAGCCTGGTCTACAGAGTGAGATCCAGGACAGCCAGGGCTACACAGAGAAACCCTGTCTCAGAAAAGAACAAGGGGTAAAAAATACTGCCTTTGGGGCTGGAGAGATGGCTAAGCGGTTAACAACATCCCTGCTGAGGACCCGAGTTCTGAAGCCAGTACCACGTGGTCTCTGACCACTGTGGCCAGCAAAGTAACAAACCACATGAGGCAGGAAGGCAGTTCGGTTCAACTGCTGAGTAGCCAGTGTTGGTTCAAACTCAGGGAGTCTCACCTCAAGTTTATCTTAAGCATTTATTTTATTTTGGTTTCGTTTTTCAAGACAGGGTTTCTCTGTGTAGCTTGGAGCCTATCCTGGAACTCACTGTAGCTTGGGCTGGGCTCAAACAGAGATCTGCCTGGGACTAAAGGTGTGGGCCACCACCACCCGGCTATTTTAAGCATTTTCAAGCACATCACAATTTGGTGGAAACTTTCCTGGTGATAATGAACTCAATTCCATGTGTACAATAAAGCACACATAGGGGCTGGAGGGATGACTGGAGGGGCTGGAGTGGTGAGAGCATTGGCTGCTCTTCCAGAGGTCCTGAGTTCAATTCCCAGCGCCTACATGGTGGCTTACAACCATCTGTAATGAGGTCTGGTGCCCTCTTCTGGCCTGCAGAGATACGGGCCAGAACACTGGATGCATGATAAATAAATCTTTAAAAAAAAAATTAAAAAAGAAAGCACACATAAATGTTGAGGAACAAAATAAACATCAGCCTACAGAAACTAAAGTACATGGGACACCTTCCATTAAGATAGGTGCTAGAGGTGGACGGAAGAAGAAAAGCCTATAACAGGGGTCTGGGGGAGGAGCCCTGTGGTCAAAGCCACACAGATAGCGTGTTACCAGGCATCAGCTCCCAGCCTTCTGGGTGGATAACAGGTTATGCGTCCTTTCCTTTAATATTCCAGGGTGCTCTAGTGATTATCTGTGAGTACAAAACTTCTGTGCCTCCTACAGTCCCCAAACTAAAGCCAATCATAAAGCTGTGACTGGGGAGCTAGAGATGACTCTGGTTAAGAATATACTGCTCATAAAGCCGTGACTGGGGTGCTAGAGATGACTCTGGTTAAGAATATACCGTTCTTGCAGAGGGCCCAGGTTCAGCACTCTCTTAGAGTTCATAACAGCCCCTGACTACAGTTCCAGGGGATTCAACACCCTCTTCTGAACTCTATGGGTTCCTGAATGCACATGGTCTGCACATACACAGACACTTACACACAAGGCATTTGACAATTCAGAAGCCTTTCATGATAAAACCCCAAGTTAGGAAAAGAATGGAATCATCTTAATGTAAAAGCCATAGAAGGCCCACAGCTCACATCCTGACGAGGAAAAACAGCTGCTGGGCATGGTAGTCTACATGGTCGAAAAGCTTAGGCAAGATTTCTACGAGCCTGAGGAAGCACAGGCTGCTTGCTATTAATCCCAGCACTCGGGAGGCAGACACAGGTGGATCTCTGAGTTCAAGGCCTGCCTGGTCTACAGAGTGAGTTCCAGGACAGACACTAAAATTACACAGAGAAACCCTGCCTTGAAATAAGCTCACACACACACACACACACACAAAAAGTCAGTGCTGGACAGGTGGCTCATGGATTGAGAGCACTGGCTTCTCTCTTAGAGGACCTAGGTTCGGTTGCCAATGTCTCCAATTTCGGGGATCTGGTGCCCTCTTCTGACCTCTGTAGGTGCCAGGCATGCACACAGTGCACTGTACACACAGGGTAAGCACAAACAGTTAAAAAAATAAACCTGAAAAACTTACAGTTACCAGTAAGTCTGGAACAGTCTTCCTGTGTAGCTCGGGCCGGCCTGGAAGTTATGATCCTTCTGGCTCGGCCTCCCGCGTGCTGCGACTATAGGTGTACACCACCGACTGCTTTAGGTCTTCGGTCTGTTTGCAGAATTCCATGTAACAGTTTAAAAATATGGCTATGACTAGGCATCAGTGTGGGTGATCCTCAGTCACCTGCTGTGACAGGGAAAAGGCAAAGTGTGCGGGAGCGTCAGTGTGTGTGTGTGTGTGTGTGTGTGTGTGTGTGTAGCTTCCGTGTGTGTGTGTGTGTTGTGTGTGTGTGTGTGTGTGTGTGTGTGTGTGTGTGTGTGTGTGTGTGCAGGGTCAGTGTGGTGTGGAGCGTCAGTGTAGGTGAGTGCTGGAGCGTCAGTGTGGGTGAGTGCTGGAGCGTCAGTGTGGGTGAGTGCTGGAGTGTCAGTGTGCCTGTGAGTGCAGGACAGAAAGGAAGGAGTTAAGGGTTTCTGAGCGCCTGCCTGCCTGCCTGGGATCCAGGTTCCTACCTTAACTCCTGCAGCAACCCAGTGAACTACTTTCTAACTTCCAGGGGCTGAGTTCTTCCTAGGGGCCCACAGGGCCTGCAAGAGCCCAGAGATGCTGACCCACCCGCAGGCTCCTCCACGCCCCCATCCACTCCCACCAGCCCAAGGACTCGGCCTGGACGGTGTTGTTAAGCCTGTGCTGGACAGGCAGCCTGTAACTCCAGCCGCTGCTCCCACCCCCTGCCTGCAGCCTGGGGAAGCCCCAGCTCGGCTGGACTGCCGACAATGCTTCCCATTCAGCTCTGTCCCTGCTGCCAAGCCCATGGGCAGGGAGGGGGTACTGCCAGCGTCCAGTCGGGGACGGTCCCTGGTCTTTCCCTTGTGCGGGGCCTCCAGACAGGGCTGGCAGTTCCAGTCGGCATGGAGGGGTGAGTTTTGGGGCCCTGAGGGTGCAAGGGAGCCATGGGTGACCTAGGTGGCCACAGATGATCCCTTACTCTCTTTTTGTGCCTCTGGGAAGCTGGCTGCAGAGGCCATGGGATATTCCTTGTACCTGAGGTTCTCCAGAGGTGACTCTAAGAAGAAAAGGGGATGGAGCTGTTCCAGCGCACTCCTGTGGGTTAGTCTTTGGGGGCCATATGAAGAGTTATCTATGGCAGCCTTTTATGCCCTGGACCTTTGTCTCCAGGAATCAGGCTAATGGGTCCCCTTCCTGCCCTGCCTCTCAAGCCAGAGTCTAGAGAAAGCCACCCCCACCAAGAAAGGGGTGAATTCTCGGACTGAAAGGAGACAAAGGCAGACAGTAACAATCCTAGGAGTAGTTATGAGGAGGCCCATGGGTGAGGTTTCAGCCGGCATGAGAGAGGACGGCTCAGAATTCACACCATGACCCAGGTATATAGAAAGGAGCTGAGGGAATTAGCTGATGCTGGACTTTGTGCAGGGATGGGGAAGCCACTTGCGTATGCGATGGAGAATGTATACACTGTTCCTGGGGCACCAGGAATCAGGGGGCTCCGATAAAGGTGATAGCCAGAGGCTAGGAGGTTTGCCTGGGAGGGATCAGGATTCCATCTGTATTCTGGAAAATTCCCTTTGGCTGCTAGGTGGAGCACAGGGGAGGCCAGGAGAGCCACGGTGGCAACCATCATTCCAAGGATGAGATGGGCAGTGGCTGTAGTTGTGAGGTGGAGAGGTGGAAAGATGGGTGGTGCATTAATGAATGGGTGGACAAGGGGATACCTCTTGCCTGGTGCAGTGATGTCCAACCCCCAGGCTCCTCGGTTCCCCTCCCATGTCAGGCCAGTCAGCTGTGTGGTACTCAGGTAACAAGAGGACAAACGGGGAAGTAAACAGAGGCCTGAGCTGCCGGCTCACCATGACAGCATGTCTCTGACCAGCACACAGACTCGGGGATCTCAGGCCCTTCAACATCTGGACCTCCCAGTTGAGCCTAAGACCTGGGCTAGGCCGGGGCTCTCCCCCGCTGCCGCCACACTGTCCTAAGTCCAGAGTCAGGTCTCAGCGGGTTGGGGTTCATTTTCTGCATCTTCGTTTCCCCCACCAAACCAAAGCTGACAACAGACGCTGCTCCCACAGGAGGCGGGGGAAGGCGGCCAAGCCATGGCACTTTCCTGTGCCCAGAGAATGAAGGAGTCCTGAGGCGGGAGCTGCCCGGGTCTCCTTGTCCTGTTATTGGGGTTCAGTGGCCACCAGGGTTGAGGCCCCATGGACATCAGCTCTCCTTCTCCTCTCAGGCCCCAGAGCTCCACCCCTGCCTTCAGGCTGCCACTGCTGCCGCCGCTGCTGCTTTTGGTGGTGTCGCTGGGTCCAGCTTGGCACATAGCTGCCCAGCGATGCCCACAGACCTGTGTCTGTGACAACTCCAGGCGGCACGTGACCTGCCGGCACCAGAACCTCACTGAGGTGCCGAACGCCATCCCTGAGGTCAGAAGAGGGGTGGTACTGGCATGGGTTAGCAGTGTGGTAAGGGGGGGAGGGAGGGTGGCAGGAGCCGGGGCTCACACCAGTGGCCCTGCTTTGTCAAGTTCCTGCTCCTTGAGTCCCGGTCTCCACATCTAAAATGGGAAGGGAAACAAATCAGTAACAGCCAAATCCAGTGGCTGCGCACACCTTTGATCCCAGAGCCCAGAAGGCAGAGGCGGGTGGGTCTCATTGAGTTCCAGGCCAGCCTGGTTCTCATAGGTGAGTTCCAGGCCCGCCAGAACCAGGTCTCAAAAACAAAACCGGTAACGACATAATTTATTTAAAATCCGTTTTGTGTGGCTAAGACATTTGGTTGACTATAAATGTCGGTTGGTGACAGGTCCTGAGGTAAACCGTGTGTGTGTGTGTGTGTGTGTGTGTGTGTGTGTGTGTGTGTGTGTGTGTGTAAGACACTTTTTTTTTGTTTGTTTTGTTTTGTTTTTCGAGACAGGGTTTCTCTATGTAGCTTTGCGCCTTTCCTGGAACTCGCTCTGTAGCCAGGCTGGCCTCGAACTCACAGAGATCCCTCTGGCTCTGCCTCCGAGTGCTGGGATTAAAGGTGTGTGCCACCACCGTCCGCGTATAAGACACTTTTTCTGCCCTGTGGAGTTATGAATCCATGGGCGAGAAAGCCAAGGACAGTGACAAATGAAAAGAGCATAGTGAGGGTGGCTAGGTGGCCGAAGAGAATCCGAGAGGTGAGGGAGGGAGGCCAAGGCTGGGGGTCCCTGTGCAACCCAGCCTCCCCCCCTCTCCCCCTCTCCTGTCCGCAGCTGACCCAGAGGCTGGACCTCCAGGGCAACATGCTGAAGGTCATCCCTCCAGCCGCCTTCCGGGACCTGCCACACCTCACACATCTGGACCTGCAGCACTGCCAGGTGGAGCTGGTGGCCGAGGGGGCCTTCCGAGGTCTGGGCCGCCTGCTCCTGCTCAACCTGGCTTCCAACCGCCTGAGCCTGCTGCCCCAGGAGGCTCTGGACGGGCTAGGCTCCCTGAGGCGGCTGGAGCTGGAGGGGAACAGGCTGGAGGAGCTGCGGCCGGGGACCTTCGGCGCCCTCGGCTCGCTGGCCACCCTCAACTTGGCCAACAACGCCTTGGTCTACCTGCCCGCCATGGCCTTCCAGGGGCTGCTGCGCACTCGCTGGCTGCAGCTGTCCCACAACGCGCTCAGCGTGCTGGCCCCCGAGGCCCTGGCCGGCCTGCCGGCCCTGCGCCGCCTCAGCCTGCACCACAACGAGCTGCAGGCCCTGCCCGGGGCCGCCCTGTCCCAGGCCCGCGGCCTGGCGCGTCTGGAGCTGGGCCACAACCCGCTCACCTACACCGGGGAGGAGGACGGCCTGGCGCTGCCCGGCCTGCGGGAGCTGGCCCTGGAGCACGGGGCCCTGCAGGCGCTCGGCCCCCGGGCCTTCGCCCACTGCCCGCGCCTGCACACCCTCGACCTCCGCGGCAACCAGCTCAGCAGCCTGCCCCCGCTGCAGGGCCCGGGCCAGCTGCGCCGCCTGCGGCTGCAGGGCAACCCGCTGTGGTGCGCCTGCCACGCGCGGCCCCTGCTCGAGTGGCTGGTGCGGGCTCGCGTGCGCTCGGACGGCGCGTGCCGGGGCCCGCGGAGGCTGCGAGGCGAGGCCCTGGACGCGCTGCGCCCTTCAGATCTGCGCTGCCCGGGAGACGCAGCGGCGGCGGCGGAGGAGGAGCAGGACGAGGACGAGGAGCGGCCGGCCGGGCCCCGCGGCCCTCCTCGCCCCCGCGGCCGGACGCCGCCGCCGCCGCCGGGGCCGCGCCCTGCCCTCCGGCCTGCGTGTGCGTCGGGGAGACGCGGCACAGCGCCTGCGACGGCCGCGGCCTGCAGGCCGTGCCCCGCGGCTTCCCCAACGCCACCGAGCTCCTGGACCTGAGGCGCAACCACTTCCCGTCGGTGCCCCGCGCCGCCTTCCCGGGCCTGCGCCACCTCGTGTCGCTGCACCTGCAGCACTGCGGCATC
The DNA here is from genome assembly GCF_004664715.2 of Peromyscus leucopus. Taxonomy (NCBI): domain Eukaryota; kingdom Metazoa; phylum Chordata; class Mammalia; order Rodentia; family Cricetidae; genus Peromyscus; species Peromyscus leucopus. The sequence goes on along the minus strand of NC_051080.1, from coordinate 38,628,425 downwards.
GCGGAGCTGGAGCCCGGCGCCTTGGCGGGCCTGGATCGCCTGCTCTACCTCTACCTCTCCGACAACCAGCTCGCCGGCCTGAGCGCTGCGGCCCTCGAGGGGGCCCCCCGGCTCGCCTACCTGTACCTGGAGCACAACCGCTTCCTGAGGGTCCCGGGGGCGGCCCTGCGCGCCCTGCCCAGCCTCTTCTCGCTCCACCTCCAGGGCAACGCGGTGGAGCGCCTGGCGCCCGGGGACCTGGCGGGAGCGCGGGCTCTGCGCTGCCTTTACCTGGGTGCGAATCACATCAGCCAGGTCTCACCTGGGGCGCTGGGGCCGGCCCGGGGGCTGGAGAAGCTGCATCTCGACAGGAATCAGCTGCGAGAGGTGCCCACCGGAGCCTTGGAGGGGCTGCCTGCGCTCACGGAGCTGCAGCTTTCGGGGAACCCGATCAGGGCTCTGCAAGACGGGGCCTTTCAGCCCGTGGGGCGGTCGCTGCAGCAGCTTTTCCTGAATAGCAGTGGCCTGGAGCAGGTGGGTGCTGGCACAGTCCAGGGGAGTGCATTCCTTCGGCAAGCATTTTAGGCAGGGCATGAGGACCCCAAGATAGGCCAAAACTCCTCCTCAAACCTTAGGGAATTCAGGTGTGGGTGTCAGGGCAGGTGCAGCCAGAGGCCAGCCTGCCACGGGGCATGGAAGACCTCGAGTGTGAGCGGTTACCTGCTGTTGAGAGTCCCTAAGCGGCATGGCAGTGATAAGGGTGGGTTCGGGCCTAACTGAAAGAGGCCGGGCATCGTGTGACTTGGAATAGGACCAACTTGGGTTTTAAGCAAAGAACTACCCTTCCGATGTGGACCACGTTGGGCCTTCCGTCTTCTCTGCTGGAGGGAGGCCACCCACCTGGCAGGGACCCACATCAGGGCTTTGGCGCCTTCCTTGCAGGTTTCTCCCAGGGCCTTCTCGGGCCTGGGAACAGGGCTCCGGAACCTGTACCTGCAGAAGAACCGACTTCAGTCCCTGCCTGCGCTGCCGTGGCTCAGCGGGCTGGAGCTCATCGACCTCAGTGGTAATCCTTCCAATGCGACTGCCAGCTGCTCCCACTGTACAGGTAGTCACCCCCCCCTCAGAACCCCCACTAGAGGGATACCAACTGCTGCCATCAGGCCCAGCTATCTCCCTGGAGGAACCCTGGCTGCGCACCGCTAGCCAGCATTGGGTGGCTATGAGGTTCCTCGGAGCCAAGCATGAATACACGCTTGCCAGGTCATTACTATTCCTGAGTACCCAGGATGATGATAGCGCCTCTGTTGCTGCGGTAAACCCCATGACCAAAAAGCAAGAGGGGAGTTGGGCATGCTGACCACAGCCTTTAATCCCAGCCCCCAAGAGGCAGAAGCAGGCAGACTTCTGTGAGATGGAGGCCAGCCGGGTTTATATAGACCAGGCCAGCCAGGGCTACATAGTGAGATCCTATCTCAGAACCATCAGCCAGGCTGTGGTGGCACAGGCCTTAAATCCCAGCAATTGGGAGGCAGAGGCAGGTGGATCTGAGCTGGAGGCCAGCCTGGGCTACAGAGCAAGAGGACAGCCAGGGCTAAACAGAAGAAACCCTGTCTTGAAAAACCCAAACCAAACAAACAAACAAAAAGCAACTCCGCATGGGTTTAGCTTACGATTACAGTTCATCAAGAAAGGCCAGGGCAGGAGCTCAAGGCAGGAACCGCACTGAGGCGGAGATGGGGGGCGGGGCACTGCTTACTGGCTTGTTCAGTTGGCTTTCCCACACAGCCCAGGACCACCTACCTCGGCTGGCACTGCCTACAGTGCACTGGGCCTCCCACATCAATTATTAAGATAATGCCATGGAGACATGCCCACAGGCCAATCTGGTGGAGGCAATCCCACCTGAGGTCCCGGGCTTCCTAGATGGGTCCAGTCTGAGTCAAGCTGAAGAGAACTCAGTGGCACAGAGGGACCGAGCTTGACCAAAACCTCCATAAAGTTGGGATGTTGTTGTCCTCGCTTGGTGTGCTGGGACCTAAGAAATGCACATGTACATTTGGCACAATTACATAGAACAAGAAGCTGGGCGTGGTGCCCACGCCTGTAATCCCAGCACTTGGGAAGTGGAGGCAGGAGGATCAGGAGTCTGAGGTCAGCCTGGACTCAAGGGAAACAAAGGCTTGGGACACAGCTCAGTTGGTAGGGTGCCTGCCTAGCATGAAGGCCCGGGGCTCAGTTTCTAGGGCTTCCTAAGTACCAGGTGTGGGCACACATCTGTAACGCCGCACTCAGGAGGTGCAGACTGGAAGATCAGAAGTTGAGGTCCACCTGGGCTACGTGAGACCCTGTTTGCCTGGTTTTGTTGTCTTAATAAAGTAGCGGGAATCTGGAGACAAGCGAGCCTGAGATCCAGGCAGCCCAGGTTCTGCCGTTTCACCAAATGATCATGGCTCCCTTTGCTCATCTGTGAAAAGGATGAGCAATCTAACCCACATCATTGTGGCTGCTGGAAAATTCATGTTAGCAGCTATAAATTGATGATCTAGTGTCTGGTACATGGTAAGCTACTGTTTTATTATCCCCCTTTTTAAGCAGAAGGGGTCAGAGGTTTAAAGTGACTTGGAGGCAGGCCACCCAGCCACAACTCAGTAGAAACTGTTCTTTTGTGTACTTTCTCTAAGCCTCCTTCACACCCCTCAGGAAATCTCTCACCCATGCGTGCCCATCGTGAGCTCTCCATCTCTCTCCTCCTCAGGTGGCTCACTGGGCTGAACCTGCGGGTGGGGGCCACTTGTACCACCCCTCCCAGTGTCCGTGGCCAGAAGGTGAAGGCTGCAGCTACTGTCTTTGAAGCTTGCCCAGGCTGGACTGCCAGGAAGGCCAAGAGGACACCAACCTCCAGGTTCAGTGCCAGGAGAAGCCCTATCAGCAGAAGACATTGAGGAACAGACAAGGTTGGCCTTAGGTGGGAGGCAGGGCTGGGTCCCAAAGCTGCTGGGAAGCCACAGCCCTGATTTTTCTTGGTCCTGACTTGTGATTCCTGAACTGGGTAATGACCCACGGTCCTGCTGCATGATACAGTAATGTCCCTCTCCTCGCTGGACACCAGAGCATATTTATCCCAGTCCTGTTTTCATTGGATCTGTGTTGACTCCACCCTTGGCCACCCCAACCTCACAGATCTGGCAGGAGAATGGAAGTTCAGGTGCTGGCTCTGCCTCCCAGCACCTGTCAGTCACAGGCTGAGATGTCACCTGATGTGATAGTCACGTCCTTGAATGTTGGGGGTCATGTGAGGGGACCAACAGGAAGCATTGGAACTCATGGAACACAGCTGGGCAGTTGGCAAAGCCACACCAGAGTGAGCCTTGGAGAGGCAAAGCCCCGAGGACTAGGTGTCCTGAGGACCTCATGCTGTGAGTGAGCACAGCTCTGATTGTTGTCTTCATGACCACCATGTCCCTCATAATCAATGGGTTGTATGAAAACTCTCAGGGGGCTCTAGCCCCTCACTGGGCAGTGTTACTGGTACTTATAATAAGAGTGATTGACTTTTCCAAGCATTGCTGCTGGATCAGATTAATGATTCAACCACCACCTTAGAAAGAATTGAGAGAGGTCGAATTGTTAATAGGATTAGGTTGAGATGTTTTTGTTAATAGCTTGAAGTGAAAAACCTGGAGAAACAACCCAAAGTTTAGAAGGGCACATAGTTGAGGGAGGGACTCGTTAAGGTCAGGGAACAAGAACAAAGCAGCCCGGTAATTATTAGCTGACGTGCCTCTCTTGTTAGGGTGATTTGGTGATCAATGGTGGTTCCTTGTGCCCATGTCTGCCCTTCGCTTTCTGATATAAAAAACTGTTGATGAATGAGTCTGCACCCTAGGACTTGAAGTAGAGCTGACTGGTTTTCATATATAAACGTTTAGGTTTGTGATTCAAGACTTTTTATAGTCTTAAATAAATAATAAATGGCCTTTTCTTTGTAACTGCAAAATGCAGCCTGCCAGTAAAAGAACTGGCTGAGAAAAATACCTTGCTTGCTTATACTCTGTTAATCTATAACAAGTTGCTTGGACATGAATGTATGTGTGTTCTTGGGACAACTTGTTTTCACTTGTAATATGTAAAATGTTTAATCCTGTACAAATATGGAAAACATGTTTTTTACTTGTAGTCATTGTAATCATTCACTTAAAAAATAGAATGTAAAGCTAGACAGTGGTGGCACACACCTTTAATCCCAGTACTGGGGAGGCAGAGGCAGGTGGTTCTCTGTGAGTTCCAGGCCAACCTGGTCTAGAAAGCGAGTTCCAGGACAGGCACCAAAGCTACAGAGAAACCTTGCCTTGAAAAACCACCACCACCACCACCACCACCACCACCACCACCACCACCTCCACCACCCCACCACCACCACCACCAGCAGCAGCAGCAGCAGCAGCAACAACAAACCAAAACCAAAACCAAAAACTAAAACTAAACAAACAAAAAAAGAATGTAACCACATTGCAATTTTTATACTTCTTGGGAGATTTCGCTGGGGTATATAAGCTGTAAGGGAAAAAACAAAAGAGAGAAGGAAAACACCAGGAAAGATGTAAAAGGAAGACATCAGGAAGTAGGGTAGCAGTCAACAGGAAAGCAGAGGAAGGGAAACATCAGGGAAGAACAGACCAAAAAAGAACAGAGTGGAACAAGGACAGGAAGACTAAAGACACCTCTATCCTCAGAAAGGAAGTCTGTGTTTTTCTAGCCAACTCTGCGTCTCGTTCCCAGTCTCTGACCCGCAGAAGGCTCACCCTCTGGACACAATTGTAGCTGTCTTAATCTATCAGTGAAGGAAGCCTGAGCAGGCTGCAGGCAGCTGCAAGGTGAGCCCCTACATGTAGGAGCCCCTGATGCAGACAGGTGAGGCCAAGTGTGGAGTCCAAAGGGAGGAGACTGTGTCATAGAGGGAAATGGGCAGAGAAACCAGGTGCTAGGAAGGCGGGGAGAAAGGGGTGTGTGTGTGTGTGTGTGTGTGTGTGTGTGTGTGTGTGTGTGTGTGTGTGTGTATGTGTCCCACTCTGAGTCTGAAGACTTGAGGCAATTGCATGATGTTTACATTAGTTCCCCGAGGTTGCCGTGAGTGGACCACAAACTGGGGAGCGATAGAAATGTGCCTGTCTGGAGCTCTGAGGTTGGAAACCAAGGCTCCTGTCTTGTTGCTTCTGACCAGTAGTGGTCTGTGACATTTTCTAATGCCAATCTGCCTCTTTCAGTATGGCACTATTTCTCTTCATACTGGCTTACCTCGGTTTATCATTCCGTACACATCTCTCTCCTCATAAGGAGAGCAGCTCAACATATAACCTTTCAATTTCATTACCTCTATGAAGACCTTCATTCCAAACGGTCAGATTCTGAGTTACTGGGAGTTCAACTACCTTCCAGGAGACACAATTTAGAGCACACACTGTTCTCTGTGGAGGCAGGTTTAGAATGAGGAAGGAACGCCTCATATGGGGCTGGGATTCACTTCTGCCTCAGTGGGTAAAGCACTCACCACACAAGCCCGAGGGCCTGGGCTTGAATTCTCAGACACACAACATAAACATCTGTAATCCCAGCGCTCCTGAGGGAGAGACTCGAGCCAGCTAGCCTGGGCTCACAGCAAATAGCAGAGACCCTAGAGAGATGCTAAGTGCATGGACTGCTCTTGTAGAGAACCCAAGTTTGATTCCCATTACCCATGCGGACTGGCTCACAAAGGTTTGCAATCCCAGCTCTGGGGGACCTAACACTGCTCTGGCTTCCACCAGCTTTCAAATGAGATGGGGGTGTGTGAGACAGAGGTGAGGTGGTGGGGAGGCAGGCAGAAGTTCTCTCAAGGTGGAAGGCGGGGGCTGGCACCCAAGGCTGCCCTCTGATTTACACACATGGACGTAAGTGTGTGCACACACAAAGAAAAGCAAGATCTCAAGCTGCAGGATACAAATCCTTAGGAGTCAGACTTGGAGCTCCTTCTAGGGACGGTAGCAAAATCACACCATTGACACTCACTGGCATCCCCCTTCCTCCAGGCTTGGGTCAACAATTACATCAAAGTAGCCTAGAACTCAGATGCCAGCACTAGAAATGGATGAAACAGTGAGGTGCTGACAAGCGATTGGAATCCTAGTACTTGGGAGGAGGCAGGGGATAAACTGAAGGTCACCCTGGGCTACGTGAGATTGTTTCCATAAAATCAAAATGGATCAACTAGCCCGAGAGGTCCCCACACTCCTCTCGAAGCCACCCCTTATTTACATACATTTTCTATATTTATTTGTGTGTGCAGGTACATGTGTCATGGTGTGCACAAGAAGGTCTAAGGACAATCCAAGGGAGTCATTTTCTTCACCTATGTGGGTTCCAGGATCACACAGGTCCTTAGCTTTGTGGCAAGTGCCTTTAACTGTCCCGCTGGTCCACACCACACCCCTTCCCAGTGCATGCTGGCTGGAGGTGGACTCTTGAGAGGTCATACTCCTGAGTCCAGCTCATTGTCTGTTTGCCCCCTGGGGCTCCAGTGCCTGGAGGAAGGCTGGACCACACCTGCTGTGCTCTCGTGATTGGCAGGGAGCCCATCCAGCTTGGTGTGTGGCACTCATGAAAGGTTACTAAGAAGTGTACCAGTAACGATGGTAACTGCAAACCACCCTCGGCTCACTTCCATTGCTGACATTTACCCTGAATGTTTAAGCTACCAATGTGTATCTTAGGAGCCCTCCTTTCTCCCATCTGTAAATGAAGCCAGGATGCACCTCACAGGGGCAGCCACAGAAATGAACCAGCTGTCTACAATGTGTAGCCTAGCATCTAGCATAGAGGGCTCCCCTTCCCGAGAAGGATTGATGACTGGGTCTCCAGGAAGCTTGAGCAGAGGGTGCCTCCTGAAGGGTTGAGATTTGGTCTAATGGTCACTGCAAAGCCTCCAGTGGATGAAGTGGGGTGTGTGGAAGGAACTTCAGGATGACGCTAACCAGCAACCCACCAGGTGTGGTGGAGCACGCCTTTAGTCCCAGCACTCGGGAGTCAGGGGCAGGTGATCTCTGCAAGTTCAAGGCCAGCCTGGTTTACAAAGCGAATTCCAGGACAGCCAGGACTGTTACACAGTCTAGGAAGGCCAGGTCAGGCCTAGAATGAAGGCCAAACATCCACCCTCTTGTCGGGGGTCTCGTGTGGGGGGTGGGGTGGGGAGGAGGGAGACTTTGTCCCATAACTTTGGGAACCGAGGCGTGGTTAAGTTCAAGGCCAGCCTGAGCTATATAGTGAGACCAAAGATCTGACCCGTTGTCAACAGCAACGTTAAGTTCCGTGCATTTCTTCACTAACACTAATGCTCCAGCTTTGTGCCAGGGTCGGAATGAGGGACAGGTGAGTTCCCACCAATGACAGTACAGCTATGGTTGCTGTGGAGACCGAGGGCGGCTTTCTTGCTTGTCCCTTGTGTGGGAACTGTCTTCACACTTAAGAACAGACTCTGCAAGGTGCAGCAAGGGCTTTATCTCATACAGGTGTGGTGCACACATCTGCAGGTCCAGCACTCAGGAGGTGAAAGGTCAGAATGAAGGTCAGACTGGGCTACACGAGACCTTTTTGTTGTCTTAATAGAACAGCAGTAATCTGGAGTCAAGCCTAACGTCTAGGCAGCCCAGGCTCTGACGCTTCACCAAATGATCACCATAGCTCAATTTGCTCATCTGTGAAAAGGACAGGGAGTCAGTCTAGGAAGGCCAGGTCAGGCCTAGAATGAAGGCCAAACATCCACCCTCTTGTCCAGACACCTACAGGCACACTCAGGCCATCTTCCTCCCAGCCTCCTCACCTGGGGTTGATGTCCACTCACCTGATTCTTTCTCTTTTTTTTGAAAGATTTTATTTTTAATTACATGTTTATGTGCACATTTGTACCCATGGAAACCAGAGGCGCAGGCTCCCCCTGGAGTTCAAGTTACAGGTGCTTAGAATCGAACCTGCCTTTTGCTGTGGTCTTCCATCTACTTCTGAACCTATTTACCCTTTGAGGAAATCAGGCTGTGACTAAGGCCTCTTTCATGGCCTAGGCTCTGCACAGGGTGGGCTGTCTTTAGCAGATGAGTCAGGACTGAGTTCTCTCTGAACCCGCCCAGTCTATGTAGCCCGATCACTCAGGGATGGACCCAGTCTGGGTCCTGAGCAAAGCCATTTAGCACATCTCAGGATGATGGCGCAGACTGAGCACAGCCACAACCGGACACGGAGCCACGGGCCACGCTGCTTCTCCAAAACACAGAGAAACAGAAAGGGCGGCCCGCAGGAGCCCCACCGGTTTCCCGGATGTTACTGGAGGATTAGATGGCCAGTTTCAAGAGTGTCTAACTAGGGCCTGGTGCTCACTCAGGAGACAGAGGTAAGTGGATCTCCGTGAGTTTGAGACCTGCCTGGTCTACATAGAAAGACCCTGTCTCCAAAAACAAAACAAGACAAAAAAAAAACCCACAACAAAAAGTGTGTGACTGGGAAAAACAACAGATCAAACTTGATGTTAAGACAGCAAGCTGCACAGTTACATGGAAATGTCAGGTCCAAGCTCGGATCTCGAGAAGCGTAACTCAGGCAGGATCCCCAGGCCCAGAGAAGCATAACTCAGGCAGGATCCCCAGGCCCAGAGAAGCATAACTCAGGCAGGATCCCAGCCAGAGAAGTATAACTCAGCAGGATCCCAGGCCAGAGAAGCATAACTCAGGCAGGATCCCCAGGCCCAGAGAAGCATAACTCAGGCAGGATCCCCAGGCCCAGAGAAGCATAACTCAGGCAGGATCCCCAGGGCCAGAGAAGCATAACTCAGGCAGGATCCCCAGGCCCAAAGAAGCATAACTCAGGCAGGATCCCCAGGGCCAAGCTGCTGTCTGATCCTACACCTGTAGCAAGTAGCCTGGCCTGGGAGCACAGGTCCCTGCAAGTAATCCCAACTGTTCCTTTAAGAATGTGGGTCGGTGTTCCCACTGACCCTGAGGTCAAGGCCACTCACAAGTCACCCAAGCCTACTACCATGGTCACTTCTCAATTACAGGCCACAGTGGGGCCCTAGGGCAGTAGGCAGTGCGGGATGCCCCCAGGAGGCACAAGGCCCTCAATCTGTTTTAGGCAGAGGTGGCTCTGTTCACACCCAGTGCCCACCAGGGCTGCCCACTCACAGCCACTCCCTAACTTCACTTCCACCACTTGCCTGAGTAGACACATGTGGATCAGTCCAGTTTTCCAGTGTGCTGAGGTTGCAGAGAGTCTGCCAGCTTAGAACTCAAGCTGCCCAGTCTGTAAGCATGGCCAGTGCGCAGAGGTGGGCCCTAGAAGACCAGGCTGTCCGTTCACTGCACAGCAGTAAAGCCGGGCCTCCTCTCTGCTCCATGGCCAGGCCTGGCTTCAGCAAGGGTCCAGGAGGACACCAGGGAAGAGGCTCAGTTGTCCCTCTCCTGCTTGATGCGCTCGATGGGGAGAGGCAGCTGTGGACTAGGTGAGCGGTCAGGCGAAGAGAGGTCTTGGTCCTCCTCCTTCACACACACAGCAATAACTGTGGAGAGGGAGAGCAGTGGGGGCAGAGGATGAGCGTGTGAAGGTGTGACAGCCTGGGGTGGATGACAGGCTAGTCAGGGCGCTGGTTTCCCTGGGCGGGGGACCTCTGGGGGAGCAGGGAGCCTGAGGGACGGCCTTCACTCTTCCCCTCACCCTCCTAGAAGCAGCAAGAGAAGGCCCCAGATTGCAGGCATAGCAGTGAGACGTCCCCACAGATAACGGCGCTTGTAGCCAAGCTGACAACCTGAGGTTGATCCCTGAGACCCACACGGGGGAGAATCAACCCCTGCAGACTGTCCTCTGACGGCTCCAGGTATGCCGTGGTTCACTCGAGCAGCCCCAATATACATGAGTAAAAGTTTAGAAAAAGAAAAAACAGGCCCGAGGCATACCCCAGCCAGGCAGGAAACTGTGCCAGAAACCTGCACCTACCAGCCTGTCACCCACCTTAGTGAACATGTGGGTAGTTAAGAGACGAGGGAGGAAGCTAGAGCCTGGACACTGGCTGGAGAGATTCTGCCCAGTTTAGAGTTGGCTGGCTGTTTAGGAGGCCTTCCAGTTCCAGAGGTTCAAACCCTGTTTGGTGCCTGGAAAATCCCCTTCAAACTCCACTCTATTCTTTTGTGCCCAGGCCCAAGAGCAAAGAGGCCACATCTGAGAATGGAGCAGCCTGGCCCTGCCTCCACCCAGCCCAGCAGCTCTTACTGTCATCAGAAATGGGCTCCGAGACCCCCAAAGCCTGCAGGTCATCCTCCAGGAAGGGCTTCTTGGATCCCTGTCTGACGGGCCGCGTCTTGGCTGATGGGATCCTTTTCCCTGTGAAGAAAAACAAAACACACCCAGCGTTGGTGCTAGCAGGCAGCGTGGCACAATGGACCTGGATTCCAATTCTCAAAGGTGCCTGAGGCCAGAGCATTGTGGCTGCTGGTTTTCTTTCTTTTTTATTTGAGACAGGGTCTCTCTGTGTAGCCCTGGTGGTCCTAAACTCACTCTGTAGACCAGGCTGGCCTCGAACTCACAGAGATCCACCTGCCTCAGCCTCCAAGCACTGGAAATAAAGGCATGCCCGGCTAGATTTCCGATGTTTGATTTAATTGTAACATGACACAATCAGGTCCCCACTTTGAAGAGCACAGCCTCAGTCCAAATGTCACCCTGCCCAGGGACCTAGTCTCTGCTTTTGGCTTCATCCCCTGCAGACCTTCCTCTCCTCCCTCCACCTGGTGGCCACGCTGTGGAACCAACCCCCTTCTACGGCTTTGTCACCTGCCCTCTGTCCCCTCCTCTGGCAGCCCCATGATCTACTAAGGGTGGCTCCTGAGAGCCAGGTGCAGTTGGCCCCGCTCAGCTGCTCTAGGAGGGTGTGAGGGAAGAGCGGCCTTGGGACCCCCCCCCCTCCATTCCTCCTTCCAATCTCAGCCTGTTTCCTCAGCACACACTTGATCCCCTAAGGCACAGGGTCCCCTGGGGGCACACTCCAGGAAGAGGAAAGGCATGACCACAGAGATCTCTACAAGGCAGCACCCCAGAAGCCAGTGCTTGGCATTCTGGGGCTTCACTTACTTTTCTTCCCAAATTGTTTCTTTTTCTTCTTTGTGGCCTCTTTGCCCTTCAGAGGTGTGTTTGGTTCTAATGTTGGAAAGAACAAAAGAAATAAGAAGAGAGTTCTGGAAGGGTACAGGACACCTCCCAGAAGACCCTTGGCCCTCATCTATGGGGTACTCCAAGTAGAGAAGGCAGAGTTGGACACTGAGGACAGGATGGGTGAAGGGCTGGAGGACAGTTATCCCATTCACCCCCTTGTCACCGGGGCTGCTCAAGGGGTCGGGTGTACAAGGGCCCAGACATAGGACAGAGAGGGCGAGAGGGAGGAAGGTGTCTGCAGGGCTGGGGAGAGGGAGACAGAGGCAGGAGGGGTGAGGCAGAGCTCACACTGCTTACAGCAAAGGTTCCCAACCCATGGGCCACGACCCCTAAGCCCATCAGAAAACAGATGTTTCCATTACGACTCAGAACAGTAGCAAAATTACAGCTGCGATAGCAACAAAAGTAATTTCATGGTTGGGGTCACCACAACCTGAGGAACTGTAGTGAAGGGTCACAGCATTAGGAGGTTGAGAACCCCAGGCCTAGAGAAACCCGGGGACTTCTCAGTCTCGTGCCAGAGGACTGCGGTGGCCATGGGGAGGAGCAGGTGGCAGGAAGGAAAAAGACAAGCGAAGAGAATCCCGGAGTTCTCAGCGCCACTGCCCCGCCCTGACCTGCAGACACAGGCGGCTGGAGCTGGTAGCCGGTGAGTTCACACCAGCCCACAGGGTAGATGTCCGGGGATTCACAGTCCACCCACTGGTCATACTCGTTGTCCCAGCCATCGAAGTGAATGCTGAGGAGTCGGTGAACCACGCGTTTCACGGTGGCCACGCAGATGAGCCGGGGCTCCATCAAGTCCACAGCCTCCAGCTTCATGCCCACTTTGAAGCCGTGGTTGGGGCAGTCCTGGTTGGGGGAAGACGGCAGTTGCCCAGCTGGCCAGGGCTAGGCCCGAGCGCTCACCCAGGTAGGCAGGGAGCTGCTGAGAACTATGGGTGGGGAGGGGGCACTGGAAAAGGCTCCCTCAGACAGCGACCCCACTGAACTCTCTTCTCAAGGGCCAGCCCCCTGTAGAGAAGGGACTGGTCTACACTGGGCTCTCAGAGTATCCATGTCACAGGCTTTTCTACAAGTGGCTGCTCCCAGCAGTAACGACTTGGAGGAAGGGGTAGAGACTGCCACCACTGATGTCGGTGAGCTGCCAGCCTCCCTGAGCCAGCTCGAGTCTCCTCACCATGTTGAAGAGTCTTGCGGGAGCCGCCTTCGACTTGGTCTTCTCCAAGTAGGTATCCCAGTCGAAAGGCTGAGCCTCATACCCTGGAGGGCAGACATTTAGAACAGGAAGGGTCAAGGGGCAGAGCAGCCTAGTGGGTAGCTGTCCTTCTCTCCAGAAGACACGGGCTTCAGGACAGTCCTGTGACCCAGGTCACGTACCACCTTAGGACACACGGGATTCTGTTCGCCATGAGCCACACATCAGCCATGGGGCGGGGGAGCCCAGGCAGAGGAAAGCCAGTGGTGACGGTAGACGCCCACCATCTCTCTCACACTAAGGTGCCACACATCAGGGATCTGGGCTTGTGGCCTCACCCTGCAAGGCCTTACCTTTTGGGGGTGTGAGCTCAATGTCGTTCTTTTGGCAGAAGGTGGCTGGGAAGATGGCGTGGGAAGAGGCATGGTAGCAGAACCAGTCGGAGCCATCTGTGGAGGGTCCCCCGTCCACACAGATCATCAGGTAGCCGTCCAAGAGGACCTAGAGTGGGGCCAGCCAGATGTCTCAAAAGGGAAAAACATTTGCTATCTGCATGACTCAAGAAGCCCCACAGTGGAAGGACAAACCAACTACCACCAATTGTCCTGATTTCCATGCACATAAAATAAATGTAATTAACAAGAAAACAAAACAAAAAGCCCTAGGAACGGGTATAGAGCAATAAACAGCATCGTCGCATTAACCGCAGACCGCAGACCCCCCAGAGTAAAGTAGCTGTGACTGGACACGAGGCAGGTGGAGCCAACTGGACGGTTGAATTCTGCCTTCCACCAAAATAGCCCCAGGTGTCTGGCGGACACCCAGCTCTCAGGAACGTGCATTGTGGGGTAACACATCCTCTCCACTGGATGGCCGCCTCATGGGGTCAGGGCTTGCTCTCAGCATGCAGGGAGCACAGGGCTGGGCACGAGCAGGCTAGAGGGACAATCGGCAGTGTCCTCAGGCTGCAGCAATGAGGCAGTTAGGAGCAGGGGTCGGGCTGAGGCTCTGGGCATGCGAGAGGCAGTGGCAGGAAGGCTAACACGAGGGGACAGTGTGGAGCCTGTACCTGACTGGGACAGGCTGAGGTGTTAACGTGAAGACAGGTTCTGCGTTAAGGCAGGAAGAGTCTCCCTCTACCACACACAAGTACAACATGGCAGAGCCGGTGTCAGAGCCCCACGAGCCTAACCGTGGGGCAAAGCTCTGTGCTCCACCCCCAGACAGCCGTGCTGGCGCTGGGAGAGTGCCGAGGCTCACCTTGCAGATGGTTGCCACACAGATGTTGCCCAGATTCAGAGGGTCAATGGCTTCTAGTTTCATCCCTTCCTCAAACCAGCCACCTTCTGTGTAGACAGCCCGCACCTTAAAGGATTCAAGGGAAGGAAAAGGAAGCGGGTTTTAGATGCTGCAGGCCTGGGATGGAACCAGAGGGCAAGGGGCAGTCCATCTGGGTATGGTGGTGCCCACCTATAATCCCAGAACGTAAAGAGGCTGTGACAAGCCAGCCTGAGCTACAATGAGACCTTGCCTCAGTCTACTCCCTAAAGAGGTCCTCATGTATGTTAAGGACAGTGGATCCATCTTTTCCAAAATGGGCAAGGAATAGTCCCAGAGAGCAGCCAAGCTCCTGCAGCCTGGGAAGTGCCCACCGTGGCACCTTACCTTCTTGAAGAGGTAAGGAACGGCGTCACAGTAGATTTTCCGGAAGGTGGGATGATGGGACATATCACATCGTCTCTCTTGGGGAGATGGCGGAGAAGAGAGGAAGAAAGGGAGTTGAAGGCAGCCAATGGTTATCACATTTCCTCCAGAATTATGGGGCCAGGCAGGCTACCTTTGTTCTCAGCTGTGCCCCAGCTCCCACCCTACACAGGAAAGCAGACAAGGCTAGCCCAGAGGAGCCAGAGCACTCTTGTGGGCTGTTCAGCACTGGGGATCTGGGCTCTTTGGTGCTGGCACTGTGACAGTGGCACCTGAGTGACCCAAGTCGAGTCACTGGGCCTCTCTGACCCTCAGTGCTGTCACTTGCAGGCAGTGATGGCAGTCCGCCTCACTACGCTCCTGTGAGGTACAGCGAAGGTGCTCCTACTGATCTGTGGGGAGGCTGAGCCTCGAGTTACACCAGCTGGGGGCTCCACTAACCTGACATCTTGATGCCATGGCCGACACGCCGTGACCAACCTACTGGGTGGATCAGGGGACTCCACATATGGCACCAGAAGTCATCATCACTGTCACCATCCTCATAGAGCAGCCGGAGGCGGCCCCCAATTACCGTGTCCACCACAGCCATGCGGGTCCGCGACACCTGGGTCTTGTCCACGACCTCTAGGCGCATGCCCTGCCGAAAGGGGTACTTCATACTTTCCACCATCTGCAAGGACATGGAACGGCCATCCGCTTCAGTCAGCCACCCTCACTCTCCCGCTCTCAGCAAGAGCCCAGCGTGGTGGCGCACGCCTTTAATCCCAACGCTCAGGAGGCAGAGGCAGGCGGATCTCTGAGCTCGAGGCCAGCCTGGTCTACAGAGTGAGTTCCAGGACAGCCAGGGCTACACAGAGAAACCCTGTCTCGAAAAACTAAAGCAAACCAAAGGAAGGGCCAGCAAAGGGGGTGCTGAAGAAATGACTCGGGAATTAAGAACGCTTGCCACATTTGGTTCCCAGCACTGATTTGGCAGCTCACAACCTTCTGTAACTCCTGTTCCTCTTCCGGCCTTTCAGGGCACTGCATCCATACAACACATATACATGCAGGCAAAACACCCACATAAAATAAAAATAAGCAAATCTTTTTATTTTTTTTTCTTTTCTTTTTCTAAAGGGTCAGAGAGACCAGGAAAGGGTGGTGGGATCTCGGAGACACTGAGCCCTCCTGTCTTGCCTGGGCCCCAATCCCTTAGAACAGCAGAGGACAGGCCTACAGTTCTCAGTGGGTGCCCGCTTCTCACCAGGTTTCAGTTAGTCAGGATGATGGGAATCCCAGAGTCTACTTCAGACCAAGGAAACTCAAATGACCTAGAAAAGCATAGGCAGACTCAGTTCTGGCGTCCACTGGGCCTTTCAAGGCTCTGGACGGATCCCTGGGCACCCTACACTCCCTCCTACCGCCTGGCCCTCTGTGGATGATGGCACATGCAAGATTTGTGTTCAGCAGGTATGGTAGCTGTGATCTCAGCACATAAGATTATAGTGAGTTCAAGGTCAACCTAGACTATGTGGAGGGACTTCCTTTAAAAAAAAAAAAGCCGGGCGGTGGGGGTGGGGGTGGTGTTCATAGCAGCACTATTTGTAATAGCCAGAACCTGGAAACAACCTAGATGCCCATCAACGGAAGAATGGATGAAAAAAATGTGGTACATATACACAATGGAGTACTACTCAGCAGAGAAAAACAATGAAAGCATGACATTTGCAGGCAAATGGATGGAAATAGAAAAAATCATCCTGAGTGAGGTAACCCAAACCCAGAAAGACAGTAATGGTATATACTCACTCATTGGGGGATTCTAGATATAAAATAAAGAATAATCAGACCACAACCCATAGAACCATAGAGGCTATATATATAGCATGGAGGTCCCTAGGACGACTGTGGCATATAATAAATTTCAGTTTTACTCAATTATTGAAAAAAAAATAGCCAAATGAATGGAAACACATGAACTATGAACCAAAGGCTGAGGGGCTCCCAGCTGGATCAGGCCCTCTGAATAGGTGAGACAGTTGATTGGCTTGATCAGTTTGGGAGGCATCTAGGCAGTGGGACCAAGTCCTGTGCTCATTGCATGAGTTGGCTGTCTGAAACCTGGAACTTATGCAGAGACGCTTGGCTCAGTCTGGGAGGAAGGGACTGGACCTGCCTGGACTGAGTCTACCAAGTTGATCACAGTCCTCGGGGAGGACTTGTCCTGGAGGAGGTGGGAATGGAGGGTGGGCTGGGGGTAAGGGGAGGGTGTGGGAGGGGGGAGAATAGGGAACCCATGGCTGATATGTAGAACTGAATGATATTATAAAATAAAAAATATATATCACAAAAAAAAAAAATACCTAACGCACTCACTAAATTTACTAAACCAGTAAAATGGATTACTCACATTAAAAAAAAAAAAAGCCGGCGGTGGTGGTGGCGTACATCTTTAGTCCCAGCACTCAGGAGACAGAGACAGGTGGATCTCTGAGTTCAAGGGCAGTCTGGTCTACAGAGCGAGTTCCAGGACAGCCAGGGCTACACAGAAAAACCTGTCTTAGGGGGAAAAAAAGAAAGAAAAAAAAAAGTTAGTGTGGAGTTAGAGTTTGGGAAGGGTTTTGTTTTTGTCTTTCCAGGAGAATAAAAGCATCCAACTAAAGAATTTAAAGACCACTGGACAAATGAGACATCTGAAGAAAAGGATGAATTATCAGGGAAAATGTCCCAAGAAAAAAAGTAACTGGCTTAATGGTATATCACATTTCCAACAGAAAAAAACTCATAAATCTTCCTAAATGTTTCTGTGTTCTATAGACATATGAGGCAAATGGTCTTTTTGTAGTCCCAACTCAATTACAATTTAAAGCTGGCTTTGGAGTTGGAGTGTGGCTCTCTCCTTCTCTAAACCCAAGCATGCTTGTCAGAGGAAAATCCAAAATTTCGTTTTGTTTTGTTTTTTTAAAGCAACTTAGGAGACAAAGGGTTTATTAATTAATTTTATTTTTATTTTATGTGCATTGTTGTTTTGCCTACATGTATGTTTGTATCCAGTCTGGAACTGGAGTTTATAGACAGTTGTGAGCTGTCATGTGGGTGCTGGATTGAACCCAGGTGCTCTGGAAGAGCAGCCAGTGCTCTAAACTGCTGAGCCATCATCTCTCCAGCCCCCAAAATCCAAAATTTCTATCTTCAAGCAGAAGAGCTAGCCCAGTCCCTAAACCAGACAGACCTTGCCTCTCCAGAGCTCATGGGCCAGACTACATCCTGCCACCAACCACAGGTATCAGCAGCTTATTTAGGAGTGACACAGCTCTGGGCCTGCAAGCCTTGGGCCACTTACTCTACCTGGCCT
This sequence comes from Peromyscus leucopus, assembly GCF_004664715.2. Lineage (NCBI taxonomy): Eukaryota > Metazoa > Chordata > Mammalia > Rodentia > Cricetidae > Peromyscus > Peromyscus leucopus. The sequence continues at coordinate 38,610,978 of NC_051080.1, read as the reverse complement.
TTCAAGGCCCACAACGCAGGCACACCTGACTGCCTTCCCTGTTTAGCACACCGTGGGGAGCTGAAGCTATCTATGATGGACTGATTTCTTTCTGCATTCTCAGCTCAGAGCTAGGCACGGTTAGTCTGTTTCTCAAGAGAAAGCACACGCTCCTCCTGGCTGAGGAGACATTTGTTCATTCAAAACATTACTCTGAGCTGGGCATGGTGGCACACACCTTTTCCCAGCACTCAGGAGGCAGAGGCAGCACACTTCTGTGAGTTCAAGGCCAGCCTGGTCTACATAATAAGGTTCAGTACAAACAGTGCTATGTAGGGAGATCATGTACCAACAAACAACAACAAAACCCCTAAAACATTACTGTGCATTGGGTTTGGTGGTTCCTGCCTGTAATTCAGCACTTTAAAGGCAGAGGCAGGGGATTGAAATTCAAGTTAGGCTTGCCAGATGGTTCAGTGGGTAAGAGAACTTTGCTGCCAGGTCTGCAGCCCTGCGACCCATCTCCAGGACCACAGGGCGGACTTCACTTCTACCCAGCACTGTACATAGAGAAGTTCAAGGGCATCCTCACCCACACAGCAAGTTTAGGGCAGGCATGGCCTGAGACTGTCTCAGAAAATAAACAGACTACCACCACCCACACTGTGCACTTAGATACTGCAGGCAGCAGAGGGCCGCGTCTCGCGTGTTCTCCACGAGCCCACCCCATTCTGCCCTGCCACCGTTTTCAGACGCGCCTGGCGAAGGAACAGCCCGGGCCTTCCCACCGGAAAGTCCTAAGCTGTGGCGCCTGCCTAGAACTCTCATGCCCTCTAGTGTCTCACGTCTTCTTTCTCACCCTGTCTTCAGTGACTGTCTTGACCAACAGGGGCTGGCATCTTGTTCTACCTGTTGTCCCTTCCCAAGTGCAGAGCAGGCCGGAGCAGGGGGCAGTCAACACAGGCTTGCAGGCCTGTCCACGTGTGACGAAAAGGGAGGCCTCCTTACTAGCCCTGGGAGCCACACCTCCCGCCGTTGTCTGTCCGCCTCATCTTGAACAAGTGCTGGCTGAGCGAGTGGCCAGTGGCCCCGTCACTAAATCTGCCAACTGTGCAGGGGAACAGGAGACAAAGCTCCGCTTTGCTGAATCCAGAGTATAGAAAATAGAGAGTATGGAAGAGAGAAACTGCAAGGAACCCAGTAAGTTCCGAAGAAAAATAACCTCTACTCTGAGGGGGAAAAACAAATACAAAAGCCAGGCATGCTTATTAGAGGTGCACTGAACCCCTGCAGAGACCCACCAGCCACAGCTTTCCATCCACACCACAGCCTGGCCTGTGATGGCTCCAATTTCCACTCCATCTTATGTCTCAAAGCTGGCTTCCACACCACCCCAGCTCTGCCCGTTCAGGTTCAATCCAAAAGCCAGTCTCTGGGAAGCCTGTTTGATACCTGCTCCTCTGAGAACACAAGGCCAGGTCAACAGAGAGTCCTGGCAGCAAGTTCCTGTATACTGCTGGGAGCCTCCCCAACCTCATCAGGAGACCTAAAGGTGGGCCACAGTGAGAATCTACTGAGGGAGGAGAGACAGTGTTCTGAAGAGCCTGGGATTCCTCTGAATGGTTACTATATACACAGACCTTGGTAAGGCAAAGACCTAAGGTTTTGTTGTTTTTTTTTGAAACAGATCTTACCGTATAGTTTTGGCTTACTAAGAACCTACTATGTAGATCATGCTGTCCTTAAATTCACAGAGATCCATCTGCCTCTTTCAAGTGCTGGGATTAAAGGCATGCACCACCATGTTCAGACAAAGCAGCTTTCTAAATTGAAATGATATTCCATTCGGATGGCTAACTAGCCCCAGTTCAGATGGCAGCCATGTTTACCATTATTACCATTTTTACCATTATTTGTGAGCATGATTCTTACTTCTTCCACCAGGCTGGAGAGTCTAGGCATGTGCATGTGTATGTGTATACACACACACACACACACACACACATATACATACACTTTTTATTCCCATAGTGCTTTGTCTTTCGTTTTTTATAATTTATTTTTATTTTATGTACACTGGTGTTCTGCCTGCATGCATGACTGTGTGAGGGCGTCAGATCCCCTGGGACTGGAGTTTACAGCTGTGAGCTGCCATGTGGGCGCTGGAAGAGCAGCCTGTGCTCTTAGCCCGAGCCTTCTCTCCAGCCCAGTGTTTTATTTTTACTTTGTGTATCTGTGTGTGTGTGTGTGTGTGTGTGTGTGTGTGTGTGTGTGTGCGCGCGCGCGCGGGTGCCTGTGGAGGTCAGAAGAGGGTGTCGGATCCCCTAGAGCAAGCAGATCGAAGGTGCCTGATGTGGTGCTGGGAACTGAACTCAGGTCCTCTGGAAGGCCAGCAAGTACCTTTAACCATGAGCCATCTCTAGACCCACCATTTTTTTTTTTAAGACAGGGTCTCAGCTGGGCAGTGGTGGGTCTCAGCTGGGCGGTGGTGGTGGTGCCCGCCTTTAATCCCAGCACTTGGGAGGTTAAGGCAGGTGGATCTCTGTGAGTTCGAGGCCAGCCTGGTCTACAGAGCGAGATCCAGCTAGGACTCACTAGGACTACATAGAGACACCCTGTCTCAGGGAGAAAAAGAGAGAGAGAAAGAGAGAGAGAGGGAGAGGGAGAGGGAGGAGAGGGAGAGGGAGGGAGAGAGAGATGGAGAGGGAGATCTACTTGCTACTAGCCTTGACCTCTCCTTGACCTCTCCAGTGCTAGGGTTAGAGGCATGAGCCACCATGACCAGGCCATAGTGCTGTCTTTTATCAGCAGGTCATAACTTCTTTTTGTCACTGTGCTGGCTAGTTTCACGACAATTTGATACAAGCAAGAGTCATTTAGGAAGAGGGAAACTTGATTGGAAAAATCCTTTTTTTTTTAATTGACTAATGTGGGAGGGACCAGCCTACTGTGGGCAATACCAACCCTCAGCTGGTGATCCTGGATGCTATAAGAAAGCAGGCTGAGGGCTGGAGAGACAGGCTCAGCGGTTAAGAGCACTGGCTGCTCTTCCAGAGATCCTGAGTTCAATTCCCAGCAACCACACGGTGGCTGACAACCATCTGTAATGAGATCTGGTGCCCTCTTCTGGCGTGCAGGGACACACGCAGGCAGAATACATAAATAAATAAATAAATCTTTAAAAAAAAAAAAAAAGAAAGAAAGAAAAGAAAGCAGGCTGAGCAGGCCTGTAAGCAGTGATCCTCCATGGCCTCTGCTTCAGCTCCTGTCCTGACTTCCTTGGATGATGGACTATGACGTGGGAGTGTAAGCAAAATAAACCCTTTCCTCCCCAAGTTGCTTCACAGTCACGGTGTTTTATCAAAGCAACAGAAACCAAAGATCCTCTTAAAAATGCTAGAAGCAAGGGCAAGACTCTGGGAAATTTCAAAACCCAAAAGGTCAAGAAAGCAACAGGATCACTGTGGTGGACCGGGGTCTTGGCAGGAAGGCAGGGAGGCAGCCACCAGAGGCAGCTCTGGTGGAGGACTGCCAGATGAAAGGTCACAGAAGGGCACTGCATGGGGACTAGGAGCTCGATGCACAGGCTCTGCATGCAAAGTCCTCAGTCCCACCCCAGAACCACAGAACCAAAATAAAACCCTGAGGTGAATCCTATGAAGCATGGAGAAAAGTGGGAGAGGGAGGGAGGGAGGGAAGGGAGGGGGAGGGGAGGGGAGAAGGAGGGGGAGGGGGAGGGGATGAGACGGGAACACAACCAGACCTTGATGTGAAAATCTGCAGGAAGCGTCCTGGAGCCCACCAACCGCTTCATGAGGTAGGTCTTCCAGTCAGTAAACTTGACATGGATGGCTGCAGAGACATCAGCACAAGCCAGTAACATACACTGATAGAACCTTCACCAACCCAGATCAGCTGGAGGGATGCAACTATTTCATTCTGCCACTTTAGGCCAGTGATGACTCCATCTTATAAAACCAGCCTCTAGGGCTGGAGAGATGCTTCAGTGGTTAAGAACACTCCCTGCTCTTCCAGAGGACATAGGTTCAACTCCATCCCCACCCCCCCAACACACACACACACACACACACACACACACACACACACACACACACACACACACACACACACACACACACACCAGGCACAGGGAACTTTCTGAACTCACTCCGCGGCGGCACCAGGATCTTGCTGTTGATGGCACACCAGCCAATGGGATGGACATCCACAGTCCCGAGGTTGCACCAGAAGTCATGACTAGCATCGTTTTCAAAGCCTTCATATCGGAGCAGCACTCGGTACCCTGAAAGGAAGGACAAGGGGCCTGTGAGGGGAAGGAGAGGGGAAGGTACGTTCTCAGGCTTTCTTCCTTCCTTCTCTAGACCCAGTCAGGTTTCCTACTTCCTCTGCTAGGGACTCCTTGCAGACATGTGGGTCCCTGATAGACAGAACAAAACAAAATCCATGGCACACATTTGGAAAGCATTCTGGTCTGGTGAACTCTTCTACCCCCTCATCATCTCCAGAATAAACCTTACAAATCAAGACAGAACAAAACCCTAGTCCCTGAGTCTGCCCAGTTCTGCACTCTCATCTAAGAGAGCGGAATATCCAAGAAGGGGAAAGCAAGCTAGTGGGTGAGGTTTTGATTCATGGAACCCATTTCACCCTAGGACACTGCCCACCCACTAGATATGTCGCTTTGTAGACAAATCCCAGACCCTGCGCTGAGCAGAGGAACACCCACCAGCTGCCTGGATGACAGAGGCGATCCAGTACACCCGGCTGGGGAGCACGGCATCACTATTGAGGACTTCCACCTTCATCCCCTTCATGACGTCTTCCCACTGGTCATAGAGGGGTACCTGTGGGGACGAGAGCATGGAAAGGCTGAGGGGAGCTGCCTCAGGCCTGAGCCATCGTGTCCTCTGCACCTTAACTTCACACATCATAGACTGCGCAGAAAACTAGGAATAAAGAGGTAATCAGGCCTGTCCACTTTCCAGAAACATGAGATAGCAGAGCGCCATCAGGCAGAGCCATGGGTGGAGGGCCAGAGGCACAGACCTGAATTCACCTCATTACAGGCCAGCTCCTAATCTATCAGTGTGGACACCCTGGTGCGTCCTGACCTGTCATTCCGCCAGCTGTACAGCATGTCATAACACAGAGATACCCATGTTACTATCATTCACCCTGCGCTTATACACAGAGCTGGGAGAGCGCATGCACACTCATCCCAGTCCCTGCCTACTGAGCAGCAGCTTCTGCCTACCCTCCCAATGCTGAGCCCTCCATCTGCTGCCAATGGGAAGCTGGTCCTCCTTTGGATCTTCTTTCACTGTCAGACCCAGCCTAAGCTACTTGCTAACAATCCATCTCCCAGGGCAGACAGGCTCACAGAGGCCTGGGGCAGCATGCAGTGGCCAGGCACACAGCATCTTGTGTTAAATATGACCTAATCTCCCTACAATAATAATGTGGGGACTAGGAGAATTCGGGACAAAGGAGAACGCTTTCTTCCCCTGCAGGAAAGATACATACTCACTAGCAACTCAGAGAAAGACACAGTAGGGTTAGGGCCAACTTGTCGAAGTTCAGGGCAGGCAGGACAACGTAGGAAGGCCAGGCAGCTGGCTTACTCTGGTCAAAAGAAAGCCTCAGGAGGCCTTCTCTCTGGCTTTAGGAAACAGGACTAAAAGGCTAGGAAACTGTGTGGTGGAATATTATTTTAAGATGTGTTACATTTGTTTATGCTGTGGAACATCCGTTTAATGATGCAAAGATGTGTGGCATTCTTTTATGTTGCATTTGTTTAACTCTGTGAAGCTGTGTTACTGTGCCTGTCTAAAACACCTGAATGGTCTAATAAAGAGCCAATAGCTAGGCAGGAGGAAGGACAGGCAGGGTTGGCAGGCAGAGAGAATAAATAGGAGGAGAAATCTGGGAAAAGAAGATAGAGGAACTAGAAAAAGGGGAGATGAGGACATCAGGGGCCAGTCACTCAGTTACACAGCAAGCCACGGAGTAAAAGTAAGAAGTAAAGAAAGGAATAGAGAATAGAGAAATATAAAAGGTCAAAGGCAAGAGGTAGATGGGATAATTCAAGTTAAGAAAAGCTAGCTAGAAACAAGCCAAGCTAAGGCCAGCATTCATAAGGAAGAATTAAGTCTCAGTGAATTTATTTGGGAATTGGGTGGTGGGCCTCCAAAGAACCAAAAGAGTAAAAAACAAACAATAAAAACCCAACCACTACAAAATTGGGGTTGATGGCCCACACCTGTGTGCCAGCACCTGCAAGACTGAGGCAGGAAGACTGCTCTCAGACCAGCCTGAGCTCTCATGTGAGACCCTGTCTTAAATTAAAACAAGACACAAAAATGAAAGACAAGCGGGTGGCGGTCGGCGCACACGTCTTTAATCCCAGCACTCGGGAGGCAGAGCCAAGCGGATCTCTGAGTTCGAGGCCAGCCTGGTCTACAGAACAGTCCCAGGACAGCCAGGACTACACAGAGAAACCCTGTCTCGAAAAATCAAAGGTGTGTGCCACCACTGCCTGGCTAAAAACAATTTTTAATGGGGGAAAAAAACATCAAAAATGAAAAAAAGAACACCCCCTGAACTAAGACTAACCCAAAATTCAATTGTGTAAATAGTATGTAGACACTTCAGAAAGCAGGGGCAGTGGTGTATGGTGCAAGACATGCTTATTCTTTCTTTCTTTCTTTTTAAAACAGGATCTCTCTATTTATCCCTGGCTGTCCTAGACACTATATAAGCCAGGCTAACTCACAGAAATTCACCTGCCTGTGTCTCTCAAGTGCTGGAATTAAAGGCATACACCTTATACAATATATACCTAGCATATATATATTGTATAAGCATATTGGTGCTTTGCCTGCACCCCAGAAGAGTGCACAGGATCCCACAGGAATACAGTTATAGGTGGTTGTGAGCTGCCATGTGGGTGCTAGGAACTGAACTCAAGACTCCTGAAAGAGCAGCCAGTGCTCTTAACCACTGAGCCATCTCTCCAGCCCTGCAAGACAGAGGAGGATTTCTGGGGAATGGCCAGCCTGGAGCAGCTCAACTGAAATGTGTGGGTAGCAATGAGGCAGGCAGCTGAGATGTCCCCCGGCTCTCCCTGGCTCTCCCTCCCTGGTTGCAGAGCACTCACGTGTTTAAAGCAGCTGACAGGAGCAGCCTTGTAACTGTGGTCCTTCAGGAACTTCCCCCAGTCGAACCCTAAGACCAGAGCTGAAGAGCAGAGAGGAAGAGATGAAGCCGGGCATCCTCGGCAGCATGTTAACATGAACTGGAAGCCCCACTGGGCTCTAGGAATGAGTCTCTTTATCACCACCAATGGCCATCAGGACGATGAGCAGAGGGGCATCCAAAGAGAAACTTCTCTCCCTTCGTGCCCCACAGACAGGGGGGAATGGATCAGATCTGCTAGGATTAACTTCCTCCTCCTGCACTGTCATTGAGACCCCTAGAGGGCCAGGGAGACAGAGCAGCAGACCGCCCACCTGGCTGAGCAGTGCAGTTTCAGCCTCTTTGAGGCTTTGTGTGATTTGCTCATCATTCACTATGCTTGGAAAGAAGAGGCCCCTTCCACCTGCTGCACACACCCTGGACCTCTCCTGCACCAGGGAGACAGAAGCCATGGAGACCAGATGCAAAGAGAAACAAAGCAGCTAACTTGGTTTCCGGGTTATCACAGACCCAGGCAATTGAGGGCCATTGAAAGAACTGCCAGCCAGGTGGTGGTGGCACAGGCCTTTGATCCCAGCACTTGAGAGGCAGAGCCAGGTGGATCTCTGTGAGTTCAAGGCCAGCCTGGTCTACAGAGTGAGATCCAGGACAGGCACCAAAGCTACACAGAGAAACCCTGTCTCAAATAAACAAAACAAACAAACAAAAAAACAAAAACAAAAGAAAGAACTGCCTAAGCTCATTTTCACAAAAGCCAACAGGTAGAGACAGTTCATGGCAGGCCTGGACCCCAACTTTCTAGCAGGCCACCTTTTCCAGTCCTTCCTCCTAGGAAAGGCCATTCCCCAGCCTGGTCACCATCCCAGGATTCTGTCTCACCATCTTGTCCTGTGGGTGTCCCATCTGCTAGCTGCCCTGTCCCCTGGGCGTGGAGGAAGGCTCCAATTTTGGCAGACCAGGCTGCCTTGTGCAGCACTTTGGCTTTCTTGGTGGGCGGCTTTCCCTGGAAGTCAAGAAGAGAAGGGTACATAGGCTGACAGCTACGAATGGGATCTGTTTCTATTTTGCTTTGTTTTTTTTTTGAGATACAATGGCCTGGAATTTGTAGCTCTTGTGCCTCTGCCTCCTGATCGCTGGGATTCCAGGCATGTGCCAGCAGACCAAGTGAGAAACAGAGCTTTGAATGGTACTGCTGAGGCCAAGCTCCTGGTCTTGGTCCAGCTACTTAACTTTCTTTGGGCTTGAGTTTCTTTGTTAAAACTGCTGATGAATGAGCCAGGTGGTGGTGGCGCACACCTTTAATCCCAGCACATGGGAGGCAGAGGCAGGCAGATCTCTGTGAGTGCGAGGCCAGCCTGGTCTACAGAGTGAGATCCAGGACAGGCTCTAAAGCTACACAGAGAAACCCTGTCTCAAAAAAACAAAAAAACAAAAACAAATCTGATGATGAGTGAGAACACTCAGGAGATGTTTACAGAAGGATGGGATCCGCCAAGCTGCAGGTGAGGGAGAGGCACTCATCCTTCAGGCCTTTGCCTTCTCCAAAAGCCTCTCCTTAACATTTTCCTCACACCCACGGTCCTCTCCATGCTCCCAGCTCCTTGGAGAGCTACAACTGAGGGACTGAAGAGGGGCCAGAAACTCTCCAAACCCACAGACAACATTTGGAGAGTCTGCTCCAGAACATTCTAGAGACTTTCATCAGGGCTCAGGAAAAGCTCACTTACACAAGCTAATTAAGCAACAATGACAAAGGCCAGGAATCCACTCAACAGGCCAGCTAAACAGAGCCACACCGGCACTGAGGTTCTGACCTTAGCAGCGGTTCTCAGCCCGTGGGTCCCAGCTCCTTTGGGGGGCGTCAAACAACTCTTTCACGGGGGTTGCATCAGATATTCACACTATGACTCACAATAGTAGCCAAATTACAGTTATGAAGTAGCAACAAAAATAATTTTACAGTGGTAGTCACCACAGTATGAGGAACTAGCCGGGTCATGGTGGTGCACACCTTTAATCCCAGCACTCGGGAGGCAGAGGCTGGCAGAGGCCAGTCTGATTTACAAAGCAAGTTTCAAGATAGCTAGGACACAGAGAAACCCTGTCTCAAAAAACCAACCAAACAAACAAATAAATAAATAAAATAGGGGTCTGGTAAAACGGCTCACTGGTTAAGACTACTGGTTGCTCTTACAGAGAACGCAGGTTCAGTTCCTAGCACCTACAGGGTAGTTTATAACTGCCTCCACTGCCTCCAGGTTCCAGGCTACCTGACACCCACTTCTGGCCATCTCAAAAACAAAACAAAACACCTGAAGGAAAGAAAGAAGTGTGTGTGTGTGGGGGGGGTGGCACTTTTTTTTTTTTTGAGACAGGGTTTCTCTGTGTAGCTTTGGAGCCTGTCCTGGATCTTGCTCTGTATACCAGGTTGGCCTCGAACTCACAGAGATCTGCCTGCCTCTGCCTCCTGAGTGCTGGGATTAAAGGCATGCGCCACTGCTGCCCGGCCAGAGGTAGGAGAGTGGGTGGCAATATTTGAGGCGAGGTCTCATGTACCTCAGATGACCACTAGGGATGAGTTCCCCAAACTGACTGAGCCATCAGCCTCCAATCCTGCGGTGGCTCCGGCTCAGCATCCATCCCGGGAGGGTGGGAGTGGTTTGCTCTCACCTGCAGTCTAGCCAAGATGCTGGCTTTCTTGGAGTTGGAGGAGTAGCTCCTGGAACACGAGACGCTGCAGAACCTTTTGGTCTTGGAGAAGAAAGCTTCTCTTGTGCCCACGATACCACACATCTCACAGACCGCTAGAGAGAGAGCTCAGCATGTGACTCCCTGACATCTTTTAAGTCAAACATAACCACGGGCTCCTCAGATTCCTGAGCACTGCATCAACCCCGTGAGTGTTCAGCTCTAAGGCTGACCGAGTGAGGAGGAGGTGGAGGACAGCGCACTTCTCTTCCAAGAGCGAGTCTCTCTACCTGCTACCCTCAAATCTGTAGGTCAGCTGACCTTCTGCCATCAGCCTCTCCAGCAGATAGGACTACAGGCGTGTGCCCCCACTCCATCTCTCCAGCCAAGATGACTGGTGGTTTCCCTTGGATCTTTATGGAGAGCCAGGGCTAAGGGACTGGAAATGCACACCAACACCTGCAGAGACTGTCGGACAGGTTTTGGAGAGGAGGAAAAGTGTCAAGAGAAAAGGTGCTCCTGTTCTCACAAGGAGCAAGTGGACAAGCTGGGTTCGCGTGACTTCACACTGGGTCACTGGCCTGGACTCCAGTGAGGGTATCTGACGTGCTTTATCAGCTTCCCGCAGGACTAATCTGCAGCCGGGGTCATGAACCAGCCCCTGGACCAGCTGTTCTCCCTAGTGACTCCTGCTAGACTGAAGTTCTCAGAGGCGGAGAGGGCTAGAAGAACATAGGAGGGAGAAAGACGAAGAAATGTGGGAGGAGAAGCCAAGACGATTGGAAGGGAACCTGACCCCACTGCCCAAGAGTGCACGTGTGAAGGAACGAGAGGGCCCGCCTGCAGAGTGGAGGCTGCCTCTTCTCAAGGACACACTGCTCACACTCCGGAAGCCCTGGCGCAGGGTCTGGCAGCCATCCAAGGCTGCAGGATGATCCTGGGCCACTCCCTTCTGCCCACCTCCATGCCTGCCCTCTGACCTGCACGTCCCCCCACAACTTCCCAGCTGCGGCCCAGAAGCTATCTGTTTGCACTCCTACCACCACATCCAGATGCGGACCACCCAGGCTACCCACACTACCCTAATGGCATCATCTAATAAGCACTGTCACGCAGACATGAGCTGTCAGAGACTTTGAAAGGAGACTGCAGGAGAGGACAGACCCTTCGTTTTCTGTATGGCTCTGCCCACACGGCCTCTGTCCACCCATCCCGCAGCCTTCCACACCCCCCCCCCACTACTCCCCATCTTTAAGGACACCGTGAAGGCACCTGGCTCAGAACCGCTGCCATCCAAGGAGCGGGGCTGGCCAGGGCTGAGCAGAGGCAGCGGTGAGGTGGGAAGCTCCCCTGCCTCGCGGTCTTCGTTCTCCGCGTCGCTCGACTCCTCCAGATAGGAGCTGCTCTCACTGCCCGCACTGCTGTTGTAACTCCGGAAGCTATCGTAGCCCCCGAAGAGTTCCAGGTCGTCGTCCTCCTCTTCTTCCATTGGCTCTGAAGATGGCGTCTCCTAGTGGATGAATGGCAGGTGGGAAGAGAATTTGCAAACCCGGTAGCCCACCCAGTGTGGGTTGGGGATTTGAACTGTGGTCCTCTGAAAGAGCAGTAAGAGCTCTTAACTGCTGAGCCATCTCTTCAGCTCCCTACGGGATGACATTTTAATATGGATGAAATAGAATATGGATAGGGTCACATCTGGGTAAACCTACTGTCAACTAAAATATGATAAATTGAGGAGCTGGAGGGATGGCTCACTGTGTAGACCAGGCTGGCCTTGGACTCAGAGATCCGCCTACCTCTGCCTCCGGGGCTGAGATTAAAGGCGTGCGCTACCATGACAGCCCGACCACCTAGCCTACCCTAGCTTATCAACACAGTGCACAGCGGGATATTGGTTGTCTTCTCTAGTGACTGCATGGCTTACTGCAAGCTGTGGTTTGTTTGTGCCTCTGCCCACCACCACGAGCTCTCATATGGGCAGCTTGGGTACAGAGCAAACTTCAAAGTACAATGTTTTCTGAATAAATATTGCTTTCACACCACTATAAAGTCAAAAAATTATGCCAGGAATCAGAGGTCTATACAATAATGTGGAAATTATATCCCAAGCACCTCAAAAAAAAAAAAAACACAAAAACAAACAAACAAAAAAAACAACTTCCTGAGCAGAAGGCATTTGAAATCCATTCTCCCCTGCTCAGTCTATGCACACCCAAATGATTTCAATCAAAAACAATTTTTTTTTTTTTTTTTGAGACAGAGTCTCTCTGTGTAGCCTTGGCTATCCTAGAGCTCTGCAGACCAGACTGGCCTTGAACTCACAGAGATCCACCTGCCTCTGCCTCTCCAGTGCTGGGATTAAAGGTGTGTGCCACCACCACCTGGTTCAAAAACAAACTTCAGGCTGGCAGCAGTGGTACTCCTGCTACTGCCTCGCCCACTGTCCCTGGCAGTGTATTCAATAAGTCTATTTTCTCCCTAAAAGTGTGGGCAGGGGGAACCTGAGAAAAACTGAGACCCAGACTGTCCCAAGGAGGCTCTGAGTAAGATGATACACAGATAGTAATTGTATAGTGGTATGTACCACAGCTTACAGTTAAGCTCTGAACCTATTCAGCTACTGATCCTTGGATCATTTAACTCCTGTGGGCCTCAGTCTTCTCATCTATGACAGAAAAGTGTTGGCTCACAGAATGTGAGGTCTAGATGTGATACTACGTAAACACTCAGGGTTCAAATACCATCTCTAGTACTTCCTAGCTGTACAATCCACAGCTAGTCAACCCCCATCGTCTCAGCATCCACCAAATGAGAACAAGACCACTATTTAATAATATTTTGGGAAGTAGGGATGACTAAAAGTAAAACACTCAGGCTGGGCGGTGGCAGCTCACGCCTTTAATCCCAGCACTTGGGAGGCAGAGGCAGGCGGATCTCCGTGAGTTCGAGGCCAGCCTGGACTACAGAGTGAGTTCCAGGACAGGCTCCAAAGCTACACAGAGAAACCCTGTCTCGAAAAACCAAAAAGTAAAACACTCAGAAGAGTGCTCAATAAATGCTGGCCATTATTACTGCTTGAAAAAGAGCGGAGACTTCAAATGCACAGTGTGGTGGATAACCGCCCCTGTACCATGGGGAAGGCGTAACAAGGTTTTGGAAACTGACAAACTAAGTGCCAGCCATCTGGCACTTTCCAGCTGTGTCCAATCCTGGGGAATCCAACAGGCTGTTTTAACCCCTCCCTAAAGAAGATGGCTATGCGTATAACTGGAGACAGACACGTGAACGCTCCGGCGTGGTATCCACTTTTTAATAATCAACTTTTATTTCCCTTGACTTCCCGCGTGGAAGCGACAGGCCGCCGCACAATCCCTAAAGCCAAGAAGACAAAGAAGCGGCGACACAGTTTAGAGCCCGGCTCCCACGTCCCTGGATGGGGAGGCGTGCCCTTCCTGCCGTCTCCCACGGACCCGAGGCCACAGTATTATCAGGAGCCAAAAACGAACCCGGGGGGGTCTCGGGGCGGGACTACGCTCCTTCCCTCAGTTTCCCAATCCTGCAACTCTCCAACCCCGAGGCATCGCTAAAACGGCGCACCCGCCGAGTGAGGCGTTCAGGGCTCCCTTTCCCGGCAGGGCTGAGCCCTTCCCCTCTTACCTCAGTGCCCCGCGATTTCTCCATGATACCAAAGTCAATTTCCTCAACCGTCACCAGGTGCAGGAAGCCATATTGCCCTCGCCGCTCACCGAGAGTGTGCTCATTGGTCACCGCGCCTGCGCTGTGGACCAATCGCACCGTAGGAAATAGGAAAAGCCGGTTCCGCGCTCGCCCGCGCCCCGCCTCCACTAAGGAGGGGCTGGGCAGCCCGGGCGGTTATGGGAGTTGTAGTTTTTCTCTCGGGTGAACGAGAAGGGGCGTTGCCTTAGTAACGCATAAATCACCTGGAGGGTGCTTCTCTTGTCCTCCTCTGTAAGCCAACTTTCAATACTTCCCAGCCCCTAGGATGGACGCGTGCAGGCGCCAGGCAAAACTTCGCACCCTCCCCAGGTAGGAAGTAGAGGTGCTCGTCTACTGTGATGCCTAGAAGAAATGCCTACTCCCTCTTTCAACTCAGGCAGAAAATGGAATACTCTTAATCCCTATGTATGCTATAAATGCTGTGCTCCCTCAAAATTCTCAGGCTGGGCCTGGTGAGATGGTTTAGCGTGTAAAGGAGCTTGCCACACGAACCCTTCTACCTGAATTCAAATCTCCAAGCCCAAGCCTTCCAAAGATGGAAAGAGAGACCCGACGCCAAGTAGTTGTCCTGACCTCCACATTCACACACCCCCACACATCAAGCAAACACACACATGCTAAATAAATAAATGTAATAAAACAACAACAACAACAAAGGACTGGAGAAATTCCGTGGCTAGTGGCTGTTCTTCAGAGGACCCGGGCTTGGTTCCCAGCACCCACATGGCAACTCACAAATGTCTGTAACGCCAGTTGCAGTGGATCCTACCCTCTCTTCGGACCTCTGAGGACCCTAGACACTAACATGTGCACACACACACACACACACACACACACACACACACACAGTGCAAAATACTTATATACATAAAAAAATTATAATGATACGTTATGACCCTCAGGCTAGGTGAGATGATTCAGACAGTAAATGATTCCCGCTAAAGCATGGGGACCCAGTTCCATCTCCTGTACCTGATGGAGGGTGCCTGTAAACCCAGCACTGGGTAAACAGAGACAATGAGTGCCGAGACTGAGGAAGAGATCTGAAGTCAACTTCTATCCAACTCGAGTACACTCATGGAGTCCCCACAACTTCCTTCTACATCCTGGGCTCTCGGGAGTTATTGGATAGCCTCACAAACATCTGAAATCCAGAGAAATCAGTCACCATCTTGCTTCTCCCAGATGCCCACTCCCATCTCCTCACCCCATTTGTTGCTTTTTATCTTTAAATTTTTGTTTAAATTTTTTGTTTATTCATTCCATGTGTATTAGAGTTTTGCCTTCATGTATGTCTGTGCACCATGTTCATGCCTAATGCCAGCACATGCCAGAAAGAAGGTGTGGGATATCGTGGAAGTGGAGTTGCAGACAGTTGTGAGCTACCATGTAGGTGCTGGGAATCAAACCTGGCCCTCTGGAAAAAGCAGCCAGTGCTCCTAACTACTGAGCCATCTCTCTGGTCCATTTTTGTTGTTGTTGTTGCTTTTATTGTTTTCTTTTCTTTTTTTCTTTTTTTCTTTTTTTTTTTTTGAGAAAGGGTCACACTACGTAGCCTTGGCTGACCTGGAATTCACTACGTGCTGAGGCTGGCCTTGAACTCAAAGAGACCCACCTGCCTCTGCCTCTCCAGTGAGTGCTGGTATTGAAGTCAGGCATCACCAATGCTGGCTTTGTGACTGTTTTTTTTGTTTGTTTGTTTGTTTTGTGTGTTTTTTTATATAAATTTTTTTTAAGAGTCACATTTTTTTTTTAAATTATATATGCAGTATTCTGCCTGCATGTGTCCCTGCAGGCCGGAAGAGGGCACCAGATCTCATTACAGATGGTTGTGAGCCACTATGTGGTTGCTGGGAATTGAACTCAGGACCTCTGGAAGAGCAGTCAGTGCTCTTAACCTCTGAGCCATCTCTCCAGCCCTGTTTTGTGTTTTTTGTTTTGTTTTTTCGAGACAGGGTTTCTCTGTGTAGCTTTGTGCCTTTCCTGGAACTCACTCTATAGCCCAGGTTGGCCTGGAACTCACAGAGATCCGCCTGCCTCTGCTTCCCGAGTGCTGGGAATAAAGGTGTGCGCCACCACCGCCCGGCCTTTGTTACTGTTTTAAAAAAAGCCTCTGAGTCTAATTTGTGCAGTCCTCATATTTCTCGGTGTAGAGTCACCACTCGAGTGTGGTTGGCCTCCCAGGAGCCATACCTTAAAGAAAACCACCAACTCCCCCAAAATCTGCTGCTGTCCATGGTGCCTCAGTTAGGAGTAGGAGCTCACAACCCCCTTCCCACCCCCTCCTGGGAAGTTGTTGGCTTCATCTAGTGCATGCCTTATTACAGGCAGCCACAGCTGCTGTAGATTTATGGGTGCAGTGGTCCTGTCGTGTCCAGAGACATCCTTTAGCTCTGGTCTCTGAAAAATTTACCAAATCGCCTAGTGGTGGTGACACAGGCCTTTTATCCCAGCATTCAGGAGACAGAGGCAGGCGGATTTCTGTGAGTTAGAGGTCAGGCTAGTCTACAGGGCTACACAGAGAAACCCTTTTGAAAAAGAAAAAGGAAAACAAAAAATTGACCAACTCCTCAGTTCTGTGAGGATCCCTGGGGCCTGAGGGATGGGTGTGTGTATTGTCCCATTTGTGGGTGCCCACTCCATTGACACTCATTCTCTGCAGTGTGACCTGTTGTGAGTTTCTGCACACACTATTGGATGTCAGTGAGGATTTTGTTGTTGTTGTTTTTTGTTTATGTGTTTGTTTTTGTTTTTTTTCCAGGGTGGTGGTTCAGAGACTCGTTATGTATCTCTGGCTGGCCGGGAATTTTGTTGCGTGGGAGACAGTGTCTCACGCTGAAGCTGGAGCTCACCAGTCGGTGAGATTCGGTGGCCAGGAAGTTCCAGGTTGTCTGTCTCCACCTCCCCAGTACTGGGATCACAGGAGGATGCAGAGGGACACAGCTTTTACAAGGGTGCAGAGGATGCAGCCCAGGTCCTCAGGTTTGCATGGCAAGGGTTTATTGACTGAGCCATCATCCCCATGCTGAATCTTCACCTTTAATCCACACAAATAATTTAATCCACACAAATACAGGGCCTCGGACGTGCTAGGAAAGAATTCAAACTTTGAGTTACATTCTAAACCGTACAGAAGTGCCATGGTCATTTCTTGCCTCAGATTCCTAGCAGATGAGCTGGGGAGACAGCGCAGCGATTGAGAGCCCTTGGCTGTTCTTGCAGGGAACCAGTGTGTTTCACAGCACCCCTGCTGGGCTGACCACAACCACCCATAACTCCAGCTCCAGGGGCTCCAAAACCCCTGGACTCTGCAGGCACCCGTACACATGGACACACACACACACACACACCCTATACGTGTAATTAAGAATAAATTTAAAACAAAACAAAACAAAAACCTCCTAGGGCTGGAGTGATGCCTTATCAGTGGTTAAAAGTACCAGGTGCTCTCGCAGAAGATGAGTTCAATTCCTAACACCCACATGGTGACTCACAGCCATCTGTAAGTCCAGTTCCACACAGCCTCTGGCACAGACATACATGCAGACAAAACAACCGTACACATGAAATAATGATATATTAAAAAGTAAAAGTCACGGGCCGGGCGTTGGTGGCGCACGCCTTTAATCCCAGCACTCGGGAGGCAGAGCCAGGTGGATCTCTGTGAGTTTGAGGCCAGCCTGGGCTACCAAGTGAGCTCCAGGAAAGGCGCAAAGCTACACAGAGAAACCCTGTCTCGAAAAAACCAAAAAAAAAAAAAAAAAAAAAAAAAAAAAAAGTAAAAGCTGGGCGGTGCGGTGGTGCACTCCTTTAATCCCAGCACTTGGGAGGCAGAGGCAGATGATCTCTGTGAGTTCCAGGCCAGTCTGGTCTATAGAGTGAGTTCCAGGACAGCCAGGGATACACAGAGAAACCTTGTCTGGAAAACAAAAACAAAAACAAACAAACACACACCACCACCACCACCAAAAACAAACAAAAAACAAATTAAAAGTAAAAGAAAAAAAAACCCTCCTAATAGTTTCTCTTTGGCTTTCAAATAAACGCCTTAACACTGAGTGACTCGGCCTGTGTTCTCTCCAGGCTTCCTGCCTTTGCTAGACCCTTCTCTTCCCTTCCGTCCTTGGGTTCTGGGCTTGAGTTGACTTGTGAACTGAGAACGAGAATTCACCCCGGACAGAATACCATTTCCATAGAGCAAGGCCTTCTTGAATTAAAGTCACTCTCAGCCGCATGTAGTACACACACCTGTGGTCCTAGCATTGGGGAGGTAGAGGCAGGAGAATGAGCAGTTCAAGTTTACCTTCCGCCAGGTACTGAGTGTCAGATAGCCTGGGTGACATAAGATTGTCTCAAAAATGAAATAGAGATCACTCTCTGGCTGCTGTGTATAGAACAAACTGAAGGTAGGTCAAGAGAAACAGCAGGAAGACCAATTAGAAAACTCCTATAATAATTCAGGTAAGGTTGGTCCGAGGGTAGTGGTGTTTACAACTAATTGATCACAACCAGTTACAGATTTCTTTGTTCCTTCTCCACTCCCACTACTTCACTTGACCAGCCTAATAATAATAATAATAATAATAATAATAATAATAATAATTCAGATAAAAGATGATGGGGTTGGAGAGATGGCTCAGCAGTTAAGCTGCCTGGAACTCAGTTCCAGTGGACCTGACACCCTCACACAGACATAAAATATATAGTCAAGCTAGGCAGTGGTGGCACATGCCTTTAATCCCAGCACTTGGGAGGCAGAGCCAGGTGGATCTCTGTGAGTTCGAGGCCAGCCAGGGCTACACAGAGAAACTTTGTCTTGAAAAGCAAAACAAGAAAGAAAAGAAAAGAAAAGAAAAGAAAGAAAGAGAGAAAGAAAGGAGAAGAAAGAAAGAAAGACAGACAGACAGAAAGAAAGAAAAAAAGAAAGAAGAGAGAGGAGAGAGAAAGAAAGGAAGAAAGAAAGAAAGAGAGAAAGAAAGAAAGAAAGAAAGAAAGAAAGAGAGAAAAGAAAGAGAGAAAGAAAGGAGAAGAAAGAAAGAAAGAAAGAAAGAAAGAGAAAGACAGACAGACAGAAAGAAAGAAAGAAGGAAGGGAGAGAGAAAGAGAGAGAGGAGAGAGAAAGAAAGGAAGGAAGAAGAAAGAGAAGAAAGAAAGAAAGAAAGAAAGAAAGAAAGAAAGAAAGAAAGAAAGAAAGAAAGAAAGAAAGAAAAAAAAAAAAAAAAAAGGAAGGAAGGAAGGAAGAAAGAAAGAAAGAAAGAAAGAAAGAAAGAAAAAGAAAGAAGTGGTGGGGATGGGGATTTGGAGAGATGGTTCAGTGGTTAGGATTACTTGATTTTCTTCTAGAGAACCCAAGTTCACTTCTCCTATCAGACAGCTCACAGCTGCCTGGAACTCCATCTTCAGAGGTTCCAACACTCTCATCTGACCACTGCAGTCACCAGGACCCTGGTAACATCCATTTACACAAACACACCCATTTAAAAACAAACAGTAAGCTGGGCATGGTGTTGCTCGCCTTTAATCCCAGCACTGAGAGGCAGAGGCAGGAGGAGCTTATGAGTTTCAGCCTGGTTTACGTAACAAGTTCCAGACCAGCAAGGGCTACAAAGTGGCATCCTGTCTCAATAATAATATTAACAATAATATAATAAATAAAAATAAAACCAAGGCTGGAATAAGCACTCCTACCAACTGAGCTACATCTCAGCTCCCTATGTATTAATTTATTATTGTGTATGTATGTGGGTGGGTGCATGCAGGCACGTGTGTGGGTTTGACTGTGATGGCACAAACCTGTAACCTCTGAATTTGACAGGTGGAGGCTAGAGGATGAGAAGGTTCAGGGCTAGCCACAGACAGCTACATAGCAAATTCAAGGCCAGCCTGGGCTGTAAGAGACCCTGTCTAAAAAGAACAACAAAAGAATAGTGCTTACTTTGAGATGCCTGTGACACGGTAGAGCAAAGACCGGAAGGTAGCTAGGACTAGAGGACCAGGATCTGGAGGGGGATGTCCTGTAAGCCTGGGACATTTTCCCATCAAGTCTGAACCAGTCAGAAAATCCATCAACTTCATTTTCGTTGTTGTTCTTTTGCTTTTTTTATTTTTCAAAACAGGTTTCCCTCTGTACCCCTGGCTGTCTAGACCAGGCCGGCCTGGAACTCACAGGGGACTGCCTCTGACTCCCAAGTGCTAGGATCAAAGGTGTTCGCCACCACGGCTCAGCTATCTTTTGAATCTTTTTTTTTTTTTTTTTGAGACAGGGTTTCTCTGTGTAGTTTTGGTGCCTTTCCTGGATCTCGCTCTGTAGACCAGGCTGGCCTCGAACTCAGAGAGATCCGCCTGGCTCTGCCTCCCACGTGCTGGGGTTAAAGGCGTGTATGACCACCACCCAGCCTCTTTTGAATATTAATGTGTATCATCCTCCACTGCATGAAAACAGAAGCCCAAGCTTTCCAGTTTCATAGTTGGAAAGACGAGCTGGATCCCCCACAACAGGAGCCCTTACCTAAGTTAAAATGAATTAGGAATTCAGTTGAGCCTTTTTTTTTTTTTTTTTTTTTGTTTGTTTGTTTTTTGTTTTTCCAAGACAGTTTTGAGACAGGTTTCTAAGATAGTTAAGCTGACAAGTTATGAAGAAGGATTGAGTTCCAGGAAGGAAAAGAAAGCAGGTTTCATCAGACTCTGGTCAGTTCTCATAAAATATCATCTCCCCCAAAATAAGGAAATACAAAATGAATTAAAAGAAAAATAAAAGGAAATTTAGAAACTCTCTAAACATATCCCTTCCTTGTCCCAGAGCCAGAATGGACAGTCTGCTATATTTTTTATGTACTCCCACCCCAACCCAAAGAGTTTCTGCTGGCTGTCCTGGAACTCCCTCTGTAGACCAGGCTGTCCTTGAACTCAGACATGTGCCTGCCTCTGCCTTTTAATTTTAAAAATTACTTTAATGCCAGGCGGTGGTGGCGCACGTCTTTATTCCCAGCACTCGGGAGGCAGAGGCAGGCGGATCTCTGTGAGTTCGAGGCCAGCCTGGGCTGCCAAGTGAGTTCCAGGAAAGGCACAAAGCTACACAGAGAAACCCTGTCTCAAAAAACCAAAAAAAAACAAAAAACAAAAAACAAAAACAAAAAAAAAATTACTTTGAATTCGCAAGATACCTCAGTAGGTAAAGGTGATTGCTGCCAACCCTGAAGCCTTGAGTTTGGTCCCTAGAATCTACATGTTGGAAGAGTTTGTCCTTTGACCTCCACACAGGTATCCAATTACAGAAAATAAATGTAAACTTCTTTGACATTTATTTGTATATATGTGGGAGTGGCGGTCAGGGGACAACTTCTGGGTGGCAGTTCTCTCCTGCCACCTTATGGGATCAGAAATTGAACTCAGATTATTAGGTCTCTTATTGTTGGGCCACTTTGCATGTCTGATAATTTTTTTTCAGACAAGGAATTTATATCTATGTAGACCAGGCTAGCCAAAATTTCTCTTTTATAGCAGTGTCCCTAGACATCCCTTCTTTTTTGTTTTATTTTTTGGGACAGGGTTTCTTTGTGTAGTTTTGGAGTCTGTCCTGGAACTCGCTTTGTAGATCAGGCTGGCCTCGAACTCACAGAGTTCCGCCTGCCTCTGCTTCCCGAGTGCTGGGATAAAAGGCGAGTGATACCACCACCCGGCTTCTGTTTAACTTTTAGAACATTTGAGACAGGGTCTTACTATGTATGCCTGGCTAGCCTAGAACCCTCCATGAAGGCCAAGCTGGCCTCCAACTCAAAAGTTAATACCAGTCTTTCTCCCAAGTGCTAAAGGCAAACACCACCATGGTTTGATTTCTTTCGATAGGGTCTCATAGAGACATTTGGGCGAGAGAGAGAGAGAGAGTGAAGGGACAAACCCAGGGCCTTACCTTTTAAGGAAGCACTCTACAAACTCAAAACAGCCCCAGCCCTGTTCAACTTGTACATATAGCCCACTCCCTCCCATCCCCCCCAAGCCAGCATGAGGGCACATCCAGACTGCTCAAGGGCCAGGAAGCCTGTTTGTGTATGTGGTCAGACCTAGCCCAGAACTAGGTGCTGTGTTTGCTGGGTGAGTTGACCTCAGGCAAGGTTGTCCTTGGTGAATGCTAACATGTTCCAGCCCATTTATTTTTTTAACTTTCATTCACGTGGATTTCACATCATGAATTCCGATACCACATCTCCCAGTCCCCTCAAATCTGCTCTCTGCCCTTGCAACCTCCCACCCAAAACAAAACTTCAAAGAAAACCCCAAAACCAAATAAAAGAAACAAAACAAAACAAAACAAAAAATCTTGTAGAAGCAGTAGTGTAGTCCTTTGAATCATATTTTTCCCCTCAAGCCCATCTTATATTTCAAGACTGTAAAACTGTGTGAAGAAATAATTTGGGCCGTGAGTAGTATCACAAAGCCTGTAATCTCAGCACTCAGGATGAAGGAGCAGGATTGTTACACGTTTGAAAGCCGACCCCTGTGTGAAGAGAAAGGGTTCTGGCCACGTCACTGTCTTCCACATGTGTCATGGCATGTAAGTGCAGACACAAAATAACAGTAACACAACAACTAAGTAATACTTCTGCTTCTCAAGCCCTGGGATTAAAAATGTGTGCCACCAAAGGCTGCTTTTTGGTGGAGCAGCGTGGGGGGTCTCTATCTCCTGAACTTTGGAAAAGTTCGGCAAATTTAGTGACTTAGTACATATAAGCTAGTGGGCATGCCAAACGTTTACTCTCGGCCCTAAATAGGCTTGCTAAGTAGCAGCTTTTCTTTTTCTTTTGTGCTATTTTTGGTTTTTTGAAATTCTGAGACAGGGTCTCAAGTAGCAGACTGTCCACCAATTTGCAGCATAGCTGAAAACAACTTTCAGCTTTTGATCTTTCTACTTCTATTCTCTGAGGACTAGGATTGCAGGCACATGCCCGCTGGGGTGCTGGCTGGGACTGACTTGTACATAGGCATACATAGCAAGCAGTCTACCAGCTTCATCTCCAGTGCTGACCTGGTCTTCTCTAAGACTAAGATGAGCCTTAAAGAAGTGAAACAAGCCGAGGTGTCTGTCTCACACAGTTTATTTAACAATAGGTAATAAGAAATCAAATTTAACAGTCTATACAGTGATCCAAAGTTCATATTTATAAGTAATCAACTTTAATTGCATGATTTACAACAGTTGAGGGTTTTTGCTTTCTATTTTCAAGTTTTACAGAAAGTGTATGTGTGTGTGGGGGCAGAGTAAGGAAGAAAGCAAGCGAAGAAACCTCGGACATTTGCATGTTAAAATCACCCCACTGGAGTCGTTTCTTACCCTCTTTTTAAATTTTTTCCTTTGTTAGATGTAAAAATAACAAAAAATTCTCTCAAGAAACAGAACCACAATATTATAATACATCAATTTGGCAGCTGCCCCTGTATATTTTGAAAAAGTCATTTTTTTTCTCTACATGTACAAATTATCTTAATACTTGAAGTTTTACGCTCAGACTTACGGAATAGAAAATCTTCTGGAGCACAAAAGTTGACTTGAGGGGTGGAAAGAGGAGGCTTTTTTTTTTTTTAAACATTTTTAAAAGAACAAACATCTTTGCACCCAGAGAAAAAAATTGGTATCTTAATATATTTATATATATTTATATATATATATATATAATGTAATTTAAGTAACATTAACCCCTTTTGTCCTCTGGTTTTAGAAATGTTCTTTTTTTTTTTTTTTAAATTCTTCCATAAAGTGAGGAAAATAGGGAAAAATGTCAACCATCTGCACCAGTAAATAATAACTATTAATATTACATATTTTCATTAATTTAAAAAAAATAATAAAACCTATTGGAGGTGCAAGGCAGGAGCATATGGTTGGCTTCAGACCTCAGTCGCCTCCCAGTGCACACTTGAACCACACACACAGGGGGGGGAAAACAGCTGGGGTAACCAGCCATAACAAAAATATATTCTTTGTAATCTATTATCCCTCAGGTTCATCTGGCATGTTTGCTTTAAACCACAAACGGCTACTGCACAGTTTTTACATGTTCCAAGGAAAATTGTCTTTTAGGCTAAGAAAGATTCAAAAAAATTGTTTTCAGTACAAAAAGTCTTGTTAAGAGAAAATAATTTTTTTGCTCCCAAAATATTACAAGGTGTCTCTAGTGTATGTCTAGTGTACTCTGTGAGAGGTTTGAATTCAAGTCTGCATTATCAGTGCTCAGTCCCAGGTCCGTGGCGCTTGCACCGTGGAGGTTTGCCATGCCTGGATTGCTAGCAAGCTGTGAAAGCATTGAATTCTGGTCTGGGCTGGCAAAATGCCCTTGTTCCATGGGGTTGGCAGCCTGGGCAGCTACCAGTCCAGGATGTGGGGAACTGGTCTGTGGAGAAACATGGTGTGGAGAAGGCTGAGGCTGCATCCTCGGAGATGGGCTGGAATGGGGGGGCTGAGACTGTGGTCGCGGAGAAGGGACGGGCTGGGGAGAACGCACTTGATTGGAGAGAGAACTAGGGATCTGCTGACCTTGCAGGTGTGGGGACTGTGCCTGGTTTGGGAGCATATGCTGCTGTGGACTCATAGGGTTGGGCTGAGCAGGAGACCCCATCTGTTGCTGAAGAAGTCGCTGCTGATAGACCTGTAGACTGGCTCCTGCCTCTGCTCCCAAAGCCTGGGGGAGCTGGCCCATCTGTCCCATATTCCCTTGCTGCATCTGCTGCATGTGATGCTGCATCCGCTGCTGCTGCTGCTGTTGCTGCTGGGGTGGGTAGCCAATTCCTTGGGGTTGCTGGAACTGGTTGTGGTTAGCCATTCCAGGGCCAATTCCTGGCCCTGCTCCCTGCTGTTGCATCATCTGACGTCTTAAGATGTCTCGGAACTGTGAAGGCATGGCATTGTGATTCATGTTCATTTGCTGAGCCTGGGGACTCATTCCTCCCATGGGTGGCTGGAGCTGCTGCTGGGGTTGCTGCTGGGGCAGGCCAGCTCTCTGGACACCTGCCTGCATAGGATTCATGTTCTGCAAGGCTGGGTTGGAGTGGACACCTTGCTGACCAGGCATGGTAGGTGGCTGCAGCCCTGGCTGTCCCTGGGGCATGCCAGGCTGTCCAGGGAGAGGTTGTGGATTGGAGTTGGCATACTTGGCAGCCCGCTGCTTGATAAATGCAGCCAACAGTTGGGGGTTGGCGTGAAGGATACTAAGCACCTGTTGCTGCTGTAAGGGAGAACTGGGAGACCTGAGAGTCCGCAAAAGGTTTTGTAAGGCTTGTTGAGACACAGTGCCTGGTTTAAGTGGGCTCACACCTACTTGGCCCAATCCTGGCTGTGGTGCCATGTTCAAGGGCTGACCATGCTGGGCCACTGACATCATGGCTGGCCTTGGCATCCCTGATTGCATCTGCTGTGGCTGAGGCATTCCTCCTTGGGCCCAAGGTGGCTGCTGCTGCATTCCTGTGGGACCCATTCCTGGCTCCAAATGCCCACCAGGACCTCTGGCCATGGGAGGTGGGTTCATGCCCATAGGGGCCATGGGTGTCATCGGGGGCATCTGGTGCTGGATTGGCCTTTGGAAAATTTGTACATGAGCCATCTGGCGCTGTGTCTCTGCTGCCCTCTGAATCTGCATTGCCATTTCTACTGCAGCAGGTGGAGGCCCTGGAAGAGAGGGCTGAGCAGTCTGAGGTGGGGTTGGTGGGGTCACTTGGCCTGCTGCCTTACCCTGGGACACAGGGCCCGTAGTTTGAGTCCTGGGCAAGTAGGGTGGCATGTTGTTGGGAGGAGTGGGCTGAGGTTGAGAGGTGGGTTGGGGCTGGGGTGTCTGTGGGGTGGACGGCTGTTGGCCAGTTGGGGTGGTAGGAGTGGCAGGAGTTGGGGAAGGTAGGCCCTGCTGCTGCCCCGCCACGCCAGTCCGCTGCATGCTGGCCATCCTCCTGCGGAGCATCTGAGCCTGTTGGAGCCGGTGCTGCAGTTGCTGCTGCCTGAGCTTTTGCTTGATGTTGAGGCAGAATGGCACCGGGCATTTGTTCTCCTGGCAGTGCTTGGCGTGGTAGCAGCAGAGGGCGATGAGCTGTTTGCAGATGGGGCATCCACCATTGGTTTTCCGTTTGCAGCCTTTGGTGTGCTGCACGACCCTCTTCATCTTCTGGCAGGAAGGCAGGGAACAGTTGGCATTGCGGCACTGGCAAGCATGTACCAGAGACTGTATGCAGCGTTGGATGCTCAAGCGGCGAGAGTCTCCTGGGCTCTGTGTGGCTGCGGCTTGCTGGTTGTTGCTCTCATCATCTAAGCCAAGGCCTAGTTTCTCCATTTTGTGGTCATGGTTTTTAGTGTTATAACAGGTGATACACAGATCATAATCCTGGAGGGGAAAAACCAGAGATGACTGTCAACTCTGCAAGACTGAAATAATTCAAAAGCATTGTATATATTTTCACAGGGCTAGACAAGCTCCATTTATAAAAAGACAAAACCATTCTCTTCATCTCGTCACTCCCCACGAGGGCAGGTGTTAACACATGCCTATGTAAGTCAGACAGTGAGGACCAATGTGGCCTGTCCTGCCTCCCCACAAGGTGGTACCCACCTCACACACAGTGCAATGCCAGCGTGTCTCCACATGGTGCTTGCACTCGTTGCAGGTGTAGACAAATCGATCCTGACTCTGTGTATGCAGCTCCACCAGCATGCACATGGTAGACCACTGGGCTCTTCGGAGGGAAGAGAATTCCAGGTGCTTATCCCTTGCAAGGGTGAGGAATGCATCTCGACCATCCATCAGGTCACAGGGGATGAGAGGGTCAGGATCAACAATGGGAGGCAGGGAGTTGGGAGCAGGACAAGCGATGAGGCGGATTACAAAGAAGACCTGCCAAGAGACAAGATCGCTGTGACTCTGCAAGTACACCACCACTGCAGCAGAAAGGCACCAGAGGGACCACAGCAGGGTGAGTGGGTTCAGGTTAGCTGACAGCCATATTCCCGTCTCCTATCCTTGTTCATTTTGAGACTTGAATATAAAGAACCTAAAACTCAGGTCAGCGGCTGACTGTGCACACATTTAATCTAACACTCAGGAGGAAGCGCAGGTGGATCTCTGTGAGTTTGAGGCCAGCCTGGTCTACAGAGGGAGTTCCAGGATAGCCAGGGCTACACAGAGAAACCCTGTCTCGAAAACAAAAAAAAAAAAAACAACAACAAACCAAAAGAACCCTTTAAACTAATATCCTGTTACTTCATTTCCGTAGCATCTTCAAGATAAGAACAGTCTAGGGCTAGGTGTAGTTGACACAGCAATCTGAAGTCAGAATCAGGTGCTTTCTGTGAGTTTGAGACAAGTCTGGTCTACACAGTTAGAACCTGTCTAAGTCAAACCAAACCAGACTAGTTCAGGGCCAGCACACATGCAGTCAGTAGTATACTTTAAGATGGGGCCTGTGGTTTAACCTGAATCTAAGTACAAGGAAGTATCCAGTCAAATCTAAATGGAGATACTATGCAAGACCCTGGCCTAGACTAATCAACAAAAATGCCCATGGCTTGACAGAAGACTGAGACCTGTTCAAAAAGGATCTCTGTGAAGACATGGCAACTCAACACAATTCTCATCAGTTTGGATGTTTTTCTTGGAAGGTACTTGCTAAAACACAGACAACAAATAAATAGCAAATGGCAGAGGAAGTCTATACAGCTTTTTCAGTTATCAATTTAAAAGATGCATGTGTATACATATATTAGATTTATGTTCATGAGTGCTTTGCCTGAATGTATGTCTCTGAACCACTTGAGATTCTAGCGCCTAAGATTAGACAATTTAAGTCTTATCAATTACCATGAGCTTATTCAAACAGTACTTTATCCCCCAAATTGGGCCAGGGTATTAGGTGTATTCTGATAGTGGTGTCTGCTAGAATGCAGGGCCTTCCTTACCAGTGGCATGGCTGAGGGAATGAATTATCAGTCACATAGTTAAAATTAAAACATTTTCTGTTTTACATCAAAGTCTATACACATCTTCTTTTCATCCCAGTCATCACTCAAACCATTTCTGTCCTCCTCATTTTCAGCAACCTGGAGTTCTCAATACAATGTCAGTTGGGGTGGGCAGTTGAGAACATCACCTGCTACAGTACAGACCCTTCTACCTTGAAGGATTGCCCCTCACCTCTTTATGCTTTTCCATGGTGGCATACAGTTTCTGAGACAGGTCATTAGACACATTGGGCATACCAGGCTTCTTCTTACTGCCCCTACTCAGGCTGCTCTTGTTTTTGCTGGTTTTCTTGTTATTCTTCTTCTTAGCATTTTTGCTGTCCCCTTTTGTTACCTGTAGGGCAGCACAAAGTAGAAATGAAAATGTTTGGACGGATTTGGAAATAAGATTGAAGGCAAGAGCTTCTTTTCTTTGAAACAGGATACTACATTCTTGCCGGTATTTTATTTCTCCAGATGCTCATCATCCACTCCTTTTTAAACTGTTTCTTATTTTACCCCACCAGCTAATGCATAACTATTCTTTTATTTATGTTTGTGTGTATAGCTGCAGGAGTGTGTGCCACCCACATGTAGGTGCTTTCACAGGCTGTTTGAGTCTAAAACTGGAGTTACAGTTATGAGCTTCCTGTTGTGGGTGCAGGGAACAGAATGGAACTGAGGTCCTCTGAAAGTGCAGCAAGTGCTCTTGAGTACTGAGCCACCTCACCTAATTGCCTCCTAGTGAAGACCTCAAGCTTCATTTAAAGAAATCTAGAAAACCTCCATTTTGATAGGCAGTGGTGGCACACGCCTTTAATCCCAGCACTTGGGAGGCAGAGACAGGCAGATCTCTGAGTATGAGGCCAGCCTGGTCTACAGAGCGAATTTCAGGACAGCCAGGGCTACACAGAGAAACTCTATCTAGAAAAAAACAAAAAATAAAAATAAACGAAAAGCCCGAGTTTACAGAGTTACAGAGACTGATGTGTCCCATATTTGGGACGGGGTGAAGAATGAGTGGCACCAAGGTTGGTGACCCATGAAAACCATGGAGCATGGAAGTGGGAAGCAGGCTTTGGTGTTTGTCTCCTTTTTCACCCACAATCTATCAGTGAATTTAACCAAAGGCTAAAGCATTTTGGAGAGCAGCCTTGCTCCCTCCATTAATCCCAGCACTTGGGAGGAAAGGCAGATGATGGGGGCCAGTCTGGTCCATAGAGTGAGTTCCAAGACAGACAGGGCTATACAGAGAAACCCTGTCATGGGGAAGGGGGGAAATTTTGGTAAATTGGGGGGGGGGAGAGGGGGAAAGGGGGGGGGAGAGAGAGAGAGAGAGAGAGAGAGAGAGAGAGAGAGAGAGAGAGAGAGAGAGAGAGAATTGAAACAGAGATTTGTGTATCATGGAATTTCACCTCAGCCTTAAACTGACCTTCCTGTACCTACCATCCAAATACTGAGATGACAGGCAGGCAACTGCCATGCTTGGCTTAAGAGCCTTTTCTTTTGTTTTTTCATGCTGTAGACTGAACTTTTGCTAGGGCCCTTGCATGTATGTGTGTTCATGTTTGAGCACCACAGCACACAGGTGTGGAGGTCAGAGAGTAATGTATGAGAGCCAGTTCTCTGCTTCAACAGTCTGGGGACAAGGAGTGAACTAAGGGTTTGGTGGCTAAAGGCCTTCACCCAGAGCCATCTCACCTGCCCAAGCTTTGTTTTGGACATGGTTTCAGTACATAGAAGTCTGGCTTTAGAACTCACATATACCTTCCTGTCTCTGCCTTTTGAATGCTTAAATAAAAAAGTGTATCACTGTGCCTAGCCAGAACTGATTTTACTAAGTTGAAACCTAGAAAACATGGTCAATAAGAGACTAGGGTACTAGGTCAGGTTCTATTAAGCAGACAGGTTATGTCTGTTCCTGGCCTGTTTTTGTATGGTTAAGTTAAAAAGCAAGTTTTATGTTTTATGTTTTTGTATGGTTAAGTTATAAAAAAGGCTGTGTGGGTACAGCACTTCAGTGGCAGAGAACCTGCCTAGTAGCAGCATGATTAGCCTGGGCGTGATTATCAGCACTTCTATAAAAATACACTAGAGAGGATATGCAGGCTACAAAGCCTATACTAGTTATAATTTGGCCAGTTAGGTATTTTTACTGTATATTTTTCAGGAACTTCAACATCTAGGATTCTAGTTAGAATCACAGTAACCCTTCATTCTGAGACAGGGTTGGTTCTGCAGCCAAGGTGGGCCTTGAACTATGTGGCCCAGGCTGACTTTGCATTCCCTGAGTGCTGAGAGAAAGTGCAGATCACTAAGTGGACAGGCAGAGGTGGCACAAGCCTTTCACCCCAGAATTCAGGAGCCAGAGGCAGGTGATCTCTGAGTTCAAGGCCAGCCTGGTCTACAGAGTGAGTTCCAGGACAGCTACCGCTGTTACACAGTTGTTTAAATAAACACAGACATTGTAAACTCCTTTCTGTATTATCAGCTATCAACACAGACACTGCAGAGAAAAAGAGCCCTTACATCAGTACTCTCATTGCTGGTGTTCTCTTCCCGTTTTCTCTCTTCCTCTTCCTGTTCAAGTTCTTTAATGCTTTCTTCCAGAACATTGGGCCAGAAATCACCTTCAAAGTAGGGTAACTCCTTTGCACTTGTTAATCGATCTTCAGTAGCTTGTTTTAAAATATCCTGTTGAAAAAAAACAAAACAAAAAAACCCAAGGAAGTAATTAGGAATTTCAAAGTACAATTAGGAATTTCTATGCTTTATTTTCTTCGAGACAGGGTTTCTCTATGTAGCTTTGCGTCTTTCCTGGAGCTCACTTGGTAGCCCAGGCTGGCCTCGAACTCACAGCGATCCACCTGGCTCTGCCTCCCGAGTGCTGGGATTAAAGGCGTGCGCCACCACCGCCCGGCAATGCTTTATTTTCTTAAAAAGCTTTCATTGTATGGCAAGAATGAAAATGTCCTTCAGGGCACATTCCAGAGAAACATTGAGAACACATTTGACATTGTACTAATATATTTCCTTCTTTGAGGCAGGTTCTCACTGTGTACCCTTGGCTGGCCTGGAGCTCATTATGTAGACCAGGCTGGCCTCAGAAGTCAGAGATCTACCTGCTTCAGTCTCCTGAGTGCTAGGATTAAAGGCATACCTCACCATGCCTAGTTCTTTTTTGAGACATTTTACTACATAGCCCAGGATGTTCAGGAATTCCCTATATAGATGAGATTTGTCTGTCTCTGCCTATTCACTGGTAAAGGCACACACCACCATGTCCTATCTACGTTAGATTTAACTATTAAAAAATAAGATATATTGATTTTATCTTATATGAATATTTGGCCTGCATGCGTTTGTGTGTACCATGCGTGTGCCTGATGCCCACAGAGGACAGAAAAGGGAGTCAGATTACCTGAAGTCATAGATGAATGCTGAGCCACCACGTGGGTGTTGGAAACTGAATCTAGGTCCTCTGCAAGAACAAGGCCTCTAAATTGCTAATCCATCACTCCAGAGACCCATGATAGTTGTCTTAACCTCCTAATCCTCTTGCCTTGGTTTCTGATGTGAGATTATAGGCAAGCACTACCAGATTTTGCTGATGCGTAAGCCACCTAATACCTAGCTTTTCTTACTTTGAAAACTTCTGTATAAAACATATACTTTATCTGGGCGGTGGTGGCGCACACCTTTGAACCCAGCACTCAGGAGGCAGAGGCAGGCGGATCTCTTAAGTTCCAGTCCAGCCTGGGCTACAGAGTGAGTTCTAGAACAGGTGCCAAAGGTACACAGTACACAGAGACACCCTCTCAGAAAAACCAAAACCAATTAAAAAAACCTTTAATGAATTAAAAAATATATTTTAATGAATTATCATAGTTATAGCAATTGCCCATTATAAGCCAGAACAGAAGACTTGTCAAAGAGAAGACAAAAATAGTAAGACTAATTCACTTCCATGTTCCAACAGACCTTGTAATCATGGACAATACGTTCTGACACAGCCTTGTCAAGCATCTTTTTGTACCATTCCTGTAGGCGCTTGGGCTTTGGGATCTTCTGATCGGGAGGATGGCAGTGGAAGATGTAGTCATCCCCTTCACTCGGTGGACATGCCCAAATATGCCCTGTTGTGTATCTAAAACACGAAGATAAGGACATCAAGAAGATATCATTTGTGCTAGAGAAAGGCAGTGATACACTTTAAACCACAAGGTGAAAAAACGTAGACACAAATGCTTACTAAAGAAGACCAAAAACCCAGATCCAAATGCTTAGGAGCAACTTAAGCACAGAGTTCTCATACCACCTACTTGTTTTGAAAGACCATGGAGGCATGTTGTGAATTTCATTTATAGAGGGGACGACAGTTCTTGATCCTAAAGCCTGTGCTTTAAGATCAAAAGGTATGTACTTTAAAGGCAAGAATACCTTCAGATCTTAACTTATAAATGAACTTGTACTCTCCAGCCCCAAGCCTCCCACATGCTGAATTTATAAGTGCACACCATCACATTCAACTTGTTTTCAGTCTTTTTATCCAAGTACAAAAGGATCAAGGAAAATTTTTATCTTTAAATGAGTAATATCAACAACTTTTTTTTTCTCCTCCAATTTTATGTGCATTGGTGTGAGGATGTCAGATCTCCTAGAACTGGAGTTACAGAAAGTTGTGAGCTGCCATGTAGGTGCTGGAAATTGAACCCAGGTTCTCTTGAATTGCTGAGCCATCTCTCCAACCAATAACTTTTAATTCAAACTGAAAATACAAGAGTTTAACTAAACAAACTAGAACTAAAGGATCAGTGAAGTAGGGAAAAATATAGTGACATCAGATTCCTATCACAGAGAATCTAACAGGTTCAAGTCATAGCTTTACTATTTCATGACCAACACGAGAAAACCAAATATATACTTACACATTTCCACAACACATTGTTTTTAAAAGACAGCAGTTATTAATAGGCTTACCCCAATTTCTTGACATATTCTAAATATCCAATTAGGATTTCATGATAGACTGCGGTCCTCAAGCATTTAGGACGGAAGAAATGAACACTATCGAGGTAAGATATGTATACTCTCCTATATCAAAAACAGGGAGAGAAAAGTGTTCTATCACATATTAAGTTATTATTTACATGGCTAAAAACATCTTCCTTCTTTCTTGTGCTCACTGCTATTTGTAAATTATCATAGAAAAAGCATAGATTGTGGCTGTGTGGGGACCAGAGTTGGCCATGGGGTCTACGTTATTTTTACCTGGTACATGCTATACACAACATCACGTTTCTGCCGGGTGAGCTTTTGTACTAGTTATAGTATGAACCCAATCCCCATGCTGTTCCCACCCTCACAAAATGAGAAGCTGGTCATGGTTAAGAAAGTCCTACCTTTGGTTGGGTGGGGGGCAGTCAGAGCCATACTCTTGAACATGCATGCCAAAGAAACACAAATCAACACCATCGATTTCTTCAAAGGCAAAAAGGGCCTTGGTTCGGTATGGAAAAGATTCTGCCATCTCTCCACTATCTACAAACCTATACAGTTTAGATTGAAAGGAAACCACATATCATTCAGGTGGAAATTATCAACAGTGACTGAGCAAACGTAACTGCGGATCTATAAGAGAAGAAAAGGAAATTACTAGACACCTTGCTTTCATGCCTGGTTTCACCTCCACAGTTTTGTCAGAAGCATGAACAACCCTAACAGTGACCTCTCCTGATTCAGGGTGATTTTGTCGTCTTAGGAAGTCATTCACTCGATTTTCCAGGAAGGTGCCAAGTCTGGTAGATGGCAATCCTAGGAATATAAAAGTTAAAAGTTACCAAGGTGTGGCACTGGGCTCAGTTCCAAGTATTAAACAGTAGGAACAAAGTTACTATGGTTCAATTTTTTTACTGTCAATCTTGAGGTTCATCTATAAAACTGACGTATTTGATTTCTTTTTTGTAGCCCTGGCTGTCCTGGAACTCACTCTGTAGACCAGGCTGTTCTGGAACTCACAGAGACCCACCTGCCTCTGCCTCTGGGAGTGTGGGGTTAAAGGTGTGCACCACCATTACTTAGCTTGTATTTGATTTTTAATACTGTAAGGTAACTCTGCTATCCTATTCCTCAACACACAGGCTTATCTAAGGCCTGAAGGTCTCTGTAAATTACCTCTACACTGCCAAAGGAGGGAAACTGAGTACTAGTCACTTTTACACTTGGCCCACATTATGACCTGTGCCAGAACAGGAATAAATATAGGAATAAAGATAGAAAAAATTAACAAAAGTCCCTTTAAAAATATCAGATGTGGGGGCTGGAGAGATGGCTCAGTGGTTAAGAGCACTGACTGCTCTTCCAGAGGTCCTGAGTTCAATTCCCAGCAACCACATGGTGGCTCACAACCATCTATAATGAGATCTGATTCCCTCTTCTGGTGTACAGGCAAACTTGCAGAAAGAACATTGTTTACATAATAAATAAAATAAATCTTTAAAAAAATTTTTTTTCTAAATAGTTCAGTATGCTATAGAATTATTTCATGTTGGTTTAAAATTTTTGTTTCTTTCTTGAAACAAAAGAGTCTCCCTACTTAGCCAAGGCTGGCCTCAAACTCAAGAGATCCAACTGCCTTTGGAATACAGGGATTAAGAGGTATGTGCTGCAATGGAGCAAGTTCCAACTCTCGTGGAATGGAGAGGTAAAATTGATGAATTTCAGCTGGTTTCATTTTCACTACTATTCAGGTATCTGGAATTAAAGGCATGAACCCACACCACTTGGCTATATTTTTTAAGCCAAATTTTTTTTACCTCAAATAATGATACTTACTTTTAGCAGAAAACTTATTTTCTTTCCTAGTGCGTGCAGTTTTCTTTAAACAGCCATCACAGACAAACCTAAATAAAATGTAAACGAGGACATTGCTTATACAACTACTACCACCACCGACTTGGTACAAGAATTCCTATATATGTAACAGTGTACAAATAGCTTTTAGAAGGCAGGCTTGGGAGTTCTAGCTGAGAGAGACAGAGAACAAACTATAATCTCAACTGGGAATGGAAGACAGCAAGATCAAGAGCAGCTGCTGGCCAGGCTGGGCTATAGTGAGACCATCTCAAAAAAACCACCACTAACAAAACAAAGGACCCTTTCCCTTTCCTTAGGTTTCTGTGCTACACTTTTATAATGCCAGCACCTGAGAGGTAGAAGTGAGTTGGAGGGTATTCTTGATTATACAACAAGTGTGACATCAATATCTATGTTTCTTCACACACAATCCAAACCCCCTACCCCCACCAGTTCTATAAATATACACTAGGCAAGTTCCCTACCACTGAACTGCATCCCTCAGCTATTATACTCAGGCTGGTCTTTAACTCTCAATTTCCCCATGCATATTTAAAGACAAATTACAGTGAAAATTTAAAGGTCACCATTGACAATCACTATTGGCAATTTTCAGATAAATTAAATGACATTTTCCATTTCTTTCATCTGCTTAGCTATATCAACAATTAGTCTAGTAAGGGAACAATACACAGTGAGTAGATCCTACCCACTACAACATAATTTTGACTCTCTAACTTGTTTTTCCTGGGAAAGAAAGATCAGTTCCTCTCTCACAAAATGAGAGCTATCCTTTCTGAATCTCATTTGACATCCTCTGCGTCTACACCATAGTACAGCTATGTAACTTACTGGTCCTACACTCCCACCAAGAGTCATTTAGTAGACCATTACAGCTAGGATGTTTCATAAAGGAGGTATTCCTTGGCTTTATATCACCACTTGTACACTTTTAAAGATTGTAGTATCAGTAAGCATTTCCAAGTCTGGCACATTTAGTTATAGCTAACAGTGGCTTTAATCTCAGCATTACATTTCCTTCCTTTCTTTTATGGAGACAGGTTTTCACCATACTGTTCAGATTTAAGAATTATTTTTTTAAAAATATGTATGGATAGCTGCCTACCAAAGGTTGAGAGCTGAGAGGTGGGTGCCACACCTGTGTAGGCATTACAAGTGTTTTGGATGTCCTAACACTTGGGGTGCTTTACTCAGTGAGCCAACTCCTCAGCTGCTCTTTAAAGTTTTAAAATGGTTTTGGACTGATTCTTTTCCAATCCAAAGAGAAAAAAGTTTCGGCAGTGTTAGGATAAAAAAACCCAGGGCCTACTGGGCAACGGTGACACACAGCTTTGATCTCAGCACTCAGAAAGGAAGAGCCAGGTGGATCTCTGTGAATTCGAGTCCAGCCTGGTCTACAGAGCAAGATGCAGGACAGGGAGAAATGCTGTCTCAAAAAACAACCCAGAGCCTAACTTGTGGCAAACATGCTGTAACAGTAAGCCAGATTCTGAGCCCAAAGAAAATACTTAGAAGATTGTAACTTTATTCAGGTAGGTGATGCACACCTTTGATCCTAGCACTCAGAAGGCAGGAGGAGGAGGGTTCTCTTGAATTTAGGGACAACCTGGTCTACATAGCATGTTCCTAGCTATAGAGAGCTACATAGTGAGACCCTAACTTGAACAAAACCAAACAATAATTCTGAACACATAATACAGTCATGGCTAAGAATGCTCATGAAAAGAAAACAACATTTCTGCCAATGTCCTACGCCTCACCCAGACGGCCAGATTATCTCATGATGAAGGACACAGATCTGGTGCATCTTTCTTCCACATTCTGTGCACTCAACAAACCTAGAAATAAAAAGTATCAATTTCTAAGATTGATCTCAAATCATCACCAAATGAAATGTTCAGTATCACCTGTAAATTCTAACAATTTATGCTTGCTAGCAAGCACTCTACCACTGAGCTAAGTCCCCAACCCGAGGCACCTGTACTTTTCAGTGCTTTAGGCTCAGAAAGTCAACCCGTGTCTAAGGGATTCTCTATACGCACTGGAAATGTAGAGAAGAGAGAGCACAGCCCTAGACAGGAGTAGTAGGACACTCGACAGGGAACACTGAATGAACACTAAGGGCAATAGTCTTAGTGCCTAAATGTTTCTACTTACTATTAACTAGCTATTAACATTTATGACATGTAAATTTTAGCATAAGAATATTAAGTCATCTCGGAAAAAAGGCCCAGAGTGTACTAACAATTCATGGGAGACTACTTACAGTTCAGGATCCAACGTGTCATTTTTTCTCTTGGAAAATTGTTCTTTATTTATTGTACTAAGGAGAGAAAATGGATATAATGAGAAAAAAATACACACAAATAACTACTTGAATATATAGCAATCTGAATGCTGTTTGAATAAAATTCACTTTCTGTATTTCTTGGGCCATAGAAAATTTAGTTGCATATAAGAATGTTCTACAACAGTACCTCGTTGCTTTGCAAAAGGGATCTTATTATGTAGCTAAGGCTGGCCTTGAAATCAGAGTTCTCCAGGCCTCTGCCTCGTGTTATCATGGCTGCCTCTTCCCCTTTAAAAGTCTGGTTCACTATACAGTACACAGGATGCACTTTGTATTATTTGCTGTTCCCACATTGTGAACATGGTGGTTATAAACTATTTAAGAATAGTTTTTGCCAGCCGGGCGGTGGTGGCGCACGCCTTTAATCCCAGCACTCGGGAGGCAGAGCCAGGTGGATCTCTGTGAGTTCGAGGCCAACCTGGGCTACCAAGTGAGTTCCAGGAAAGGCGCAAAGCTACACAGAGAAACCCTGTCTCGAAAAACCAAAAAAAAAAAAAAGAATAGTTTTTGCCAGGCACAGTGGTGCACATCTTTAAGCCCAGCACTCAGGAGGCAGAGGCAGGGGTTTGAGGTCAGCCTGGTCTACATAGTGAGTTCAAAGACAAGCAATGGTATGTAGGGACCATGTCTTTAAAAAACAAACAAACAAACACACAAACAAACAAACACAAGAATAGTTCTATTTGGGAGGCTGAGGATGGAGAATTGCCTGGAGTTTGAGGCTAGTCTAGAATACAGAGTAAGATCCTCTCCTCACTGCCACTCCAAAAAGAACACAGAAACCAAACCAGTTGACAGGTATGTGTCAACAGTACCTCTAACCCCCATGTTCATGTTTAGAGGCAAGAGGATTTCAAATTAGTTACCAACCTGGACTACATAATGAGATCCTAGAAGGGTGGAATTAAAAAAAAAAAAAGGGGGGGGGATGACCTACTCCTTCATTTTAGGAAGGAGGTTTGGTTTTAGGAACCAGATGGTCAAGTCCTGTATTTTTAAGCAGTGGTGGAAACAGAGGCATACTTCAGATTCCTGTAGTTACCTCAGATTCAATATGAAGGACAAAAATTATTTTATTTCATAGTATTTATTTTCCATGACTTCACAAACTGACCTTGACATTTTGATACTATGGTTTTTCCTTACTAAACAATATCCGCATTTAAATGTTTCTTACATAAGTAAAAGCTTCAAGGTTCATTCACCTTCCTGTATGTCCTAAGAACTTGATAGGAGACTCTAAGACCAAGAGCCCAGAATGACATGAGAACTTTTAAAAAATTCAGTCTCTTAGGCCCCTTATAGACCTGCAGAACCACGAAGGGAATTCTATACTTTCTAACCTTAGAGCCTTACTGATTTAAAGCCACTCTGTAATTCCAGGGGTCAAGCGTACACATCCCTGACCATTACAGGGAAATCCCTCCCTAGTGTGGACTTCTCTCATTCTGCTAAGACTCAGAATGTCTTTAGGTTCCCAGCATCTGTTCTCCTACACCGTATTTCAATAGCAATTGAAAGGGAAAGTGTTGCTGTACAACATAAACTACAAAATTTAACCAGTTTGTCTCAGAGGCTTATTTCACTAATACTGTTTCACTAACCCTGTAAGACACTATTTTTGTGGAATGCTCTCAACAGCTTCTGTTTATCATAGGTAAATATGAACCCATGGAATTTTTAACAATTATTCCCCACTTCAAGACAGGGTTTCTCTGTTTAACAGTCCTGGCTGTCCTGGAAATTGCTCTGTAGACCAGACTGGCCTCAAACTCACAAAGATCCACCTGCCTCTGCCTCCTAAGTGCTGGTATTAAAGGCGCGTACCACCACTGCCTGGCTATTCCATGGAAATTTCAAAAGTTCACCTAAAAGTTCTTCATTAAGTTATCTATTATGCTGAAATATGGCATTTAACTCTATGTTACAGAGACTAACAATACTAGTTGGCAGTTCAGGCCATGTGTTGAAAATTTTCTTGGTGTTTTTAACACTAAAAGCTTAAAAAACTACAAAGCCTCGGGAGGACTCATTTAAAGCTTTATATTAATTAAAGTCTATTCACTGGGCACTATGTTATCTGCAAGAAAAGGTAGAAGGGCAGTCAGTATGAGTGCAACCTCTGTCAAATTCAATATACTTAATAACCTTTCAATTTTTAGAAGAGAAGCTATATTTTAAAAAACCCAAAACTTATTAAGATGACCATCCAATGCTCAGATATTTCTAAACTCAGCAACAGCTAACAGAATCTAGGATAAGTAGTCGGGTAGCCAGTAGACAGAGATAAGTACCTCTATGTGAGAGAATGCAACTGAAAATTAATAATTCATTTACCTTAAACTCATTTGTATTTAAATAGCTGGCTATGACTGGTAGGATACAACGTTGAGGGGACAACAATCTGAGCTCACTTAAAAATGCCTGAGAACAACCACCTGAGAATGGAGAATCAAAAAAGAGCATTTTCAAAATAATGTAGTTACTTACGTTTGAGGCTGGGAAGGGTCATCCCCCAAAGAAACGCTCTCCCCTTGGATTTCATTGAAACACTTCTCACAGAAATGATACCTGTCGGCAAGAAGGCCATACTGGGGTGAACTGTTCCGTTCACACAACACAGCCCAAGCCAAGCAACGAAGCCACCAATCACAGCAGGCCAAGGAGGGGAACGGGAGCAGAGAGCAGGTCATCAACGGCGACAAGGACATTCAATGATGTAGATTTATGGGCCCCACAGTTTGGGTTTGTTTTGTTTTTTGTTTTTGAATTTTTTTTTTTATTTTTTTTTTTTTTGCAATCAAAGCCAAGTGCAGACAACGACAAGCATGAGGGAGAAAAAAAAACAAAACAAACGAAGAAATGAGGGATTGCAAGACAACAACAAAAAACAAAAGCAAGACAGGACACCACAAAGCAGAAAGCCAAGGCAAAGCACATATTAGCAATAAATATCTCATTGGGATCCCAAGTAGCAAATGATTATAGCAAATAAAAATGAAGACCTTTCACTTAGCCCCATACTGCTTGATTTTACTACCCAGTGCTATTCTATACAACACTTCTTTAAAAAGCAGTTAAACACCAATATGTTGACACTCAGGAAGTAGAGGCAGGTAGATTTCAGTTAGTTCCAGGCCAGCAAAGGCTATAAAGTGAGACCCTGTCTAAAAATGAACATAAAAAAAAAAAAAAAAAAAAAAAAAAAAAAAAAAACCTAAGAAAGCACTCATTATAGCCAATGAGTGATGTATTTCAAAAGAAGTCTATTAAGGTAATACTAAAACATATCCTGGTATAAGATGAACACTGTAGACTGCTGTTAAAGACCCAAAAGTGGGTGTGGTGTGGTGGCACAAGCTTTTAGTACCAGCACTCTGGAGGTAAAGGTAGGCAGATCTACTTGAGTTCAAAGCTAGCCTGGTCTCAGTTCCAGGACAGTCACACAGAGAAACCTTGTCTCAAAAAACAATAGGAAAAAAAAAAAAAGTCCAAAATTGGCCTACAAGTCAAGATTTGAACAAGAGAAAATTTCCTATCAGCTGTTACTTGCATATTTAATAAACGGTGATTTTTATCACAACATTTGACCCCTTTCCCCCTAGATTTCAAGGAGTAAAATGAACAAATCTAGACTCTATCTATATTAGAAAGTAGCATTAGAAGCCACTTTCCTGTAAATAAAAAATTAGGAGAATTCTCAAAGCTGGAAAAGAATCTGTAGCTCACAAGTTCAACCAACAGGCCACCCCAGAGCTGGCAGCATTAAACAAGAACAGGGGCAGTCACTGCTTGGCCTTGCTGTTCTATTGCACGCCGCCGCCGCCATCAGGAAGAAACACTAGAGGAGTTCTGATGCAAGCAGGCCAATTACTACCAACAGGAGACTGACTGCTCATGATCAAGTGATTAGTTAGGGAATACAACTAAGGTGATCACAGCCACTGGGCAAGACAAAAGGCAGTGAAAGCAGCACATCCAAGTCTCTGTACAGAAAAGCCCTATGTATTTTCTTCTCGTATTTCCTTTGTCTTTTTTCAGACAGGGTCTCATTCAGTCTAGGCTCATCTCATTTTTACTTATGTAGCCAGCCAAGGATAACTCCGAAGTGATCTCCCTATCCCTACCTCCCGAGTGCTCGGATTATAGGCATGAACTCTGTTTATAAAGTGCTAGAGTCAATCCTAGGGTTTAATGCATGTTAGGCAAGTACTCTACTCATTAACTATACCTCAGTTCTGGGAAATTTCTTTCTTTCTTTTTAAATTTGCCTGACACATCAAAACAATGTAAATATTTTGGAATACTTTTTACATACAATCCAAGAATAAGAAACTAGGTTAAGAAAAGGTCCATAGAACTTGTAAAGCTTTTTCACTAGAAAATACTGTAATTCTGCAAACAAAAACAAAGAACAGAATATATGCTATACAGAGGTTTTCAAGCAGGTAACATATAAACCACAATGTATTCGTGTGTGCCAGCACATCTGGATTGCATGCACTTTATATACAAGGATACATGGACCACAGTCCACACAAGGTTGAGCGTACCTGTTCTGGTAACTGTAATATGTAGCATCACGTGGGATTGTGCACAACTGTTTGCCATAGCAACACAGTGTCTGTGGAGAGAACTCCAACTGAAAAAGAAAGTATTTGTTTAAGAGCACAAAGCCCTGAAGTACAAGGCAAAATAGTCATAAGGGCAAATCAAAACAAGCTCATCTCTTACTTAGGTAAATCACAATTAGCCACTTCAGCTTATAAAAACCACCACAAATTTACTACACAGTTTCATCAGGCTGAGCAGGTATATCTGTCCAGCACTATTTCCAGATACCTATAGGCAACATGGGATTTAACACAAGACTGTGAAGAGCAGGATAAGTATCACATGTGGAACAAGGTGGACCTATAGGTAAACAGAACAAAGCTCCTACTCCATGAGCTTAGTCTGATGATTCAATATTCTAGATGGTCATCTCTGCCACATAATTCTCATCCATGCCAAAAATATCTTCACAGAAAGCACATTCCACATAAACAGACATTATTGTGTGTACAATAAAGAAACACCTTAAGAGAAAGGGCCTGTTGGGGTCGGGATAGGTAAAGCGACTCAATAATGTGTTTTGAAATCTTTAGCAACATGAGAAAAGGGAAAAGAGGAGAAAAGATGGGGAGACTCTATCAAAGTCAAAAACAGGACTTTGGGGTTGGGGATTTAGCTCAGTGGTAGAACGCTTGCCAAGGCCCTGGGTTCAGTCCTCAGCTCCAGCGGGGAAACAAAACAAATGAAACAAAACACAGGATTTTTTTCCCCCTCTGAACCATGGTTTCTTTGTGTAGCCCTGGCTATCCTGGAACTCACTCTGTAGACCAGGCTGGCTTCGAACTCACAGAGATCTGCCTGCCTCTGCCACCAGAGTGCTGGGATTAAAGGTGCCACCACCCAGCAAGAAAGAAGATTATTTTTAATCCAAGTCACCACTAGATTCTAAGAACCCTAGAAGTTAAAGGCAGGTCTGAAAGCTACATCTTACCTTTCTGCCACAACAATATCCAAGGCTTTGCATGACTGGGTCGATTTCTTGTTCAAACACCTCAGACAGTTTGGAGCAATATTTGTATACCCTTGATGTTTTGCGGTTATATAACCAGGCATTGTTGAACATGAGCCAAATGTCATCTATATATTGCCAGGGCTCTTGGTACTGTCCAGTATCTAACTTCCTCTTGATGGTAGAAAGATCCATGGGGCTCTTCACAATATCAAAATAATCCTAGAAGTATAAGCAACACCACATCACACACTCATGAGCAGGGTATTTAGGGAACTATCTTCCTATTATCATCATTAAATTTCCACATAATATTGTCTTCATATA
This sequence comes from Peromyscus leucopus, assembly GCF_004664715.2. NCBI lineage: Eukaryota > Metazoa > Chordata > Mammalia > Rodentia > Cricetidae > Peromyscus > Peromyscus leucopus. Next base: position 38,568,273 of record NC_051080.1, on the reverse strand, counting down.
TCTACTTCCCAAAAGTTGATTGAAGTCTGTCACTTCTTTAACATATTATTCTACAAATATATGAAGAGGCTATGAGGACTGAGAGACTCTCCAAACAATGGGTCCAGATAGTTTGTCACATATATACAGTTGAACAAAACATCTTTAAATCTGGAGTACTAGAAGGGACCTACAAATCCCGGAGAATTAGTGTTTGAAGGTAACAACAACAACAAATCCTAAATGAACTTGTGCCCCTGAAAAATACTCCAATACCCTATCTGATAGCACTTACTAAAATCCTTGAGCAAAACCTGCCAACAACTTGAGTGTATTATTTTGCAAAACTAATTTTGGCAGGGCATTATTGCAAATGCCTTTAATCCCAGCACTTGGGAGGCAGGCAGGAAGATTCCCTGAGTATGAAGTATATCCGGTCCACATAGTCAGTTCCAGGCCAACTTGGGATATACAGTGAGACTCCCCAGCCCACTCTTATCTCAAAAATAAATCAAAACAACCCCAACAAACAAACAACAAAAAACCTTGGGGTTTAGTTAAAGTGGGGAAACAGACACTGACAAATGCCGTAACAGTTAAAAGTATTGGCTGCTCTTACAGAGGACAGTTAGGCTGTCTGCACTCACATGGTGGCCCACAACCATTGTAACTCCAGTTCCAGGGGAATGAACACCCTCTTTTGGCCTCTAGGAACGAGGCACCCCTGTGATGGTTATACACATACAGGCAAAAACTCATATACATAAAATATAAATAAATCTTCAAGACTAAGGGGTTCATCTTACTGTTGTGATCTGCAGCTGTTCAAATGATAGTAAATTGTTGACCCAAAAATTGCACCTTTAAGTACACACCAAAGAGAAACTGAAGTCTATAGACACTACTGTAATCTTAGTGCTAGGACGCTGAGGGAGAACTTAAAAGTGAGATACTCTCCAAATCCAAACAAAGGGGGAAGCAGCACTGTACATAGTTGTTTTAAAGTACTCTTATTCTCCACAGCCAACACTGGAAATAACCAAATGCCTGTCAAATATATATACACAGAAAATACAGTACCATCAACATAGCTGAATATTAGATGATGAAAAGAAAGCACTGAATGACCCAATCCTCATTCCCAACACCATAAAATCCAACCAATTCACCATTCCATAGTGTCTTTGAAAAGAACAGTCAAAATGTAGTGTATTTGTACGCTTCAACTTAAAGAAAAAAACAGAATAAAGAAATCTATTCTGCCAGCAGAAACAGGCTGCGCTGCTAAGATTTGGAAATTAAGAGTGCTGTGGCTAGTGATTTTAATGGATGTGGGGTTTGTTTTGGGGAGGTTATGAAAAGGAATTAAAAGCGTGGTGATAGTTTTGTAACAGTAAATACACTAAAACTTGTGTATTTTAAGTAGGATACATTCTGTATCATGTGAATCATGTGCCAAATAAAGCTGTTTCTCAATTTAAAAGGAAATACAAAAATATCAAATACTTACAGGGATTCCTAGAAGCTGTGGGTCTACAGGCTGACGAAAGGGAAGGGATTCTGGGTCCTGACGGTAAAGTGCCTCCAAAGTTGGCATCAGAGCCTGGCGTAATTCTTCTGGTTTGAAAACTTAAAGGAGAATCCATTCGAAATCAGTTATTGACTAAGCAAAGGGATTTTAAAAATATGTGCAAGTTACAGAACATAAAAGTGGCATTGTCCTCAGAGAAACTTGATTAAGGGCTCACTTTCTGATTACAATTCCCATTCTGCTTTAAGCACAGCCTGCAAAACAATAGAACTGTCACTACCTTTACTAGCGATTTCACTTTTCCAGCTGCAGATTTATTGAGAACAAACTCAGTCAAACAGAAACAGAATCAAAAACTCCTAACAACACAGAAGAGACTTCTCAAAGTAAGAGTCCCAAAGATGTTCATGCTAGAGAGGGGTTCTGTCAAGCAGAACTGAAGACATCTTCTCTGAGTGCTACGGGAGCACATGGCCCCACTCCTAGCACTGGGCGGGAAAAAGCAGGAAAATCTTTGAAGTGAGGCTGGGACAGTGAGAGCTCCAGGACAGTCTAAGTACATACAAGTCCCTGCTGAGAAGTAAGACTGTAGGGCAGAGCAGATCCATAGAATAAAATCAAACCAATCACCAAGGTGGGGAGGAAAGAAGAAGAAAAAGCACTTTTTATGACACCAATATTTAACAGTTCAGAATTGAGATCTGGTTTCTTACACCTAAAAGAACGGAAGGCACTGAGGAAGAGTTGTTAATAGGGATGATACTTTATAGAACTGAGGGGAAAGATATGTTCATTATTTAGATGAAGCATATTAGACTTAAGTCTTGATTTGCATAAACCAAAAGGAATCCAAGCCACAAAGAGTTCAAGAAACAACTGATAGTCAATGTTTTAAAATTTTTAAATTATATTTATATTTATCTTGCATGCACTTGTAGAGGACAAAGAACAATTTGTAGGCATCATCACTCTCTTTCCAGCACGGCTGGTGTGTGTGTGTGTGTGTGTGTGTGTGTTGTACACACGTGTGTGTACACCTGCTTGTAGATCAAGAGTCAACCTTGCGTGTTTTTGTCAGAGGTCAATAACCTTGATTTTGGCTTTTTTTGATAGTTCCTTTTATGTGTTAGTATGTTTGCGTAAGGTTATATGAACTCTGCGTGTGTGTGTGTTGTGTATATGTATGTGTGCTGGAACCTGAGGAAGACAAAAGTGTTTGGTCAAGAACTAGGTTATAGGTGGTTATAAGCTGCCATATAGTTGATGGAAATTGAATCAGGGTCCTCTATAACAGCAATTGACACTGTTTTGTTGGTATTATATTTTTTATTTCTTGTGCACTGTTGTTTTGTCTGCATGTATGTCTGTGTGAGGGTGTGGATTCTCTGAAACTGGAGTTACAGATAGTTGTGAGCTGCCATGTGGTAGCTGGGAATTGAACTCAGGTCCCCTAGAAAAGCAGCCAGTGCTCACTCTATAACCACTGAACAATCTCTTCAGCCCCAATTAAGCACTCTTAACTCTCACCACTCTACCTCACCCTCTGCCAAAACAGTGTGCTCTACTAAGATCTGACCCCGCATCTACTTTTCCAGTGCTCGGATTATAAGGGTACCAAAATGTCCAGCTTTGAGACAAGGTCTCACTGTTTAACGCAGCCTTTCCTGGCATTTGCTGTGTAGTAAACAAGGCAGTCCCTGAATTCAGAGATTCATCTCCCTTTGCCTCCTAAGCACTGGGATATCTACACAAGTGCTAGGAAACAAATTCAGATGTTCACTGCCAGTGGGGCAAGGATTTTACCCAATGCATGATCTCCCTAGCTATAACTTACTCTTCTTCTTTGACTGTCCAGGAGCTGGGGAGGACTGTGTAGCAGAGGTACTTGGCTGATCTTCTTCCTCTTTTATTTCAGTTTTTAACTCAGTGCCTCTCTCCTCTGTTTCTGTAGGTTCCACCTTACCATCTTCAGCTTTAACCTAAAATATAGGGCAGGAATTTTTAAGAATTTCAAAGACACACCCAGGAACAAAACAGAACCATTACCATCACCTTATTTCCTCTCCATTATGGACACACATGAATCTCCTTTTGTAGCAGAACCCAATGGCTCTAGTCTCACCTCCTGAGTATCTTCAGGTTGAGCATCTGCTGGTTCTGGTTGGTCTACCTCCATTTTAACCTCCATTTTTACTTCCTGTGAAGGTTGCTTCTCGGGAATGGTCTGAGAATTCACCTCTGTGCTACTAGTAGATGGAGGGTTTGATACCTGGCCTTCCATGTTTATAGTTGGCTGAGAAAGCTGGAGAGGAAAAAGGAAAAGCATACACACACACACACAAAAAAAAAGCCAATTATGCAATCAGAATTTAAATTTAAATTACACAGGACTAAGCACTTATGTTGGGAGCAGTGTCACTGGACTCATTACTGTGTTGCTTCCTCCTTGGATCATTTTTAAGAATGGGCGATTTGGCGATACAGGACTTGGCAATGTTAGCTGGTTGGCTTTACTTGAAACAGCTACTGAGGTTTGTTGTTGTTGTTGTTGTGTTTAGGGGTGAAAGTTCCAAAGATGACTATTTCAGAGAAGCTCACAGCATTAAAAAATGACATTAAGTACAGTGCACTGGGTAAAGGTACTTGTTATCTATCCCTGGGATTTATATGGTGGAAGAAGAGGACCCCTACAGGGTGTGTGTGTGTGTGTGTGTGTGTGTGTGTGTGTGTGTGTGTGTGTGTGTGCGCGCGCGCGCAAACAAAATCAATGTAATTACTCCTGTAGGTTTTCAGTTTCATTTATCAGCACTGCAACTTAAACGATTTCAATGTATCTTTTTCTTTACCTTTATTGCTGCTGCTGTTTTGTTTTTTGAGACAGAGTTTCTCTATGTTATAACTCTGGATGCCCTGGAACTCACTTAGGAAACCAGAGATCTGCTTGCTTCTGCCTCAAAATATAAAGTATATGTGTTAAACTAAGCGATGTGTTTTCAGGCCTCAGAACATCGTACGAAACAAAATGGTTGGTCAAAACTAACCAAAAATCTTCCAGCTTTCTCGACGATAGGTACTACCACAGGAAGAAAAAACAGGAAAAACCCCAATCAATTCTATCTATGGACAAAACACCAAGGGATGAAACAAAAGTGCAAGAAATGGTGCAGAAACACCCCTGGAGCTTAACTCATTCTACGGGCATCCAAGACACATCTGCTTACCGGAGTTGAAGGCTGAGGAGGCAGCAATGGTGCTGTTGGGGTAGGGACCGAGGCTGCTGTGCTCTGCTGTGAGCGAGGCTGTTGCTGGGACTGCTCAGCAGAAGGAGCAGCAGGAAGTGAAGGCTGCACTTGGGGAGGAAGGTGTGTCGGTGGTGTAGGTGTCTGTCTCGATGGGGGATGGAGAGCTTGGGGCTGTGGCCCAGGTGGAATGGCAGGTGGTGTAGGAACAGGTGCTGGAATTGCTGTTGCTGGTGGCTGCTGAGTCCCTATGCTTGGGGGAGTATGATGAGGAGTAGGGGTACGACTAGGAACAGGAGAAGGCGAATTCTGATGAGCTTGTTGAGGCAGAGTGGAACAGTGAATATGGCTCCCTTGAGACCCTGGAGGCATTATAGGAGAGTTCACGGGGCAGGAAGAACTGGACATTTGTGCCTGTTAAAATGAAAAGAAAAAAAAAAAAAAGGTATTTACAAAGCAAGGCATATATTATTTAGGACACAAAGTGATTATTAACAAACAATACCAAACTTCTTTATTTCTGAGATGTGGTCTCAGTATGTAGATCTAGCTAGCCTGGATCTAGATCTAGATATCCATCCAACTGCCTCTATTTCCAGGACTAAGGATTAAAGGTATGCATACTTGGACACAATCAGAGTTTTCAAAGATGAAATGACAGAGGGGACCTTTCAAAATCATACAGGTAAGAGCCAGGCGGTGGTGGCGCACGCCTTTAATCCCAGCACTTGGGAGGCAGAGCCAGGCGGATCTCTGTGAGTTCGAGGCCAACCTGGGCTACCAAGTGAGTCCCAGGAAAGGCGCAAAGCTACACAGAGAAACCCTGTCTCAAAAAAAAAAAAAAAAAAAAAAAAAAAAAAAAAAAAAAAAAAAAAAAAAAAAAAAAACACAAAACCACCAAAAAAAAAAAACAAAAAAAATACAGGTTAGAAACAAACTGTTTTTGAACATCATTGGAGGCCACATGTGTGAAAACTGGTGTCAGCAGGAAATGATATTTGCCATTTAAGCCTGGAAACCTGAGTGCAATCCCCAGATCCCACATAGGGTAGAAAGAGAGAACAGACTATACACACTGTCCAGCATGTGTGCCTATACCAGCACACATGCACACTAAGACATACATTTGATTAGTAAAAACATACTTGAGACACTGGTGCTTGACCACCGGGTGGAGCCAAAGGCATGTTTGTTACATTCATTCCTTGAGATGGAAACTGAGTCTGGGAGAGGAACTGGTTCTGGCTGGAAGCCTGCTGCATTCGAGGTCCATAGCCCATAGGCTGAAGAAAAACGAAACAAAACAAAAAAACAAACCATAGAGTACCAATTGCTTCATTACAATTTTTCGACTATTATAATTAGTGATAACTTTTGTTCTGCTACCTAGATGTTTAAGTAGAGAAAGGGAAAAGACAATAGTTTGCGGAGGAGAAACATGACGAGTAAGTGGAAGAACTAACTACTTAAAAGCCAAGAATAACAGGATCGTAACTACTAACATATCCCTCAGGAAACAGAGTGAAGGGCCAGAGGATGTTTTCATGGCAAACATTATCTAGAACTCTGACAAGAAAGAAGCAACTAATTATTTTCTTCCTGCTAGACAGTGAATTAACAACTTTGTGACCTCTTTGCTTTTACTACTGGTGCTCTAGCAGCACAAACTTAAGACTACTAAAAAAGAACAAAAACAAGTAAAAATCACATCACTACTGGCTAATGTGGTATTCATGGTTTGTAAATGTGCTAAAACTGTTATACTTCCTTTCTAAAATTGCCCCACGTGAATCCAAACCTTTAATAAAAGGAAATACGGAGAACTAAAAGACAGAAATGTAATCTAAAAAGCCACTTCTATCAATTAAAAAAAAAAAGGACAAGACTCTTAAACATGGCAGATTCATGAGATCTAACACGAATGCTGAAAAACTCCAAAGAGATTCTTGCAACAGTGGCATCCATGCCCTCCAGGCACAAGGAAAGCAGGATAGAGTGGATATGGAAAACTGGCTGAGTTACAGAGTTTGCAGCTGGGGGGTGGCACACACCTTTAATCCCAGAACTTGGGGTGGCAGAGACAGGCAGATCTCTGAGTTCGAGGTCAGCTTGTTCTACAGAGTGAGTTGCAGACAGACAGAGCAGTTACACAGAGAAACCCTGATTGTAAAAACAAAACAAACAAAAGGAGCAACAAGACGCTTAGAATCTAGGAAGCAACTGTTCCTTCATCACCCTTGCAAAAGACAGTTCTCTGCCTGGAGGAGCAAGGACCTCTAGCAAAGTATAAAAGCTGCTAAATATTGAAATTCCAAACATGGGACACTACCGGATTCTGTCAGCTTTAGTATTTATTGCTTTTTTATTAACAATTTTATTATACACACACACACAAAAACATACACGTCTCTGTGAGTGTTTGCCACATATGTGGATGCCTTCAGAGGCCAAAAGAAGATATCAGATCACCCATAGCTGGAGATACAGGCAGATCGGGCTGCCCAACATGGGTCCAGGCAACTGAACCTAGGTCTTCTGGAAAAATCAGCAGATGTTCTGCACCAGTATCAAGTCACATCCAGCTTAGTATTATAATCTTAAAGAAAGTATGAAATGGGGCTGGAGAGATGGCTCAGCAGGTAAGAGCACTGACTGCTCTTCCATAGGACCCAGGTTCAATTACCAATACCCACAAGGCAGCTCACAACTCCAATTCCAAGGGATCTGATACCCTCATACAGACATACATGTAGGCAAAACCCCAATGTACATTAAATAATTTTGTTTGTTTGTTTTCTCGAGACAGGGTTTCTCTGTGTAGTTTTAGGGCCTGTCCTGGATCTCGCTCTGTAGACCATGCTGGCCTCGAACTCACAGAGATCCTCCTGCCTCTGTGTCCCAAGTGCTGAGATTAAAGGCGTGTGCCACCAATGCTTGGCTAGATAAATAAATTTTTAAGAAATTTTAAGAAAAAGTATTAAGGTAAATTTGGCTATAAATCCTTAAGTGTTCAATAAATTAAAATACCATTATTCATTAGGAATATTCTTAACTATATTGGAAACGATGACACATATGAATTCAACTAAACTTTGACATATAGTGTCATAATTCAGCCATTAATTGACTAACTACAGAATTGTATTTATTCATGATATGATGACATCTACTTTCAAAATTACACTTGTTTGGATCCATATGCCATAGCAGGAATGGGAAGGTCAGAGGACTATTTACAGAAATCAGTTCTCTTTTTGTACCAGATGAGTCCAGGAGAGTGAATGCGGGTCATAAGTCTTGGAACAAGTGTCATTTTTAACTGAGCTATGTACCTAGGCCCACGCAATTTTTAAAAATTGCATTTATGTATATATGCATTTTCCCCTGAGACAGGGTCTCTGTGTGCCTCAGGCTGGCCTTGAACTCCGAGATCTGCACGCCTCTGCCTCCTGAGTGCTGGGATTAAAAGCAAGCTCCATCACCAACTGCAGGAGTAACTCCACAAATGGAATTTCCATTTGCTTTGTTTTTTAACAGTGTGTAAGTCTGCATGTAGATGGATACTAGGTAGGCACTGTGTTAATACAAATGAGAAACATTTCCCATAGGCTTGGGCATTTAAACACTTTGTTTCCAGCTAGTGGTGCTATTTGGGGGAAGAGTATGAAAGCTTCAGCAGGTGCAGCCTTTCTGGAAAAAGTATGTCAGTATGTGTGGGCTGAGCTTATAGCCTTATTAATTCCCTTTCAGTTCAACTGATCTGTTCCTTGTTTGTGGCTGAAATGTGCTCTCTCAGATTCCTGCTCCTACTGGCACACCTTGCATACCATTATGACTATCTAGACCCAGGAACCATAAGCGAAAATAAAACTATTCCTTCAGCTGCTTATCGTCATCATATTTTATCATAGCAACAGGAAGGTACCTTCCACTTTCTCTCCATATTATTTTTCTTTTAAAAATTTATTATTACCATTATTTTTTTAAAATATATTATGTGCAAGTTTTCCTTGCATGTATATATATGCACCACATGCATGTCTAGAAGCCAAAAGAGGGTATCATATTCCCTAGAACTCTTTATAGATGATTATAAACCACCATATGAGATGTTGGCACAACTGAACCTGAATGCTATGCAAGAGAAACAAGTGTCCTCCAATTCATTTTAGAGACAGAGTCTCATATTGAACCTAGAATTCACATTTTGGGCTAGCCCATGAGCTCCAGGGAATCACCACGTTTAGCAAAGGAGTTATAAGTGTGTGCCACCATAGCCTGGCATTTATGAGCTGCTGGGGATATGGATGCAGTTGCTTATGCTTTCACACCATCTCCCCAGCACCTCTGTGTGATTTTCAGGCAAAACAGAGAAACAAAAATTTATTATGCTGCATTTTAATTTCTTCCATTCTACTTCTTTTTGTATTTAGCCCAGTGTGATAGCACAACCTTTAATCCCAGCACTTTGGAAACAGGAAGAGACAGGCTGGTCTACATAAAGAGTTCTAGGGTGGTTGGGGCTACATCGTGATATTCTGTGTTAAAAACAAACAAAAAACTGAACTTATTCCCATCTATAAGTAGATACATACTCCTTAAGTGGAATTTGGCATGTTTTGTGGTGTTTTAGGTACCAACCCAGTCCTGTACAGGTTAAACAAGTGCTACATCCCACAGTATATACTCAGCTGTAACTATGTCATATTAAAGACCAAACACAACAAAACTGTAGCATTAAAAAGGTCTCAGGCTGTCAAGATGAGTCACAAGTAAAGGCACTTGTCACCAAGCTTGACAATCTTGACTTTGACCCCTGGAACACACATGGAAGGACAGAGCTGGTTCCTGTAAGTTGTACTTACTCAGACTTCTGAATGAACAAGGAAAATACACACAATTACTCACAGAATAAAATGTTCTGCTTAGACAGACACAAACGTTTGTGGTTTTTTTGAGACAGGGCTTCTCTGTTTTATAGTCCTGGCTGTCCTGGAATTCACTCTGTAGACCAGGCTGGCCTCGAACTCTACCTCCTGTGTGCTGGGACTACAAGCACGTGCCACCACCGCCAGGCTGGACATTAGTGTTTTTGAAGTAATAACAAAGAAAGATTTTTTTTTAAGGTGTATAGGCAAACTAACCGGATTTAGAGCTCCAGACTGTGCCAACTGTCCATGGTGCTGAAGAGGAGAGGGTTGCCGGGGTCCAATAGGGGGCTGAGGCATATTCATCTGCCCAAACTGATTCAAACCTGTGATCACATGCAAAATATTACATTTCAATAATGTTGCTGAAGTTAATAACAAGACTTAAGTTTTAAGGTACAATTCTCATTTGCCCAGGAACAACAAAATAATATTGAAACCCTGAATCAATTTGTTTCAATCACAACAACCAAGCAAAGTCATTATTGCCTCCATGAGGATGTCAGGTCCCCTGGAACTGGAGTTACAGTGTGGGCAGCAGCTGGGAATTAAACCAGTGTCCTCTGGAACAGCAGTCAATATACTTAATGTTTATTACTATTATCACACAACACACTGTGCTATTTATTTCTCCAGCTTGGAGCAAAGGCATTATTACTAAGTTACTGAACTAAATTTACATCATGTAGTAAATTACTACATTGTTTGTTAACTTTGAAATAGTATCACTCTACAGTGCTGGCTAGCATGGATATCCATCTATCCCCACCCCCAAATGCTCAGACTCAGTCAATAAACTGATGATGATTATTGTACTGATTTTTTTTTGAGACAGGGGTTCATGATGTAGTACCAGCTAGCCTGGAATTTATCATGAAGAACAGGCATGGTTTGAACTCACAAGCGTTCTATCAACCTGCCTCTGACTCTACAGTGCTAGGATTAAAGGTGAGCACTATCACACCTGGCAATTAGTTGGTTTTCAATGGGTGCTTGCTTATTTACTATGATCTACTCTTGGATCTGTCAGCCAACCTATTCATTGTCCCTTCTTTGATGATTTCCAATACAAGAGATTTTCAAATTTCCAAAGCAGATAATTATGGGACTTGCTGATGAATTAAATCAGGAACTAGGGTCAAGTGTCTGTTTTACATTAGGGATTCTTACAATCAACTATGTATTTTTTCAAAACGTACCAGGTTGTGGAGTTATCCGAGGCATCATCTGGTTTGGCACACTGCCACGGATCATAGCTGGATCAGGTAGAGGACCATCTGGAATGGAAGTTAGAAATAATTAGATATCTCCTTGCTTCTTGAAAACAACGAAATCCCATGAAATATTAGTAATAGCTTAGAGAATCTCTAGCCTCAATCTCAAAGAACAAAGGCTTTAACTGGACAAGAGTAAGAAGAAAGAGCCTCCATATTATATCAGACCATTCATTCTGTGCTTCTTAAAATATATCATTGAGGCTGAGTGTGGTGGTGCATGTCTTCAATCCCAGCACATGGGAGGCAGAGGCAGATGAATCTCTGTGAGTTCGAGGCCAGCCTGGTCTACAAAGTGAGTTCCAGGACAGGTTTCAAAGCTACACAGAGAAAGCTACACTGTCTCAGAAAACAAAACAAAAACCAAATATATGTATTTATATTTATATATAAATAAATTTTAAATGAGGTTAAAATATAAATATATTAATTTTGGTATCTTCTTGGATTCCTCTTCCAAGGTTTCAAAAGGGCAGAGAAAGAATAGTTTTGCTGGGCCAGTAAGAAGTTACTTTTGAACCTGGCAACCTGAGTCTGATATCCAGGACCCACAGAATGGAAGCACACGCCTTTAATCCCAACACTTGGGAGGCAGAGGAAAGAAGATCTCTGAGCTCAAGGCCAGCCTGGTCTACAAAGTGAACCCCTTTGTGGTGGTTTGAATGAGAAGAGCCTATATGCTCCTATGTGAATGCTTTGGCCTCCAGAGCGTGAACTATTTGGTAAAGACTAGGAAGTATGGCCTTGTTGTAGTAAGCATGGTCTCACAGAAGAACATGTATCACTAGGGGTAAACCTTGAGGCTTCAAGTCTCTCTCTGCCTGTGGTACTCCAGTACCAGAAGTTTGCTTCCCACCATGATGATTGCAGACTAACCCTTTAAAACAAGATGGTGGATGGCAGTGAAAACATGTAAGCTTGGCCGGGTGGTGGTGGCACACGCCTTTAATCCTAGGACTCGGGAGGCAGAGCCAGGCAGATCCCTGTGAGTTCAAGGCCAGCCTGGTCTACACAGCAAGATCCAGGACAGGCACTAAAACTTAAAACTACACAGAGAAACCCTGGGGGGGGGGGGGACGCAAAGAAAAACATGTAAGCTGCCATTCCCTAGTTGTTACAATTTCAAAGGCTATCTTGGGCAGAGAAAATAATAGTAATTATCAGGATACATCAATATCATATCCAGAAACCTTATATTTTTCCAAGTTTTAAAAAGTAGAGGTATTATTTTATTCTATATTTCTTTTCTTCAAGACAAGGTTTCTTTGTATAGCCTTGGCTGTTCTGGAACTTCCTCAATAGACCAAGCTGGCCTTGAACTCACAGAGACCCGCTGCCTCTTCCTCCCAGTGCTGGGATTAAAGGTGTGCACCACCGCCCCCCTGCTTTCTTTTCTTTATATTAAGTATAACAAAAAGTACTTACTAGTAGTCATTCCTGGTTGTTGCTGTCCCATGTTAGGTCCAGTATTCATAGAAACTGGAACCATGCCAGGAGCACTTGGTAGCATGTTCTGTTTCTGTAGTCTAGTCCTTCGTTTCTCTTCTAGTTCTTTCTGAATCTTATAGATCTTCTCAGCTAGGAGGTGGTAATACTCCGCCTTGAAATAAAATTTAAGTTAGAAAGAAGAAAAAACAGGAACTGAATAACAGAAAAACTGTACCAAGACCAAATACTGGTTTCATTGAAAATGCAGACAAGAACTAAAATTGGCTATAAGAGAGGCAGACAGACCTCTGAGTTTGAGGCCAGCCTGGCCTACAAAGTGAGCTAACGGACAGACAGGGCTACACAGAGAAACCTTGTCTTGAAAAAAACGAAGTAAAACCAAAAATAGGCAGGAAAGTATGAAGACTCGAGTGTATCACACTTGCAATAACACGTGACTAGTAATTTTACTATGACATGACAAAATAAAATTAACTTCTATGACTGTATTTACCAAATACAAACTGGCAATTTATAAAGAACAGAAAGAATGACCTATACTTTACTACCATTTTTTTTAAATGTTCATTTATTTATTTATTTTTTGCCTGCATGTACGTCTGTGTGAGGGTGTCAAAAGCCCAGGAAAAAGAGTTAAAGACAGGTATGAGCTGTCATGTGGGTGCTAGAAATTGAACCTGGGTCCTCTGAAAGAGCAGCCAGGGCTCTTAACGCCTGGGACATCTCTCCAGCTCTTACTACCAATTTTTTGGTTTTTTGAGACAGGGTTTTTCTATGTAGTTTTGGTGCCTGTCCTGGATCTTGCTCTGTAGACCAGGCTCAGAGTTCCGCCTGGCTCTGCCTCCCTAGTGCTGAGATTATAAAGGCGTGCACCACCACTGCCCAGCACTACCTGTGGCTGGAGTTTTCTCCAGTCCTGCCTGGCCCGCAGCTGCTCAGACCCAAATAAACACACAGACGCTTATATTAATTAAAACTGTTTGGCCTAATGGCTTAGGCTTCTTGCTAGCTAGACTTTACACTTAAATTAACCCATAATTCTTATTTATGTTTAGCCATGTGGCTCGGTACCTTTTCCCAGTTCTGCCTTTACATCTTGCTTTCTCTGGCTGGCGACTCCTAACTCAGCCTTCCTGTTCCCAGAATTCTCCTCTCTCTTTGTCCAGCCTAAACTTCCTGTCTGGCTACTGGCCAATCCGCACTTTATTTATTAACCAATCAGAGGAAAACATTCACAGCATACAGAGCGATAGCCACAGCATTTTTTTTTTCCCAAAAAGAAATGTTTTAACTTTAACATAGTAAAATTACATATAACAAAACAATTATCAATCAAGAATTAGAGTTACAGGGCTGGAGAGATGGCTCAGAGGTTAAGAGCACTGTTTGCTCTTCCAAAGGTCCTGAGTTCAATTCTCAGCAACCACATGGTGGCTCACAACCATCTGTAATGAGATCTGGTGCCCTCTTCTGGCCTGCAGGAATACGTGCAGACAGAACACTATACATAATAAATAAATTAAAAAAAAAAAAAAAAGAATTACAGTTACAGTATCTAAGCTATTTATAATATCTAGTCTATTTGTATTTGGCAAAATTAAAGAAGATATCCTATCTATCCTATATTTGTGAATTTAAGGTTTCATATCTAACTTATCTTTTTATCATAACTAAGGAAATTATAACAATCTCCAACTACATCAAAGACTTCAGAAGCATATAATATTACCTAAGAAATGGGAGGACACAAGCAACTTTCCGGAGTCTTGCGAAGGTAGACAGAAACAGCTGGCAGCCTGGACAGTCTACCTTTTTTTTTTTTTTTTTTTTTTTTTTTTTTTTTGTTTTTTGAGACTGGGTTTCTCTGTGTAGCTTTGCGCCTTTCCTGGAACTCACTCTGTAACCCAGGCTGGTCTCAAGCTCACAGAGATCGACCTGGCTCTGCCTCCCAAGTGCTGGGATTAAAGGCGTGCGCCACCACTGCCTGGCATAAAGTGACATTTTGTTTGTTTGTTTTGTTTGCTTTTTTTGAGACAGAGTTTCTCTGTGTAGTTTTGGATCCTGCCCTGGAACTCACTCTGTAGACCAGGCTGGCCTCGAACTCACAGAGATCTGCCCAACTCTGCCTCCCGAGTGCTGGGATTAAAGACATGTGCCACTGCCCCCTTCTACCAATTCTTAAAGCTCAATTTAATGCAAAGAAAATACTGCTTGACATAAATATCAATAAATTGATTCAGTACATTCTATAGAAGACATCAAAAACCACTAACAATGAGCTGCTTTTTTTTTTTTTTTGGTTTTTCGAGACAGGGTTTCTCTGTGTAGCTTTGCGCCTTTCCTGGGACTCACTTGGTAGCCCAGGCTGGCCTCGAACTCACAGAGATCCACCTGGCTCTGCCTCCCGAGTGCTGGGACTAAAGGCGTGCGCCACCACCGCCCGGCCAATGAGCTGCTTTTTAAAGTAAGTCACACATGAACATAATGTATTATAAGAAAATGAAACTGGACATTGTAGCAAACAACTTTAATCCCAGCACCAGGAAGGCAGAGGCAGGCAGATGAGAGTTTGAGGCCAGCCTGATCTACATTTAGTTCCAGGACAGCCAGGGAACGCAAAGAAACACTGTCGGTGTGCATATGCATGTGTCTGTGTCTGTGTGTGAAAGAAGAGTCTGAGAGACAGAGGGTGATAAAATAAAAAGAGGTAAGATAATTTATATACACTTAAAGACATTGCTCTGCTAGCATTTGAGATATAAAGACTCCGGATCAAGAGTTCATTCAAGTCTAGCCTCCACCCACTTTGAGACCAGCAAATTTTACTTCCAACTTTGTCTCAAACAAAATGAACTGCTTTGTTATTTGGACTGTTCAGTACTAGGAAGATGTAATAGTAAAACTATAGAGAATCCTCTCAAGAAAACCAGCATTGTTTGTTATGTTGTAGGAGACAAGAAAATTTACGTGCTTTTTTTTGAGAGACAAGTTCTCAGTATGTGGCCTCAAATTTATACAGACTTGTATGTCTCTACCTCCAGAGTACTGGTATTAAAAGTATGCACCACTGCCGGGAGGTGGTGGCACACGCCTTTAGTCCCAGCACTCAGGAGGCCCAGGCAGGTGGATATCTGTGAGTTAGAGGCCAGCCTGGTGGTCTACAGAGCAAGTTCCAGGACAGGCTCCAAAGCTACACAGAGAAACTGACTCCACAAACAACATCAACAAAAAAGTATGCACCACCAAACCTTACCAAGACCAGAAAATTTAAAACTCAACTGTTGCAGATTATTACATTGTTTATGCTGTGGAATATTTGTTTAATGATGTAAAGATGTTGTATTCTTTGATGTTACATTTGTTAACTCTGTGAAGCTGTGTTACTTTGCTTGTCTAAAGCACCTGGCTTCTCTAATAAAAACAGGAACAGCCAATGGCAAGGCAGTAGAAAGGATAGATGGGGCTAGCAGGCAGAGAGAATAAAGAGGAGTATCTGGGAAGAAAAGGATCTAGAAGCAAAAAAAGAGGACTCCAGGGACTAGCCATCCAGCTACATAGTAAGCCACAGAGAAAAAAGTAAAGAAAGGTATACAGAAATAGAAAAAGACAAAAGCACAGAGGCAAAAAATAAGATGGGACAATTTAAGTTAAAAGCTGGCTAGAAATTAGCCAAGTTAAGGCTGGATTCATAAGAAAGAATAAGTCACTGTGTGATTTATTTGGGAGCTGGGTGGTGGGCTCGCCAAAGAGCAACAAGTAGTCAACAGACCCACTTCAGAAAAGCGAAAAACTTCTTGCTCACTCTATTGTTTGCAGATTCATACATGTCCCCTTCTACTTTACGAGCATATGCAACAAGGTTTTCCATCCGTCGGTCTTTTAAAGCAGCAGGATCCGGAGTGGGAAATATGGCTTGAACACTGGAACATAATAAAACAGTACCACTGTAATAACATGTCAGCTTTACATACACTCACCACAGTAAAACATAATACTGTGAAGTTTACCCTAACCAATACTGACTGGTCCATTCACAAAATATAAAATTCTCAGTCAGGCGGTGGTGGCGCACTCCTTTAATCCCAGCACTTGGGAGGCAGAGCCAGGCAGATCTCTGTGAGTTCGAGGCCAGCCTGGGCTACCAAGTGAGTCCCAGGAAAGGAGCAAAGCTACACAGAGAAACGCTGTCTCGAAAAACCAAAATAAATAAATAAATAAAATCCTCATTCTTTTTCTGAAGTTGTTTGTTTCATTAAGTCTCAACTATATTTATTTATGTGTTTTACCTGTATGTCTGCATCATGAGTGTGCAGTGCCCATAGAAGGCAGAAAATGGGATCATATACAATAGGACTGGAGTTACAGACAGCTGTGACCTGCCATGAGGGTGGGCTGGTTTAGGACTTGGGTCCTTGTCTCAGCAGCCATCGTTTTTAAGCTATCAATAAAGACCCTAAAATACTATACTTTTCAAAATTTACCAACAGAACAATGTCTGCCTAGTTTTGCTCTTCTCTAGTGGTGTGCCTAATTTTGATCATGTTCATGATCAGTTCTGTGTAGCACTGGCTGTCCTGAAACTCACTCTGTAGACCAGGATAGCCTTGAACTCACAGAGATTCGCCTGCCTCTGACTCCCAAGTGCTGGAATCAAACGCCTATGCCAAGATTCCCATCAAACAGTTTTATTAAAGGAAAGTTGATGTTACAATATAAAACAATATTAACTTAAAATTTTTTTAAAATGATAATCAAAAGGTTCTTATAATCATGAAAAGTAACCCCATAAAAATACTTTCTGGAGGGCTAAAGGGACCCTTAGTGATTCAGAGCAATTTCTGTTCTTTCAGAGAATCAAGTTTGGCTCTCAGCACCAGTATTAGCCAGCTCTAGTGGATCAAACACCCTCTTGTTATCTCCGCACGCACTCATACCCACATAGCATAAATTCATACAAGAACATATAAGCATGAATTAAATACTCTCTCTCGTCTATGTGATTCTACATGTAAAAAGTTGTACTGTGCCACATAAACAGAGAAAACTGGACTTTTCTTCCAGTATCACGAGCCTTTAGACATTTTTGCTCTTTTAAATTTATTTACCTTGTTAAAACAAAACCCAATAATTATTCAAAAAAATTTTAAGAACTTGTAAAGAAGGAGCAAAAAGAAAGCAATTCTGCTATCATAGAAGTTTCTCACTCTATAGTTGGGTGTGGTAGCCACCACCTTTAATCTCAGTACTCAGCAGACAGAGGCAGGAGGATTTTCCAATTTCAAGGCCAGTCTGGTCTGCATATCCAGTTCCAAGACAGCTAGTCCAAGAGACTCTAACTCAAAATACAAAGAAACAGTTTCCCACTGCAGTAATTCCCTGTAAAATATGTGGCAACAGGATTTTATTCCATTTTAAAAATGTGTGTGATAACTTGCATAAGCATGTGCAGGAGCCCTTGCATCCACGAATGTTTGATCCTCTTTTACCTCACCACCACACCTAGTTCATGTGGTAGTGGCGATCACACCAGGATCATGCACCCTGGGCAAGTACTCTGGCAACAGTGCCAGATTCAAAAATCAAAACTTTTATTCAAATTGTTTAATTTATTGTTTGTGGGTATAAGGCACAGCATTGGTGTAAAGGCCAGTGCATATCTTCAAGAGTCAGTTTTCGCCTTTCTACCATGTGAGTTCAGGGGTGGACTTGATGGCAAGAGCCTTTAGTCACTGACCCATCTTACAAGCCCCAAGTAACTAAAAATTAGTTACTATTTACTGAAACTGGGCAGATAATTTATATGTTAGTGATGAAAGCCTTGTAAAATAATGTTAAGAAAGATGGAGAAGAAGAAAGCAAAGAATAAAATAGAATCAAGAACCAGGCATGGTGACAGACAGATGCATACAACAACCCCAAGTATGCGGGAGGTGAGGGAAAAATAATCAAGAATTCAAGGTTAGCCTGGGCTATATATAGCAAAACCTTATCCCTCAAGACACAAAAAGTAAATTATCAAAGTATCATCAGCCTGGCTATACAAAGGTTGTGTCTTTGGTGGTAACATGCCCAGCAATTTTGGAAACATTATTGACACAACAACTCTTTTTTTTTTTCCATTTTTCTTTATTATATTTTCTACTTACTCCACATACTATCCACAGATTCCCCCCCTCCTCCTGACACAACAACTCTTAAGAGTGACACGCTTTACTTACAGTTTATGAACAAGGTGGTTTCGAAGATCCTGAGTAATATCTTCATGCCATTGTTTCCGAATTCCAGTACTAGATGGCTGAGCTGCTGTTGTTGGCAAAGGACCCAGGGAGGCCACACTGGCATTTTCACTCATCATTGGGCTTTAAAAAAATGAGTGGTAAAATAGTTTTATTGAAGAAGTACCAGAGACATGCTTTACTTAGAGCTAACAGTAATTACTGCGACGAGTAGTGACTGAGTATTTGTTTAAAGGGCATGTGTATGAGACTACATGTTGTTTGTGTGTATACCTCAGTAAAGAAAAGTGTTACATTTCCTCATGAAGGATGAGGATGAACTCTTGTATTTCAAAAGCCAAGTCATGTCACCATGCTGTATTGCCATGGTATCCACCTAATACCAAGGCCTTTGATCAATGGCTTAAAGTAACACTAAAAGAAACATATTCTTTGAAAACTTCATACACCTGCACAGTATGTTCTGATAGTATCCTTCATCGAAGAATGGGATGGAGCTACAACATTGTAGCTCCCTCTTTCTTCTGGAGGGGTACATACTAACCCATGTAAGTGACACAAATGTCAAATAAGGTTATGAATGGACACCCTGCTCCTTTTCTTCCTAAAAGCTATCTGCAAATCAAGGAAACTAGATAAAACACTCAAGGAATTCTTAAGTATCTGAAGGGACTCGGCACAAACTTACTTTTGAGAATTTATGGCTGAATGCAACATGGAATCAGAAAGAAGATTCGGTGTCTGAACCCCGACACCTCCATTTACACCCATAGGACTAGCACCTAAAGTAAAATAAAGCAAAATAGGGAAATAATAAATAAAAGTCACCATACAATGAATACCATGAACCAAGTGAAGAAAACTGTCAAATTAGAAAAACAGCACATTCATTTAGCAATGCAATTAACAACACAGAAAAACTAACACTTGAAGCAACGTCACCAACCAGTAAGAAAGAAGAGGCACAGGAGTTGGAAAAAAGGCTCAGTTGGTAGTATTGCTACACTAGCATGAGGGTCAGAGTCCTGATCTCACGCACATACACAAAATACAGTGCTCAAAAGTCACCCTAGTGCCAAAAGGGGTGGTTGCCAGACCTTACTGGTGGCACACATTTTTATTCCTAGCACTTGAGGTAGAAGCAAGCAGATCTCTGTAAGTCAGAGGTCATCCAGGTCTACTTAAGTAAGTTCCAGAACAGTCAGAGCTACATAGCGAGACCTTGTCTTAAACAAAAACAAACAAAAAATATTGGAAGCAGGAAAAGAAAGCTCAGAGGTTAAAAAAAAAAAGCAAAAAAAAAAAAAAAAAAAAAGCACTTGTGTGCTGTGGTGGCGCACACCTTTAATCCCAGCAGTGGGGAGGCAAAGGCAGACGGATCTCTGAGTTTGAGGCCAGCCTGGTCTAAAGAATGAGTAGGACAGCCAGGGCTATACAGAGAAACTCTGTCTCAAAAAACAAAAACAAAAAAACAAAAAAAAAAAAAAAAAACCTAAATAAATACATAAAAAGTTGCCCTTGAGAATCTTGGTTCAGTTCCCACACTCAAAGCCATACAAAATTCCAATTCCAAAAATCTAATAACCTCTAATTATCTCAAGCTCTACATGTGATACATATATAGTCAAGCAATCAGAAACACACAAATCCAGATAAATAAAACATTAAAAAGAAAAACTAAGAATAGATAGCTTAATATGTCAAGTGCTTGTCATGGTAACATGAAGTCCTTTAGATATCAGATTCCCAGCACCTATGATGTGATATGTGTACTTGTAATATCAGTGATGGGAAAGCAAAGAGAGCCCAGTCTCTGGGACTCTGTGGCATGTCAGCAGAGCATAAAGAGCATGCTGAGGGGTCCAGTGAAAAAACCTCTCTGAAAAACACAAGGTGGGGCTAGAGATATGGCTCAGTGTTAAGACACAAGCTGCTCCCCCAGGGGACACCAGTTGGTTCCTAGCACCCATGTCAGATAGCTTACAACAACCTGTAATGTAAGTCAAGATTCAAGAGTTCTGACCTATTAAGGGCACCTATACTCACAAGCACATATGGACATGGACACACATACATACATGTAATTAAAAATACTAAATGTAAAAAATTTTTTTAAAAACAACACAGAGGTTGGAGACCATAAGAGCATTGGTTACTCTAAAAGAGAACCTGGATGATTGCCAGCAGCCACATGGAATTTACAGTTCCAGGATACTGCCACCTCATTTCTGTCCTCAACATGCATGTGGCAGAATAATACACAAGCAAGGAAAACATACTCAAACATAAGATACAATGAAAAAGGTATGACTGAAGAAAAGACTCAGAGGTTAAGATAATAAGAACACTTGTTAGGACAATGGCTTGATAGTACAATCCTTTAATCCCAGCACTAGGGAGGCAGAGACAGGCAGGTCTCTGAATTTGGTGGCAGCCTAGTGAGTTCCACAACAGCCAGGGTTATATAGATACCCTCTCAAACAAACAAAAAGATATCTTTAGTGGTGCTCCAGAAGACCCAACTTTAGTTCCCAGCACCCCTGTGTCAGAAGCCTCAAAACTGCCCAAAACTTCAGCTCCAGAGAGACACAACACCCCTTCTGGACTCCTTCCATGGTCAGCACAAGTACATGTGCATACAAAGACACACACCAATACACATAAAAAGTAATTAGTTTGTTTGTTTTTCAATGAAGTTTCTTTGTGTAGCCTTCACTGTCCTGGAACTCACTCTGTAAACCAGGTTGGCCTCAAACTCACAGAGATCCACCTGCACCTGCCTCTCCACTGCTGGGATTAAAGGCATTCAACATCACCACCAAGCAAAAAAATTCTAACTTTTTAAAAACAAAGTTGCTTAGACAGGTGTGGTGCTGCATGCCTTTTGCTATCACTTGGGAGGCAGAGGCAGGATGAGGCCAGCCTGGTCTACATTAACAAGCTCCAGGACAGCCAGGAATATGTAGAGATCCTGTCTCAAAAACCAAGTAACAGTAACAAAATCAACCAAATAAAAACAAAACAAGAATAAATAGGGTTGACCAATGAAATGACTCAATGGGTCAAGTTCCATAAGACACAAAGGATCTTATTTCTGGAAATTTAAACTCAAGTATGAAAAGGGAAAAAGTAATCAAAGGAAGCATTGGCTGTAATTGCTTTCACCATATGGATTTTCTTTTTTTTGGTTTTTCGAGACAGAGTTTCTCTGTGTAGCTTTGCGCCTTTCCTGGATCTCACTCTGTAGCCCAGGCTGGCCTCGAACTCAGAGATCCGCCTGGCTCTGCCTCCCGAGTGCTGGGATTAAAGGTGTGCACCACCACCGCCCGGCTACCATATGGATTTTAAAGATGTCCTTTATGCTACAATTTAAAATTACCTAATTCCAAAATACATTTAGTAGAAAACAAAACAGAAAGTGATAGAAGTAGGGAGGGAGAGGGTGGAGAGGGAGCATGCCTACATCAGGTTAATCTTGATTTATACATGCTATTTCAACACTTAACCATATCACCTCTGGATTAGAAGAACTTACTCATGTTGCTCATAGATCGCATGCCTTGAGGAGATTGCCCAGACTGCTGACTTGGTTGATTCTTTGCTTGTACCTGGGGTTGTGGTGGAATCTGGTTTACTTGATAGGGTAGTCCAAGTGCAGCATAGGCTCTCTCTATAGAGCTGGGGTCAATCTGACTAACAGTGCTTAGGCTAGGGGCAGACTGCTGACCCACTCCTAGAGAGCTAGGGTTTCCAAGCCCAACTGGTGCTCCAGTCAGAATTGCTAGAAAAGACAAAAGACACAGTATTAGAATACTATAGTTGGTAAGAAAAAGAGCTAAAATGCTTAATGAATTTTTTTTAAAGTTTCAATTACTGAAGTATCTCAGTATTATAGATTATGTCTCCGATTAATTTTTTTTAATTTTCTAGATACATGTTTTATATGTACTTCCAAATTTATCTCTTAATACTAAATGCTTAATATTTTGTGGAAGAAAGATGTGGTAGCTGCACTTTTTAAATATAGTACTTTTACTTACTACTTTTCTCTGAGAACAATATCATCATCTGATAAGTTTATTTTATAAAATAAAAATTCACACACACACACAAATAAAATAAAATAAAATAAAATAGCTTTAAAAACAGCTAGGGAGCCACATGGTGGTGGTGCACACCTTTAGTCCCAACACTGGGGAGGCAGAGGTAGGCGGATCTCCATGAGTTCAAGGCAACCCTGGTATACAGAGTTACACAGAGAAACCCGTGTCTTGAAAAACTAAAACTTGAAAAAAAGAAAAAGAAAAATCACAGAGTGGTGGTACACACCATTAATCCCAACACCTGGGAGGCAGAGGCAGGCAGATCTCTGTGAGTTCCAGGACAACCTGGTGTACAAAGCAAGTTCCAGGACATCAAGAAGAAAAAAACCTCTTTGTTTAAATGATCTACTTGGCTACAAGTGTGTAAGAAGCCACTCAATGCCAAAACAACGATGTTTCAATTTAGGAAATTTTAAAGTAAAGAATAAGTTGTACCTGACAGTACACAATTGTAATCCCAGTACTCAGGAGGCTGAGGCAAAAAGATACCAAGTTCAAGGCCAGCCTGGGCTACATAGTTAAGACTCTATCTCAAGGTAGGGGGAAGGGGACAGACACACATTCACTTATTGATCTTTTTAAAGATAAGGAATACTGAGTTCTCACTGTACTAAATTTTTAGTGTGGCATGACAGGAACAGTTTATTATTCACTAGTCTCACACAATCAAGCAGGACTCTAAACCCTATCAAATGGCACCAGTGTGGTTCTCAACCTTGGGAATAAATTAGCAAGATTTAATCACTTACACTGTTGATTTCGCTTATCCCCAGCATTTTTGAGAGGAAGACACACAGGACAATCATGCCTTGTACAATTCTTCCAGTGTGAAATGATTTGTCGAGAAGATGCACAATGTGCCACTAAAACAAAACAATAATTTCAAGTTTTCTTTACAGGATTAACAGCCAACTTAACAAGTGCTCCAGATATGGTACCTCTTTTAAGTATAGCTATTCCAGGATAGAGTGCAGAAAACACACACATATAAAACAGTGGTGCCACATTTAAGACTATCCAGTTGGGTAAAACTGTAGCTTTGCCCAAACTGCCACAGGGCTTAACTAAGCCTTCAACAGTACTATCTAAGCAGTGCTATGCTGCCACAAATCAAATATCACAAAATAGAAACCAGAGGCCTTTACAACTCCTGTCCTACTACATCCTACTTACTTAAAATATTTTGTTGTTATACAGCAGCTATCTTTGTAATTCCCCAAAGAGAATATAATCAAGATTCTTTTACCAAAGTAGGTAAATTGCATTTCATCCAGATAATGGCTTTTTAAAGGTACTATGACAGGCAAATGAGGAGTGATCAAGTTGTGAAATAGTTTAGTGAGCCAAGGGCTTGCTGTGCAAGCATCAAGACCAGAGTTCAGACCCCTAGTGCCCAAAAATTATCAGTCATGTTAACCCCAATGCTTGAGAGCTGGTGACAATCCTCAGAACTAGCTGATAGCTAGATTAGCCTAATCAGCGACTTCTGGCAAATTTAGGGGTAGAGACATGGCTCGGCAATAGAGTACTTCTCTAGCATGTACAAGGCTCAGGGTTCAATCTCCAGGTATGTCACAAACAAGCAAATGTATACCAAGAAGCTGTGACTTTACTGTCCTAGAATGTACCTGGAGTATAAAGTTGCTTTGTTTATAAGAGGGGGGCAAATTTATGTTTTTTAAAAATTTATTTATTATTCATTATTTATTTGTTTGTTTGTTTGTTTCTTAGGCATGCAGTGTTCTGCCTGCATGAATCCCTGCAGGCCAGAAGAGGGTGAGAGATCTCATTATAGATGGTTGTGAGCCACCATGTGGTTGCTGGGAATTGAACTCAGGACCTCTGGAAGAGCAGTCAGTGCTCTTAACCACTGAGTCATCTCTCCAGCTCCCAAATTTATGTATTTTGATGTAAGAACATGTGTATGTCCATAATGTGTTCACCATAATCAAGGTACTAAACAATAACCCTAAAGGCTACTCACCTTGACAGGACTTGCCTGACTGGCAGTGTGTCATGTGGTTTAGAACATTTTTCATGGTTCGACAGTGGGGAAGATTGCACTGCCTCACTTCCCCATTAGCCTGCTCCCGGCGCTGGCATTTGTGAGCATGTAAAAGGAGAACAAGCTGCTGCTGGATGAGCTTGCGCTTCTCTGGATCAGCTGTGTGTGCTCCAGAACCCATCCCAGGGGCAACTGAAGTCACCAGGCCTGGCTGCTGGACCGATGGGGTAGGCTGCTGGCTCTAAAAGATGTGACAAAGATTTGTGTGCTCTCTTTTAATAAGGACTAAATATATCCAAATTAAACCCTTCTTAGTGATTTACTGTATGCCAGACTTCATTTGTTTATTTGGATGGAAAGAATTCAATAAATACACGATTGCTCCTATAATCAGAAAGCTTAATGCAGTAAGAAAATAAATTACAACATCTCTCAGTGATAGTCAAGATATGTATACACAGAGAACTAAACCAAAATGAAGAACAGGTAAACTACACATTCTCAGTACTGGAGGCTCAAAGGGTAAGATCCAGAATTCAAGGCCAGTCTTTGCTATACGGCAAATCTGAAGCCAGCCTGTGACCAGACCTTGTCTTAAAAAACACATAGGAGCTTGACAGATGCTTTAAAGCACTGAGTTTGCTTTCCCAGAGACCTGAATTCAAGTCACAGCACACATGTTCAGAGCTCACAAACACCTACTAACTCAGCTCTAAAAGATCCACAACCCTCTTCGAGCCTACTTGGGCACCATTCGTGTTTCCACACATGTACACATAAGCAAAAAGAAATCTTAAAACAAAAAAACAAGTACTGGAATTAAAGACATGTGCCACCGTGTCCAGAAAAAAAAAAATGTTTTTAAACCTCCAAAAGAAATAAACTTTTCCCAATAAAAGCTATTTCTTAGGAGAGGAAGGACATCTTTTCTTTATCTTTGTATGTTTAATACTTAACAGACTTTCTAAAAATACAAGCAATGAACACAACACAAAATATTAAAACATGTAAAAAGCAAAATAAAATTACTCTAGGACAATTATTGAAAGGTAAAAACAAACTATTTAAACTTAAAATTTACAACTAGAAATTGTTTGAACCAAATCACAAGAGATCCACCTGTCTCTGCCTCCACAGATTAAAGGTGTGCTGTACCACACCTAGCATGTTCCCTAGGTGACAAGGTCTCACCTTAGCCCTTGTTGGCCTGGAACTCGCTATGTAGACATGCCTGGCCTAAGCTTACAGAGAGCCTCCTTGTCAATTACAGCTGCTGCACAATGAAGTTTAACAGTAGCCAAACATGGACCAGGTTCCACCCCAACAGACAGAAATAAAAAGATAATTTTTGAAATTACTTTATTATACTAATGCAAATAAAATTAGTATATTCAGTCCTTGAGAATAGAAACCTTTTCAAGAGTCCTTCTACAAGAACAGAAAAGTTCTAGTCTCCTAACCTTCAGTAACAGTAAAGCCTGCTGAAGATAGGCCCCAATGACTTCATTGTGGCACACATTTACTCTTATTTTGATTAGTCTTCCTACAGATCAATACGCACAGGAATTAAGACTCCATGTGGAGACTTTGAGAAGTAAAATTCCATTCTAAGGCATGAGGTGCCCCTCACAGGATTCACTCCACCATGTATGTCAGGCTCTAAGTATATATGATTGTGTTAAATGCCAGCCTAGTGCTCACAAAATGGCTTAATGGGTAATGGGAATGGCCTGATTACAGTTCAAGATTCACGTTAGGAGAAAATCAACTCCTGTAAAATGACTTCTACCACTCACATATTCACCATGGCCTACGTGCACAAACCTACCCTACACATACATAAATAAATTTTAGAAAGAAAGAGGCTGGTGGAGGTAGCACACAAGTTTAATCCCACTTGAGAGGCATGGACAGGCAGATCTCTGTGATTTCAAGGCCACCATAGTCTACGGAACTAGTGCCAGGACAGCCAGGGCTACACAGAGAAGAAACCCTGTCTCCAAAATCAAAACAGAAGAGAAAAAAAGAGGAAGAAACAGTCTAAAAGAAATTTCGTACTCACCATGTTGGGCATTCCCCCACCAGGAACTGCCTTTTTGTCCATTGCAAATGGAGATAAGCTATTTGGTAGTACAGTCTTTGCCTGAATTTGGAGACCAAGGCCACTCGCTCCAATCTGCTGTCCAGAATTCTGAGTATATGGTGAACCATAAGGACTGGGATTGCTCATCATTCCCATCTATGTAAAATTAGAAACAAATTTTCATTCTCCATATTACTAAGACATCACCATCCCCATATACTTCATGTTCTATACTACAAAATCATTTAAAAAAAATCTTGACCATATAAAAAAAACATACAAGATGGCTTAGAAAGTAAAGGTGCCTCTATAAAAGCCTGCCAACCTGAATTCAATGCCCTGCACTTGTAAAAGAGAAAGGAGAGGACTGACTCCATAGGGCTATCCTCTAACCTCTACACCCTTACCGTGGTATGTACCATACACACAATGATAATAAATAAAATCCAAATTTAAAAACCAAAATACACCAAATAAAAATGTGTATGTTTATCATAGATTAAGGTGTTTAAAAAAAAACAAAAAACAAAAAACAAAAACCTGAGCACCAGCTAGAGGCTGGGAGATCAGAAACTTCAAAGTCATCCTTAGCTACAGAGGGCCAGGGCTACATAAATCTATTTCTGTAAAAAAAGATATCTTCTTTGTGTTCAGTTTATCTGGAGCCATTCTACTACACAATGATTCACTGAAGAAAGTTCAGCAGTTTATAAAATCACATTTATTTATCTGTGTATTTACATTTGCACATGCACACACACCTGCATGCACATATTACCACAGGGCATGTGCAGAAGTTAGAAACTTCTTGAAGGAGTCAAGGGCATCAGGCTTGGAAAGTTTCTTTACCTACCAAGACATCTCACAGGCAACTTTCTCACTAAACTTGCATCTTACAGATTAGGACAAAGAGCCTGGTCATCACCTCTTCACTGTTGAGATTAAAAGCCCATGCCATCATAGCTGGCTTTTTAAAATGTGTGCTGGAGACTACAAAGTCCCTGAACTTGTGTGACAAGCATTTTACCAAATAATCTTTTTCAAAGATACTCCCCTCCCCCCAAAAAACCCTGTATTTTCATACCAGGCTTGGTTCTGTGAGGCCTGTAATTCCAGCCCTTAGGAGAAAGACACAGAATTACCAGTTCCATGGTAGGCACATTAATTACCATTATGGGACTACCTGATGTTAACTTGCAAAAAAAAATAAAGTAACAAAGACGAAATTTTGAGATATACTCTCACTAAGCGGCCAAGGCTGGCCTTAGAGTGTAATCCTCCTGCCTCAGCCTCCCAAGGAATGCATCATAAACACCATGTACCATCACATGTATTTATTTTGTGAATGAACGCCTGCACATGTCAGGGCACCACTTGCATGCAGTGCCTTTCAAGGCCAGAAGAGGGCATCAGATCCCTGCAACTGGAGAAAGGGTTGGCCACCATCTGGGTGCTTAGAATTGTCCCTGGGTGCTCTGAAGGAGAACCATTTAACTACCGAACCATTTCTCCAACACTTGGCTTCTAAGTTTGAAAGTACTAATATTTATTCTAAAATAATTATAATGATGACCGTGCCTATACTGAATTATAATTCATTCATAATTGCTTCCCTAATTAAAATGGAAATTCATGGAGACATAGGATGAAAGCCATTTTAACATAGAACTTTGAATGGTACAATAAAAGAACAAGAAGTAACAAAATGTTTATAAAAGTTCACAAAATAGATAAAAATGCAGAAATCTGTAAGCTGCCTTGGAATCTGTACGTAATTATAATGTCTTTATTCACATATATCTCAATACAATCTGGTGTTTTCCCTCAGAATTCCACCTTGCCATCACTATACTTTCTGTCTCGTGAAGCCTTCTTTCTCCTCCACCAGATGAGACTATATTTGTGTCTGCTACACTGCTATTTGATCTTGTCCAATTACCCACTATTATACAGACACTGACCTAACCTGAAAAGGCAGAGAAAGGACCAGTATTGTGCTCCTAGATTGAAACATTCCACTCTGCAGGGAGCTCCTTAAATAAGAAGCTAACAACTTAAAATAGCTTCAGAAAGTCCCTCAATCTGACCAGATTCACTAGGTCCCTACCTGCCAGAGTAACAAATAAATGTTAAGAGTCCCCTGCCCTCCAACAGAAGCTGAGCTGCAAAAAAGATTCTCAGGAGAAAAGTTACAAAAAAAGTCTTGGAGTCCAGACCAGCTGTCTGGAAGCAGCAGAAACCAACCAAGATGCCTGGAAGAGATTTAGACCAACTGAGTCAATTGGAAAGGACACTCTCCAACTTGTTGAGCTGCCCACAGGCTATGCAGTGTGCTCCAGGTTCCCAGCTTTGTGAACTGTCACTCATCCTGGGGTGAGCTTTGGTGATACAGTGGTCTTTGAAGTCATTTCTTCTTAGGTAAGCACCCATATTCCTATAAGCAGTTCCAACAAAGCTCACTGGTTCACCAAATTGGACTTTGGTGGTATCTATGCTTTGGTCCATGATTCCCTATCTGGTTAAGTAGACGTGTGTGTTTTGTCTCCACAGAGAAAGTTATGCCACACAACAACCAGGAAGTTACAAGCAAAAGACACCCCCCACTCCACAAAAGCTTTTGGGTGCTTTTTAAAAAAATTACTTATCATTATTCCTTTGCTAAAAAATTTATTAAATACCTATTAATACTTAAGTTGCTGCAAAAAGTTAGGGATTTAGTAACATGCATACCCAGATACATTACAAAACAAAACAAGGGGCTGAAGAGATGACTTCAGCAGCAGTTCAGAGCACTTGTTCTTATGCTCCATATTCCAAGAGCCTACTTGATGGCTCACAACTTTAACTCCAGTTCCAGGGGATCTTCTTCTGGCTCCTGATGGCACCAAGCACATATGCACATGAAAACAACAAACAGAAGCACTCTACACCAGGCAAGCTCAAGCTTCTAATCTCAGTATTCAGGAGGCTGGGACAAGAGGAATGAATTTGGTAACTCTTGAGTTTGACACCAACTTGGGGTACATATCAAAACAAAACAAAAAAGAAACAAACAAAAAAGGCTGGACTTGGCGTCATCTGAGTATGCCATGCATATTCAGGTCCTCCAGCAAACCAGAGGCATCAGATGCCCTGGAGCTGTATTTACAGGTGCTTGGGAACCACCCATCCATCCTAGGTGCTGGAAACCAAGCTCAGGTCTTAGGTAAGATCAGAATAAGCTCTTAACTGTTGAACCATCCATCATCTCTCTACTCTAACTCTTAATCTAAAACTTTAAAGAGCAGGGAGTCTTGGTGCTGGAGATATATAGCTCAGTTGATATAGTTCTTGCCTGCCATTCATAAGTTCCCGGGTTTGACCCCTCTGACCCCAAACCACATGTGGGGTATGTACATGCCTGTAATCCCAACATTCAGGAAGTGGTTGCTGGAAAATCAGTATTACATAGGGAGTTGGAGGCCAGCCTGGGATATTGAGATCCTATCTTAAACAACGAAAACTCTTCTAACATTACATACAAAAAGTTATCACAGATTGATGCCAAGAGTAAACTCCAAATATTACACTACCACTTCTGTTTTAGGGAACTGAATTTATTCCTAAAACAAATATTCAACTGAATAGATAAAGCTCAGAAGTATTTTAGGGGTACTGGTGACCAATCCTATGGTCTTGTTCATACTAAGCACACATTCTACACTGAATTCTGAACTACATCCTAAATGACGCAAGATCCATCCCACCACACCTCCCCCACCCACTAGCTCCTCGTTTTTTTGAGACAGCATCTATGTAGCTCTGGTGATCCTGGAACTCTCTACAGTAGACCAGGCTGGATTTTAATTCAGAGATTGATCCATGTGGCTCTGCCTATAAAGTGCTGGGATCAAAGGTGTGTGATACCATGCTGAGTTTAAGATTTTTTTTTTTCCCTTGCCAGGCAATTACACAAGCCTTTAATCCCAGAACTAAAGAGGCAGAGACAGGTGGATCTGAGTTTGAGGCCAGCCTGATCTACAAAGCAGAGTTCCAGGACAGCCAAGGCTACACAGAGAAACCTTGTCTCCAAAACAAAAACAAAGAGACAAACAAAAAAGAAAGAAAGCCCTTTTGTGGTGGAATATTCCTTTCCACTGTGTGAAAATGTGCCACTGCGACCAATTTAATATAAAGCTAGGAGGTATAGGTGGGGCTTCTGGACATAAAGAACTCTGGGAAGAAGAGAGTCACCAGCCAGACGTGGAATAACAAGGATGGGCAGAATGGAGATGGAGTAATGAGAACGTGGAAGATCATAGATTAAAAAATATGGGTTAAGTTATGAGAGCTAGTTAGAAACAAGCCTAAGCTAAGACCGAGCTTTCATAATTAATAATAGGTCTCTGTGTCATTTTTTGTGAGCTGGCAGCACAAAAAGAAAAGTCTGTCTACACCCTTTACCAATGAAGCCAGCTCTCTAATCCCCCCTTTTTTCCTCCTTGAGGTAAGGTTGGTCTTTAACTTCCTATAAAGCAGGAGAAGACCTTGAATCTCTGGTCCTACTTACAGATCCCACATGCTGGGATTACAGGCATGTGCTGCCACATTTGATTTTATGCAATTCTGGGGAATTGAATGTGGGGCTCTGTACATGCTAAGCAAATTCTTATCATCTGGCTCTAATAAAGTCTTTATATATAGCCAGTCATGATGGCACACACCTTTACTTCCAGCACTCCAGAGGCAGAGGCAGGCAGATCTCTATGAGTTCAAGGCCTGGTCTACAGAGTGAGTTCTAGGACAGCCAGGACTACACAGAGAAAACCTCTCTCAGTTTCGAGCTAACACAAACTCTTTTTATGTGAATTTCCCCATTTAAAATTTAAACCAGGTGGTGATGGCACACACCTTCAACCCCAGCACTCAGGAGGCAGAGGCAGAAGGATCTCTGAGTTTGAGGCCAGCCTGGTTGTACAGGCTCAAGAAACATGAAGGAGGACCACTATAAAATGCCAGCCACAAGCCTGGCGGTGTTGGTGCACGCCTTTAATCCTAGCACTTGGGAAGTATAGGTAAGCGGATATCAGTGAAATTAGAGGACAGCCTGGTCTACAACTGAGTTCCAGGATAGCCAGGGAAACCCTATTTCAAAATAGAAGAAAAAAAAAAAAAAAAAAAGGCCAGACACAATATGACTGCTACAATAATGAACTCACTCAGCAAATGTGGTGGTTACTTGGACAAGATGTGCACAAGAGTCAATAAAATGGCTCAGTGGGTAATGGAGAGTGTGTGCACACAAGGAGAGAATAAAACTTCAGAGTTGTATCTCCACACACCTGTTGTAGCATACAATGCACACCAACACTATTTTAAAAAGGAGTAGGAAGTACTATGAAGTAGAAGGAACCTGCTCAAGATGGAGCCCATTAACATCTCATCATGGATAGGGGAGAAATTCATGAGTGGCAGTTGACAGTTGCTAGGGAAGGAGAATTCATTTACTCCAGTGTTGTATAAGCACAGGACAGTTGCCCCTGCTCCAGTAAGTAACACCATGCCCATGTCTGCAATCCTAATTAAACTCAATGGGTCAGAAGCAACAATAATGAAAAGATACAAAAAAGCTGGGTACAGTGGCCTATGTTCTTAATCCTAGCATTACAGAGGCAGGCAGATCTGAATTCAAGACCAGTAAAGTCTACATAGGGAATTCTAGGCCAGCCAAGGATACATAGAAAGACACTGTCTCAAAACAAAACAAACAAACAAAAAATTTCAAACAAGGCCCAACATCTGGTTATTAAACCACCTAGAATGCTAGTTAAATTTTCATAGGTTTCTTTCTTTTCTTTTTTTAATCCACAATGTCATCAACTATGAATAATGTTTAAAGTGAAAAGATACCTACCCTCACTCATCCTTCCCATCCCCCTAAATGCTAGGCTGGAGTGAAGAAAAAATTTAAGATGGAGGAAGGGGAGCTGACTAAATTATAGATGGTGGGTCATGGGAAGCAGAGGCAGGAGGAGGATCAGCCTGGACTACATTGTGAGTTCTAGCCAACCAAAGTATATAGCAAGACCTTGTCTTCTACTTTTTTTCCTCCAAGATATTTTTATTATGGATATGTGAATGTGCCTGACAAGGTTGTATGCACAATGGATACATGTGCATGTACCCACAGAGGCCAGAAAGAGTTGGATCTCCTGGAACTGGAGTTACAGGCAGTTGTGAGCAACTTGTGTGTGCTAGGAACTGAACTCTGCAAGAATAGCCAAGACCTAGTCTTAATAAATACATGTATGCATGCACTCAAGCTTGCACGCACGCCCACTCACATGAGCCTCTAAGAAGTACAACAAATGATCCTCGACCTAAACAGTGTTAATACCTACTATCTTAAAATTGCACTTTTATAAGGAGACTACGAGAATGTAGAGTATAAAATGAACTGAAAATATTACAATAGTTAGGCCAGAAAAATTAGGAACTACAGGCAATAATTTTAGAACAATCATTAAGGTACAAGATATCAGTCAAGTGTAAAACAAAATATTTTTCTCTTCTATAAATTTTGTAAAAGAGCTTCTTAAAACTTATACCAACATATTAGATCCTTGGTACATACACAAGAATAAATGAATAACCTCAAGCTCTTCCCGCATCACTAAAACAGCCAAATGGGTACTCCGAACACAAACAAAAACAGAACTCACCTTAAGAGGCTGGGGGCCTCTCAATCCTGTTTGTCCTCCCATCTGAGGAGAGCCCTGCTGTAGTGGCTCAGTCAATAAGTTGCCAGCATTGCCCATGCCGGGATTGGGGTACTGCATATTCGGCCGTCCCCGTCCAGCTCCAATTGAACCATTCATGACTTGATTGGGCATTATCCCTTGTCCATTGCCTGCAGCCAACATTCCAGGATTCATGCCAGCATTCATTCCTGTGTTCATTCCCATGGTAGGCTGATTCACCGGACTGTTCATCATACCTGCTGTGGACTGTGTAGGACCCTGATTTGGTCCACTACTGCCCATCCCCATGTTGGGAGAAGTCAAGCCTGTCTGTGCCATTGGGCTTTTGACCATGCTATTTATCAAACCTAATCCAGGGCTGTTCTGTTGGGCCTGGCTGGCCATAACTTGGCCTGGGCCACCAACCCCCATATTGAGGTTAGGGGAACTACCAGACCGTAGCAATTCTGACAGCTGTTTATGTTTAGAGGCTGCATCTTGCACTATGCCAAGACTTGTCTGAAGCTGACTAATATCGCCACCATTGGTTAGTCCCAATTCCGTAGAGTTGATTAATTCATCTGGTAAGTCATGTTCCAGATCAAACAGCGAACCAAAATCTAAAAGCAAATAGAAAAGATTAAGTTTAACACAACCCAAATCAGACGCACATAAGACAGATTCTTCATAAGCATGAATTAATCCTATCTACACTCTCCATAGAAAACTACATGTTTAGTTTTTGTATTGCAGGTTTTCATATACTAATTATGCATTTTTTAAAAAGAGCTAATTTTGGTTAGACAGGTTAAAAATCTTAAGAACTGTGCCTAAAATAAGATCAAGAGAAAAGAGGGCTGAATGTTGGTAAAATACCTACTAAATGAGTTGCTGAAAAGTTAGTAGTAATAATCATAAAAAGGTGTGCTAGAAGCCGGCAGTAGTGGTGCTTGCCTTTAATTCTAGTACTCAGGAGCCAGACGCAGATGGATCTCTGTAAGTTCAAGGCTAGCCTGGTCTACAGAGTGAGTTCCAAGACAGGTTTCAAAGCTACAGAGAAACCCTGTCTCAAAAAACAAAGTGTGCTAGACCAGATAGACAGCTGATTGGAGAATGGCACTTGCAGCCAAGCCTGGCAACCTGAGTCATGCCCAAGAACCCACATAAATAGAAGAGAACTGAGTCCTGTAAGCTGTCCTCTTGACCTCCACACTCACACATGTACACCAACACACAAATTAATAAAAATGTCTTGTGAAAATGTGTTTTCTAATTTTTACTTCGTATGTGTTTATGTGTGTACTCTCAGAGATCAGAAGAGAGCATCAGATTCCTTGAAGACAGAATTACAAGTGGTTGTGAGCTGCCTAACTTGGCTGCTGGGAACTTAACTCAGTCCTGTGGAAGGGCAGGAAGGAGATGCTCTTAATCACCAAACCTTCTTTCCTGTCCTTATTAAAAAAAAAAAAAAAAAAAAAAAAAAAAAAAAAAAAAAAAAAAAAAAAAAAAAACCTAAAAACTAAAGTGTCATAGGCTCATACCTATAATCCCAGCACATAGGAGGTTGAGGAAGGAAGAACATTGCGAATTCCAGGCTTGCTTGGCTAGTGAATTTCAGGCCTGCCTAAGCTACAGAGTGAAAGCTTGTTTCAAAAACCTAAAATTTTGTAATTAAACTGAGCAATTCCAGTGTTCCTTAGAAGGAAACTAAATACTCCAATACAGGTCTGGGTGCAGTCGAATAGAATCAACTAAGTGTGAGCCACAGTCAACAGGCTATCTACTACTTCTATCACTTCTCATATCACAAGTATATTCTTTGCAAGTGGAGTGATTTTTGGAGTTAATCTGCTCATATATGACTTGTTCCTACACAAAATCTAGCCAGAAGGGGTACAGAACATTGCCTCTGGGTACAAACAGCCAATCTCTAGCTCAGCCAGGAAAGTATATAGTATAGATTCGGGCTCTTCATTATTGGCACTTTAGCATTTTACACCAGCAAATCCCTTCAGGTATGGCAAGAGGAGAATGTCTAAGGTTTTAAAATACCCAGAAGTTACTTCTCTCTGCAACTGATTACAAAACTTCAATCACCAGTTTGAAGTTTGCAAAACTACACACACACACACACACACACACACACACACACACACACACACACACACACCTCCAGTATGATTTTAGCCCAATGTTACAGCACACTCCCATAATTCCAGCACTTGGGAAGTGGAGGCCAGGGAAGTTCAAGTTCATTCTAGACTGTATGAAACATTGTCTCAAAAACAAGTTTCCAGACATCATCAACTGCAACCTGGAAAGGCCAAGTTGTTCCTTATTGACTTGTGAATTGTAATGATCTGCTTAACATTGTTCGTGTGGAAAAAGCACTAATGGAAACTGGGCAGGGTGACACACATTGTAATCTGGTGCACACCAGAACTTGGAAGACGTATAGACAGGAAAATCAGGGGTTCAAGGCCAGTCTGTTCTACTTGAGGTCCTATCTCAAAATAAAACACATTACTGTGGGCTAGAGAGATGATTGAGCAGTTAAAAACCAGAATTCAGATATCAGAACCCACACTTGGGTAGCTCACAAATGGCCTCCTGAGGAGGTATCTACACTCTCAAACACATTCACGAAAACACAAACACATAAAAAAAAAATCTTTTAAAACAAAATACATTAATGGGTATTTAATAATTAAAGATACTTGAACCTACACAATCAAAAATTAGTCCAAGCTAGAAAAATGGCTCCATGGGTATAAATGCTTGCTGTTTAAGCTTAAAGTCTGAAGCTTGGATACCTAGAACCTGTAATCCCAGTGGGAGGGAGGCAGAGTCAGGGAATACCAAGACCAAGTTGCCAAACAGATCAGATCCAGTTTCCAGTCAGATTCAATATAAAAAAGCCGAGTGAGATGAAGACAACTCATATCAACCCCAGACCTCCACTACACACATTTGCATGTATACCCACGTGGATGCTAATGTGCACACCACACACATAAACATATGAAAAAAATTAGTCTGCTTCTGATAGACAATCACTTTAATGACCCACTTGATTCAACCTTATTAAGTATAACTCTTTCTATATGTGGCTTCTCTCTCTGTCTCTCTCTCTCCATGTGCAGCTGCCCTGGCTGTCCTGGAACTCTCTCTAGACCAGGCTGACCTCAAACTCACAGAGATCTGCCTGCCTCTGACTCCAAGCGCTGGGTTTAAAAGTGTGTACTACCTGGCTCATGCCTTTAATCCCAGTACTCGGAAGGCAGAGGCAGGTAGATCTCTGTGAGTTTGAGTCCAGCCTAGTCTACAGAATAAGTTCCAGGACAGCCAAGACTACAGAGAAACCCTGTCTCAAAACAACAACATGCATCACCACTCAGCTTTATGTGGCTTTCTTTCTGGGGTGTGATTTGGTTTGTCTTGTCTCATTTAGGCAGGGTTTCATGTATCCCGGGTTAATCTTGAATTCTCTAATTAGCTGAGGATGATCTTGACCTTCCAATTCTCCTGCCTCCATCTCAAAAGTGTTGGGATTACAGCTGTGTGACATCACACCTGATAGGTGCTAGAGATTGAACTTCATGTGTGCTAGGCAAGCAGACTACTAACAGAGCTACATATTCCTAGCCCTATAGTCTAGGTTTTTGTTTTCTTACTTTCTTCTTTTAAAGAATCTATCAGGCCCTTTCTACCACAACAATGTAATAAATAAACTATGCAGGAGTTGGCAAGACAGCCCAGTGGACAGTGTGTAGTATTGTTGCAGAGGATGCAAGTTTGGTTCCTAACACTCAATTCAGGTGGCTCAGAACCATCTACAACTCCAGCTCTAGGAGACTTAAAATCTTCTGGTCTCCAAGAGTAGTACATTCAAATGCACAAACCCAAACACAGATACACAAATAATTAAAATTTTTTAAAAATTAATTTTAAATGAAATTTATTCATTTTCAATGAAAGTTATCTAAAGCCACCATTCAAAGAATTGCTTAGTATCTTTACTTCCTTGTTGTTTACATTATTGAGTTCTGTTTTGTTTTGTTTCTGAGACAAGGTTTCTCTGGAACTCACTCTGTACACTAGGCTGGCTTCCAATTCAAAGAAATCCTCCTGTCTCTGCCTCCTGAGTACGGGGTGTAAAGGCATGTGACAACACTGCATTAAGATTATTTTAAGGCCGGGCGTTGGTGGCGCACGCCTTTAATCCCAGCACTCGGGAGGCAGAGCCAGGCGGATCTCTGTGAGTTTGAGGCCAGCCTGGGCTACCAAGTGAGCTCCAGGAAAGGCGCAAAGCTACACAGAGAAACCCTGTCTCGAAAAAACAAAAAAAAAAAAAAAATAAAACAAAATAAAAGATTGTTTTAACTACATATATTTTTACTTTCCACTGGAGTATCCAGGGAAAGTCTATTATCAGCACACTGAATATAAAGTGAAGGAACCTTCAACTACTCAGAATTTATACATGTCACAAATTATACAGAAAAATCACAAAATAAACAGTAATACAAATAGCAGGGGTTCTGGGTGGTGGTGGCACACGCCTTTAATCACAGCACTCAGGAGGTAGAGCCAGGTGGATCTATGTGAGTTCAAAACCAGCCTGGTCTACAGAGTGAGCTATAGGACAGGCACCAAAACTACACAGAGAAACCCTGTCTCAGAAAACAACAACAACAACAACAAAAATATAGCAGGGGCTACCTGTGGTGATATTGTGTTCCCCAATATATTGTGTACCCTAATAAACTTATCTGGGGTCAGAGAACAGAACAGCCACTAGATATAGAGGCCAGAAAATGGTGGCACACACACCTTTAATCCTAGCATTCCAAAGGCAGAGATCCATCTGGATCTCTGTGAGTTCAGAGCCACACTGGAAACAGCCAGGCATGGTGACACACAGTTTTAATCCCAGGAGTGATGGCAGGAAGCAGAAAGGTATATAAGGCTTGAGGACCAGAACTAGAGCCTGGTTAAGCTTTTAGGCTTTTAACAGCAGTTCAGCTGAGATTCATTCCGGATGAGGACTCAGAGGCTTCCAGTTTGAGAAAACAGGATCAGCTGAGAAGTTGGCATGGTGAGGTTAGCTATGGCCTGTTCGTCTTCTCTGAACTTTTAGTGTTCACCCCAATACCTGGCTCCTGGTTTGTTTTTATTAATAAGACCTTCTAACAATTTGTGCTACAGCTACCTACCAAGATGGCTCAGCTAGTAAAAGGCTCCTCCTGCCAAGCCTGAAAAATGAGTTTGATTCCCTCATACACACAGTGGAAAGAGACCACACCGGACTCCAAGATGTTCAGTGTCATGGCACATACAAATAAACATGGGGGAGGGAGGGAGAAACATGCTTAAAATAACAACAATAGTAATAATAGGGAACCAGGCCTTTAATCCCAGCACTTGGGAGGCAGGGGCAAGTGGATCTCTCTGAGTTCAAGATCAGCCTGGTCTACAGAGTGAGCTCCAGGACAGCCAGGGCTAAACAAGAAACCCTGTCTCTGGGGTGGGCGGTGAGTGGGGGTGAGGGTGAAGGGGCTGGAAATACAACTTAGTTGGTAGGTTGATGGCTTGTTTAACACACTGGATGCTGTGGGTTTCTTCCCCAACGCCAAACAAAACTGGGCTTGAAGTGGAGTGTTAGAGATGGCTCAGCAGATGACAGCACATACTGCTCAGTTCGGGTCTCCCACTTATGTGTACCTGTTTAGCACATGCCTTTAATCCCAGCACGTGGGAAGCAGAGGCAGCTGTATCTCTGTGAGTTCAAGATCAGCCTGGTCTACATAGTAGCTCTAAGACAACCAGGACAGAGAGACCCTGTCTCAAAAAACAAAACATGAATAAACTTAGGGGGCTGGAGAGATGACTCTGCAGTTAAAAGCAATAGTTTTGTTTTGTTTCAGAAAAACTGATTCAATTTCTAGCACCCACATGGTGGCTCACAATCACCTGTAACTAAAGTTCCAGAGGATCTAACACCATTTTCTGCCATCCACAGGCATTGCACATTCATTGTATAGAGATGTACATGAACGTAAAACACCCATATATACACACACACAAAACAAAAAAAGTGAAACTGGGGGGAAAATGTTTTTTAAAGAAAGTAAGAGCCAAGTGTGGTGGTACATGCCTTTAATCCCAGCACTTGGAAGGCAGAAATAGGACGACTTCAACCAATTTGAGATTAGCCTGGTCTACATAGGGAGTTCGAAACCATCCAGGGCTACATAGTGAAACCTTGCCTCAAATAAACAAACAAACAATGAAAAAATAGCCCAAGAGTTCAGGGGACTGGAGTGACAGCTCAGAAGATAAAAGCACTTGTTGCTCCTTAGACACCCTGAAGACAGAGGTTCAGTTCAAAGAACCCATGTGACAGCTTACCCTCTTCTGGCCTTCCTAAGCACCAGGCACATTAGGTGGTACATACACATACATACAGGCAAATACTCAGACACATGAAAAACAAAATATCAGCTGAATAGGCTAGACCCAGGGCTCAGTGGTTAAAAGTTGTTGCTTTTGCCTTAAGACCTGAGTTCAGTTCCCAGCACTAAAGTTGGCAGTTCACAACTACTTGTAATTCCAGCTCCAGGAGATTTTACACATTCTGCTTGTTATGCACGCACACGTGCACACACCTCACACACACACACACACACACACACACACACCTCACACACACACCACACACCACACACACACACACACACACACACACACACACGAACCCACAGATGCACTCACATACACATAAACAAAAATAGTTTTGTCTTTTAATCAACAACAGTTTTGTTTTTTAATCACCTGAATGGCATATTCACATTAAACCTAAACTGTGTGTTAATTTATCACTGTACACTTCTTGGTTTTCAATAAACTTCAGAATTTGTTCAAAAGGAATATGTACAGGAGTATAGGCAGGTAAAGTGTCATGTTATTTTGAAAATCTCGTAGAGGGGCCAGAAAGATAGATGACTCAGTAGGTAAAGGCACTTGCCCCACAAGCCTGAACTGAATTCAAATCCTAGAACCCATTTAAGGTAAGGGAAACAACTCCACAACGCCAATCTCCTCTAACCCACACACCAAATGCATACTCAATAAAGATAAATAAAATTCTAATTTTTTTAAAGCCTCCAGCCAGGCAATGGTGATACACACCTTTAATCTCAGCACTCAGGAGGCAGAGGCAGAAAGATCTCTGAGTTCTAGGCCAGCCTGGTCTACAGAAGGGTTCCAGGACAGCTGTTTTGCTATCAGGTCTTTCCCTGAAACTGATTCTGTATATACTGTCATCAGAATAGTCTTTCACCAACCTCACTTCTACTCCTATGGTTTTTGCTGTAATAACCAAATAAATGGCAAATTCCTTAGCATATTTGTCTTATCTTCCCAATATCCTAGCCTCTTCCATCTGTTTCCATGAAAACACCCCAAGCACACAAGGTATGTTCCAGCCACATCATTTGTACTTATGTATTTATGTGAAATACCCTTCCTTCCCCATGCCTAAGCAAAGTTAAGTACTTTCTGCCCTAGCAACTTTTGTTCAAATACATATTAAGCTATATGAATTTTTCCAGCAACATCCAAGACCCATGTCTGAAATATTCCTATCAGCTAACCTTTAGGCTTTTTTTTTTTTTTTCCAAGACAGGGTTTCTCTGTGTAGCTTTGCACCTTTCCTGGATATCTCTCTGTAGATCAGGCTGATCTGGAACTCAACAGAGATCCGCCAGCCTCTGCCTACGGAGTGCTGGGATTAAAGGCGTGCGCCACCACCGCCCGGCTCAGCTAACCTTTAGTTATCAGAGCACTGCTTATAAGGAAACAGTTGTGTACATGACCTCACTAGGTCCTACATTCAAAGAGCAAAAAACACCTTGGTTCACCTTTATATCTCAAATGCCTAATCCTTGGTAAATACTCAGCATCTGCTACCTACAAAGGAACAGAAACCAAATGAAATCAGAAGAAACTTTAAAATGTCCAAGTTTTAACTCCCCCAGCATATTCATTCTCTCTCTCTCTCTCTCTCTCTCTCTCTCTCTCTCTCTCTCTCTCTCTCTCACACACACACACACACACACACACACACACACACACACACACACACACTTCTCTTCCTATAATCTCTTAGTAAATTACCTACCCATCTTCCCCAACCTGAAATCTGGGAATGCTCTTAGATTCTCCATCTGGCCACTTATATTGGAAGCAATACCAAGTTATGTCTCAGCCAACTAACTTCTAAACCTTCCCACTTTTTTCCATCTTTTGTGATAAAGACCACCCACCCATACTAGAGCTAGAGTCCTTTAAACATCACTTCATACTGCCTTCTTCTCAAGTCTTCCTTCATTTTAATATCTTGCATCCATTTAAATGGCTAAAATGTAAAATTTAAACTTCTATAAGTATTGTTAGTCCTGAATGATTAACCCCTTGCTCACTTCTCACTTCTACCCCTCCAGTCAGGTTCTCAGAATGATTACACTTTCAAGCCTCATGTACTCCCCCTGTTCTAGCCAAATGACACTCGTATTAGCCATATCTATTATCAGATTCCAAGACAGGACACAAATGCCTCAAAGATATTCACCAATGTCTATAAACTAGGCTAAAGGCTCCATATTCACCCATCTGTCCCTTTATTTCCCAAATAAATTCTGGTCACAACAGACTTGTTGGATATCAATGTCTTCCCCCTGAATCTGTAATTCCAGCAAGGCAAAAAGAAATCATCTCTGTCTGAACTACCAGAGTGGTCCAGAAACCAAGGATCTATGTGCAGCATACAAGCATACAAAAAATATTAGCCCCAAAGACTACTGCCATCTTGTTAACTCTTTAATATTCTTTAAATTGTG
Organism: Peromyscus leucopus; assembly: GCF_004664715.2. Lineage (NCBI taxonomy): Eukaryota > Metazoa > Chordata > Mammalia > Rodentia > Cricetidae > Peromyscus > Peromyscus leucopus. The sequence continues at coordinate 38,525,827 of NC_051080.1, read as the reverse complement.
ATTCACAAGCTTAGTAGTAGGCCATAAAACTAATCAAGAGGCTCTGAAAAAACCCAAACTAAATACCTGGATGTGGTGGCACACTCAAGGAGGCTAAAGCAGAAGGGAGAAAACACCAGAGTCCATCATCAACACGGTGAGGGGACGGCTCAGTTGGTGAAGTGCTGCCACTCAAGCACAAAGACCTGAGTATGGCCCCAGCAGCCATGTAAAAGCCAAGAAGTGACACTGTGATCCCGACCCTGAGGAAGCTCAGAGAGAAGACGCCCTGAGCCTTGCTGCTCAGACTGTCTAGCTTAATCAATGAGCTTCAGATTCAGTGAGACCCAGTCTCAAAAATTAAGGTGGGGAGTGATTACAGAAGACACCCCAAATCAACCACTGGTCCACATACATACAGGAACTTAAAAACACATACACAATAACTTTACACTGTAACCAGGATTTCTGGTTCTACATATAAATGTAGTTTTTAATCCTTAAACTAGGTATTGATGGCTCAGACCTGTGATCACAGTATACAGGAAGCTCTCGTAGGATTGTCTTAAGACTGTCATTCATGCTGGGCGGTGGTGGCGCACACCTTTGATCCCAGCACACGGGAGGCAGAGCCAGGTGGTTCGAGGCCAGCCTGAGCTACAGAATGAGTTCCAAGAAAGGCACAAAGCTACACAGAGAAACCCTGCCTCAAAAACCCAAACAAACAAACAAATGAAAAAAAACTGTCATTCAGTATGTTTGTATTTCTTAGTGTGATTTAAAAAAAAAAAAACACCAAGAAGCATTGCATTTTTCTTCCTCTTTCTTTATTAAAAAAAAAAGTATCTTTTGGCCAGGCATGGTGATTCTACCCTCAGAACACCAGGCAGGTAGGAGCTATCGGAAGAGATCTGAAGGGAACCTGAACTACTGGGCTATCACAGTGAGTTCCAGGCCGCCTTGTAGTACAGACTCTGTCTCAGAACAACAACACAAACAGTCCCTGAAGAGACAGCTCATCAGTAAAGAGCACTGATACTTCAAGGGTTCAATTCCCAGCACCCACATGGTGCCTCACAACTGTCTGTAACTCCAGTTCCAAAGGATACAATGCCCTCTTCTGGCCTCTATGGTACCAGATAAACACACATACATACACATACATGCATACAAAATACTCACACATAAGTAAAATTGGAAAAAAAAAAATCCCATCTAGACAAACAAATGGAAACTGGAAAAAAATTAGTGCTCAATCACACAACTTTTGCAAAAAAATCATCCTTATCTTGAACACTGCCAATAGGAACAATCTGCTTTCCAGTTTCTCACACTTTAAAAAAGATTTATTTATTTATTATGTATATATACAGCATGCATGCCTGCAGGCCAGAAGAGGGCACCAGATCTCTTTATAGATGGTTGTGAGCCACCATGTGGTTGCTGGTAATCGAACTCAGGACTTCTGGAAGAGCAGTGCTCTTAACCTCTGAGCCATACCAACTCATTTTTAATTACTTAGATACAAAACACTGTGTGGCAGCACATACATTATTTTTTGGGTTTGTGTGTGTGTGTGTGTGTGTTTGTTTTGTTTTTACTTCACTTTTATTTTTTCTTAGAACAAGACCTCACTCTAATCCAGGCTGGCCTAAAATTTGCAGTTTCTTGCTTCCAACTGCCAAATGCTAGGATTACATGATTAAGAGTACTTTTATTCTTATTTTTGCCTCTCTGCTCCCATATTCTTTGCTGAAAGATTTAATCTTTCAGATGCACAACTCTGCTACAAAACTTACTTGATCACTATTCCTAAACTCTAAGTCCTTGCCTTTGTCTTTATCCCATTTTATTTATATGACCATTAAAATAAAACCCTACCACTAATTTCCTGTAGTGGAGTTGGCAGCAACTAGTTAACATAATGTACACACATTGTGCAACATCAAGTGCTGTCTTATTTAGTTTTATTTTGTCCCAGGGTCATTTTATGTAGCGTGGATAGCCAGAAACTGTATCACTTTGTAGCCTAGGCTAAACTCTAAGGGGAAATAATAAGTATCATCTTCCTAGAATTCTGGAATTTATGTAAATACTACCACACACAGCTTTCCTAAATCATTTTATAGAGAATTCTCACTTATTCCTCCCCACAACACTACAATAGTGGGTGCTACAGATAAGAAAAATGAGCCATAAGTCATGTTACTGGCCCAAGGTTCAGTTAATAAATATAGGCATGGGATTCTCAATTCTAGAAGTCTGACTCTAGTACCCATTTAACCAACCCCCCTTTTTTCCCTCCAGAGACAGGGTCTCACTATGTAGCTCTGGCTGTGCTGGAACTAGCTCAGTAGACCAAGTTGACCTCAAACTCACGAAGAGCTACCTTTCTCAGCCTCCAGTGCTGGGATTAAAAGCACGTGTCACCACTGTCAGATAGCCACTCATTTTGTTCATTAGGTTGTCTTTTTTTTTTTTGAGACAAGATCTCACTACAAGTAGCCTTGGGTGGCCTAGAACTAGCATGTAAACCATGCCAGCCTCAGAAGTATTTTTCTCTCTCAACAAAATTGCAGACTGCTCTTTGAGGCATTTATTTTAAAAAGAATCTACATCTAAAAACAAATTTTATCTGGAGCTGGAAAATGGCTCAATGGTTAAGAGTACTTACTGCTCTTACAGAAAACCTAGGTTCGGTTCCTAGCACCCTCCTGGCAGCTCCGGTCTCAGGGGATCCACACCTTCTTCTGATCTGAGGGCACCAGACACATACATATATACATACATACACACATACATGCAAGCTAAATATACACACACAAAATAAATATATAACTAAAAGTTAATAAACAATCCAAATTGCTAAGAGGCTTAATTAATCAATCAATATTTACTCTCTTAGCGCGCCATTGTGTATGTTCATGTTCATCACAGCACACATGTGGTGGTCAGAGAACAACTTTGTAGAGCCGGTTCTCCTTTTTATCTGGAACCTTTACATGGGTTCTTCTAATTGAACTAAAGTCTACAATATTGCACAGTTAAGTACTTTTACCCACTCAGCCATCCTGGCAGTCCCATTTTAAACTCTTCAAGAAATGAGCAATAGAAAAATCTGTATCAAAATTTCAGAAGAAACTACTAACCATCATATGAAAACAGTCATTTGCAAAAATCAATATTGTTGTCATTTGCAAAAATCAATATTGTTATTTTGGTTTCTTGGTTTTGTTTCTTTAATTTTGTTTTGAAACAGGGCCTTACTACACCATAGCCAAGCTGGCCTCAAACTCTCAATCCTCCTTGCCATAGCGCTGGAATTATAGGTGCGCACAAATGAACACATCCAACTCAAAATTTATTAATTTTTAAAATATGGAACACTTCACAAATTTTCATGTCATTCTTTGCAGAGGGGCCAATGCTGATCTTTCTGTATTGTTCCAATTTTAGTATATATGCTGCCAAAGCAAGCACAAAATTTAATGCTTTAATTTGTCTTAATCTTTAGCCTAAGTTGTTTCACTTACCCATTAATTTCACTAACATTTCTCACACTCAAAATAACTTCAAGCCAGGTGTAATGAGATGCCTGTAGTCCTAGCTACTAAAGAGGCTCAACTGCAAAGTCAGTTGAACCCTAGAGTTTCCAGACCACCTAGGCGACACAGCAAGACCCCATTGCAAAGGGGAAAAAAAAACTGAAAACCACAAAAAAATTATTTCCTATTTTCCAGTAACTAATTGTTGGGTACTATAAACTGGCAGAATGACTTCTGAATAGTTTCTGTAAATTTACCAGGAAGAATTACTTTATATTCGAACTTGTATCAGGCAATATTCTCCCTACAATTCTTCCCTTTCTTTAACCTTTAAATATGTCTACAAATATCTCTATGCACTGACTTTCAAGTTTCAAATTATTTTCTTCTATGAATAAACTAGACAAGGTAGAAAATAAGATGTCAAAAAGCAAAGGCAGAAATCCTCTTCACCCTCCCTAGCATCAATGGACTGGGCATGCTATGCTAATACAGTCTCTACTTAAGCAATAAAACACAAGCTCTTGCTGAGAATCACCACCTGTATTATAACACACAGGACTTAGAACTTAACAAAATGTCATTTATCTCACTCTCAACCAAACAATCTTAAGGTCCTATCAATAAATTTACAAGGCCTTGAGAAATTTAAGGCACAGGGCAAAGTATTCTGCTCTATTGCACCACAGTCAGCAATACCTCATCTGATCAATACCTATCTGATTCAGAAACAACTCTAATATACATTTTCTAACTTAAAAAAAAAAGCAAAACAAAATTAAAACGTAATGATAAAGTCTGAACTAGGAAAAAAAAATCTACTCCACAGAAGTAGTCTAAGTAGGATAGTAAGTCACTTAAACAATGTTATTCTGAGAAAAATAAAACACATAAAATGTGTGACTTGCCCCTATAATCCCAGCACTAGGGAGACAGAGGCAAAAAAAAAAAAAAAAAAAAAAAAAAAACTGTAGCAAAACAATCATCCTTACCAGTTCTCTAGGGTATACATTAACCTAGTGGTCAAAATTCAAGTATACTTTATATACTATCTCTTAGTGCCTTTGAAATTGGGGGAAAGGGATTTGTTTGGGGCATAAACCCAAGCCAATCCATTTATCCATACAGTAGGGCTACAGGAGGAATCTTTACCCTACTTAATTGTGATCGACCTAAAACTGTCACCCATCTTTACAGAGCAAGTTAAATGCTCCCCTTATCCCCCCACCCAAGACAGGATTTCTCTGTGTAGCCCTGGCTGCCCTGGAACTCACTCTGTACACCAGGCTGGTCTCAGAATTCACAGAGGTCCACCTGTTGAGTGCTGGGATTAAAGGCTTGTGCCACCACCGCCCCCTTAAGTGCTCTTAAGTGATTTCCAAGCAGTGACAAAATGTTCAATGAACAAAGAAGTAAAAGAAGAAAAAAAAAGTCACCCTCCTCAGGTGGATCTCTGAGTTCAGTATGGTCTACAGAGCAAGTTCCAGGACAGCCAGGGCTACACAGAGAAATCTTGTTCTCAAAAACTGGGGGCTGGGAGGATGAGAGGGACACCTTCATCACTGCCATCTCTTAAGATCAGCAAAAATCAGTTCAGTAAGTATTCAAAAACTTATCTACTTATTTCTGTGGCCAATTTTACAAAAAGAAAAAAAAAAGTTTACAAACAGCTTTCATGATCTTTTAGAGGAGAAAGGGCAGAACAAAGTAATGTTTCAAACAGGGTACAAAGAAGCAGAAAAAGATTTCTTTGAAGCCAGTCTGGTCTACATAGGGCTGCCAGAGCTACACACTGAGACCCTATCTCAAAACAAAAATAAAAACACACACTAATTAATTAATTAAAAGTTACATTTCGGCCAGCCAGTGGTGGTGGTGGTGGTGGTGGTGGTGGTGGTGGTGGTGGTGGTGGTGGTGGTGCACACCTTTAATCCCAGCACTCAAGAGGCAATGCCAGGCAGATCTCTGTGAGTTCGAGATTCAGGACAGGCACCAAAACACAGAGAGAAACCCTGTCTCCAAAGGAAGGAAAAAAAAAAAAATCAAATAAATGAATAAATAAAAAGTGTATTTCACAGTTTTGTGCAACCATACCAAACTGAATTTTTTTTTAGGGGTGGGGGGTGTCATGCATCCGAGACAGGGTTTTTCTCTGTTATGTCCCTGGCTGTCTTGGAACTCACTTTGTAGACTACTAGAGTGGCCTCAAATGGAGATCCGACTGCCTCTGCCTCCCAATGCTGGGATTAAAGGCATGTGCCACCTTGACTGGTCTGAATACAATTTTTAATCGATGAAATGCAAATATTGAAATACAAACATAAAAGTACAAAAACAAAAACAAAAAAACAAACAAATAAGTGCTTTTTTTTTCCCCCCATTTTAACACAAAATGTGAACCTCTATCAAGTCATTGGAATCAATCTTGCAATTTCACAATGTACCTAGGGTCCTCTTAATTCTACATTAGTACCTAACCTTAGAAATTCAAGAATCGGGGTGGAGAAGGTAGATCCCACCTTTAGCCCCAGCATGAGGAAGGCAAAGGAAGGGAGATCTTGGTGAGTTTGAGGTCCACCTAGTCTACATAGGGAATTCCAGGACAGCTTAAGCTGTTACACAGAGAAATCCTGTCTTGGAAAAAAAAAAAAAGACAAAATTCAGAAGTTGTGTGTAAATACTTATCTATTTTGTAATACTTCAGTTTACAGCTCACTGGACCTAGTTGCTTTCATACAAAGAAAAGGCAATCAAATACTCTTGATCTTACACTACAATTTTACAAGCCTAATTAACTTGTTTGTTTGTTTGTTTGTCATCTGTGTGTGTCGTGGTCATCTCCCCAACGACACACACACAGGGGTTCCCTGTGTAGCCCTGGCTGTCCTGAAACTTGCTCTGTAGACCAGGCTGGCTAATTTACTGTTTAAAAGTGTGTAGAGTCCAGAATTTTGACCAGCTCTAGGTAAAACAAAAATCAGGCACAATAAACAACTTTCTTTTACATTTATAAAGTGCTGAACTGACATCTTAAAAATCAAAATACAGACACTGAAAGTTTTACCATCACATCTGTTCCTGGATGCAAATAACTATCCAAGTGTAATGGTACCCTTCATGGTAAGTTCAGGAAGGGGCAGCATTTCTCTGTACTCACTCCTCTAGCCCTGCCAGAACAAAATCAGAAACAGAGGCCTATACAGTTTAAATTGTACGTGAACTGGGTTTGGTGACATAGACCTTTAATCCCACCAGTGGGGAGGCAGAGGCAGGCGGATCTCTCTAAACCCCAGGCCAGCTAGTGCTATGCAGTGATACCCTGTGTCCAATTAAAAAAAACAATGGGCTGGAGAGATGGCTCAGTGGTTAAGAGCACTGGCTGCTCCTCCAGAGGACCCAGGTTCAATTCCCAGAATCCACATGGCAGTTCACAACTGTCTGTCACTACAGTTCCAGGGGACCTGACACCCATAGCAAAACACCAAGACATGTAAAACAATTATTTTTTAAAAAATTTAAAAAAAACAAAACAAGCCTGGCATTGTGGCATAGGCCTTTAATCCTAGCACTCAGGAGGCAGAGGCAGAGGCAGGAGGTTCTTTGTGAGTTTGAGGCCAGTCTGGTATACACTGAAAGTTCCAGGACAGTCAGAGACACATAGAAAGACCCTATCTCCAAAAACAAAAACAAAACCAAAAAACTACTGGAAAAATTTCAAGAAGAGCAAAAAATTAACTCTCAATACAACTTTTAGAGAAAAGTTACTATTATTAATATAAATTTTTAGTACCAAGAATAAATCAATTTCAGTGTTGAATTTTTTTTTCATATTTAAAACTCTAGTAATTGGAGCAGGGCAATGGTGGCATAGGCCTTTAATTCCAGCTCTTGGGAGGCAGAGGCAGGTGGATCTCAGTTCCAGGACATCCAGGTCTACACAATGAAAAAAAACAAAAAAGCAAACAAACAAACAAAAAAAGACTCCAGTAATTGTATTCAAAGATATGCAAAGCAAGTTTTGCTTTTAAACCAGGAAAATTAATACAAGTTAGCTAAGTACACAGACCAGACATAGAGAATACAGTAGTCTAACTGAACAGAAATGTTTGAATAGAACTTCAAGACTAATCCCCTTAAACTAGGATTTTTCAAAATAATTCATTTAAAAAGTTTTCCATATGGTATTTCGTGTTACTGGCTAGGTCAAATATGGTACCGAGTGAACTTGTTACAGAACTACATTTATTACATGGGTAGAGGGTGGGTGGGGGTTGGGAAACAAAAATGCATGGAGAATTTCTATAGACATTCTCTATACCTACCAAAGAATGTCTATTCGGATGAATTCTGAAGACATCATTTTTTAAAAAATCCTCTAAGACTACAAAACTTTAGAGCTGAATGTTCATGTGAACTAAAGTTAGAGCCTTTGAGAAAACTGCAAGAATCGTCCTTCCCAATTGTACAGGCTAACAAACTCATGGGTCACATAACACACCTTCTAGAAGCAAAGTAAAGCACTTGCTCTATCTTATTTTCCTGCTTTAATATAAGTCCTACTCAGAAACATGGTCAACAAGTTCTCCACAAACTTACAGGGTACATTTAACTCCATTATGCACTCTCACTGGCAGACGGAGAGATGACGTTGAGCCTGTTCTCTGAGTTAGAGATGGTTGTAGTAAGGGGGAACATCTTGTGGACTGTCAGATGACCAGCCATTATTCTTTTTCATTATCCTGGCCTCTCAAACAACTCAGACAGCAAAAAGGTCGGTGACCATCAGAATAGTAACACCGAATTAACAGTAAGCAGAAAAAAGAGTGGGATGCTGGAAAGTCTCCCTGCATTTCTCCTAACAAAGGGGCAGAGTGAAAAGAATTCCTTGATCTTGTAAACTGAAATAGCAAAAGTCAAAAAAATAAAACATGCACAAAACCTACTACCTATTTTTAAACTTGAACAATCACTTTATGAAGTTCATGACTCGGACTCGAAATTTCAATTTCTAATCTCCATTTCTAAGTACCAAATTCCAGAAAAGCTTTATCTTTCTCTTTCTTCCTAAATAAGAAAGTGACAACCAAGTGTAAAGAAAATGCCTCAGGTCTCCCCACCTGAAGATTGACTTTGAGACATTTTCCGTTTCACAACAAATACATATAAAATGAACTGTGTTCCATACTGATTCTTAAGGCAAAATTGGGGTGAGGAGACCAAAGAACAGTATTGTGTTAAACTTCATGTTACACTTAAAATCCTGGATCACACACACACACCTAAGATTTTTCTTCCACCCCTATTCCTCAACAGAAAGTCTGCTGCACAGAACAAAAAAATTTTAAAGTGGAAAGCAGAGGAGGAGAACAAAGTGCAATAGGGGAGAAAGATTTGAAATCCCTCACTCGCCAGTTGAAAAAAAAAAAAAAAAAACTAGAAGTGCATGAAAGTCCTTACACACAATTGTACCGGCATTCCCCAAATTAAATTGCAAGGGGCCAACAATAAAGGTCCATGCAGCAACCCACTTCCGAGCTCCTAATTCCAGAACACACAACGATGTGACATGACATAGTGTTGCAATGAATGTATCAGAAGGCAAAGAAAATGGTTGGGCCACTGGACGTCTTCAACCAGCCCATTCAAACACCTTTAAAATTAAACCCGGGCCGAGGGAACAGGGAAGAGATATACAGAAATACCAAAAAACAGAGATGCAGCTAGCAGAAAAGACGAGGGGAAAGGTGGAAGGCCGGGAGTCCCGGGACTAACCTGTGCCATCGCTGGCCGACGCCGAGAGGGCCGGAGATGAGAGTTTAGGCCGCTTGGCTGAAGGCGGCCCCGGTTCCACCACATTCTCGGCCATTTTTAATTCTTTCGGAGATACAGCCGAGGAAAAACGAGAATCCTGAGGAAATCTCTTCTTCGGCCCGGGGTCCCCGCCCCGCTCCTAAGGGTGGGCTCGGGAGCTCCGCCGCCACCCAAGGGGGGGGGGGTTGGGGGAAGTTCCTTTTTCTCTTCGCCTGGTTGCGGTGGCCGGAGAGGGATGCGGACTCAACAGAAATGGTAGCGGCAAGTGCGAGGGGCCGGGCCTAAGCCGGGCCCGGAGGAGGAGGGCACAGCAACACTGATCCGACGAGCACGTCCGCTGCGGCGAATTCTCGGGAACTCGCAGCTCTACAAACGCAGTCCCCAGCCCGCCACGGCGGGCCCTGGCCCAGCCGAGGTCTCTCGGAGCTCCGCCGCCGCCGCCGCCATCAGCTTCTTCCTCCTCGGCGATGTCCTCCTCCTTCTCATCGCCACAAGGAGGCGGGGGCGAAAAAGGGGGAGAGGAGGAGGCGACCAGAGACACCTCTTCCCGGTGCCCCCTCCCGGGCCTGCGCCCCCACCCTGCGAGCCTTCCTCCTCCTTCTCCTCCTCCTGCTGCTGCTGCTGCTGCTGCTGCTGCTACCGCCGCCGCGCTCCGCGCCGCCGCCGCTGCCGCCGCACCGGCCCCTAATGGCCGCACTGAGCTCACCCGAGCCGAGAGCCAGACTGGCGCCGCGGCCGCCTCACATCGCGCAGCGGACGGCGGAGGCGCGGCGGCGACGACGCCGAGCGTGGAGCTCGCCGGCCCGGAGGGCCAGGGGGCCGGGCCGAGTAGGGCCGCCCGCCCGCCCGCCGGCCGCAAGCCCGCGCTGACGCCGAGCCCACCGACGCGGCCTCCCGCGCGCCGCGCTCTCCGCCTCCGCCCGCAAGCCCGCGGGAGAGAAATGAAAAGTACGGCCGCTGCTGCTCTCCGGCCCTCACCCCCCCACCCCACCCCCGGCAGCCAGGTGCCGGGAGCTCCCGCCCCCCCCGGGGCTCGGCTCGGGGCCGCCTTGGACGGCGGGCAAAGACGCCGCGGGGCGCGGGGTTATGTAATGGTCTCTCCCACCCCCCCGCCCCTGCCGCCGCCGCCGCCGCTTAGGCGTCGACGCCGGCCCGGGCCGCGGTGGGGGTGTGTGCGGGGCAGGAGGGGGCTGGGGGTCGCCTCAGCCCGTGCGCCCCGGGCCCCCGGCCACTGTCTCGACCGCGGCCGCTGCTCTCCGGGCCCGGTCCCCTCCGCACTCCCTCTCTCCCGCAGTTCGCACTCAGCCGGGCGTCCCGCTTGCCCTACTCTCGCCCGGTCCCTCTCGCTCGCTCTCCTCTCCCTCTCTCTCTCTCTTCCCCCCCAGCCTATCACACAAACAAGATGGCGGCTGTTGTTTCTTGCTTCTGCCGAATCCTCCTTACAGGATAGCGGTAGCGGCGGCGGCCGGAAATGAGCCAAGATGGGGGCGGGGGGGGAGCAAAGAGGGGCGGGGCCGGTCCTCGGGCGGGGCGGGGCGGGGGCGGGGCCTCGCCCTTGCAGCTCACACAATGGGGGAAAAGCCGCGCCGGGGGCGGTGCCAACTCCCATCACGGGATCCGCCCAAGGGCCCAACGCGGTAGGCGCTTCCGCAAACTCCCCCCCGGCGTCACTCGGTGGCTCCCTTTAAAGGGGAGGTTTCGAAGAAGGGGGGTCCAGGGGGGAGACTTAGAACGTATTTTCAGTCGGTGGACATTTACGGGAGAAGGTGCTTGGGCTGGGTCTCTGCGCAGTCGGAGCTCGGGCGCTGCTCCATGAAGGAGCAAAAGACACGGTCGCAGCGCTTGAGTTTTGCCCGCGCAGGTTGATCGTTAGAACCCTATTAAATCCGCCAGGCACCTGCTGTGTTTCGGGGTAGAAACACACTGCATTCCCATCATCGCCTTTTCGAAAGGAGCGATTCATTTCCCAAAGTCACACTACGAGTCTTTTCCATTTTCTCTGAAAGATCTGATTCAAAAGGAAAAATTTGGACTACGAAAATATTGATAATTACAAAAAACGGGGGGGAAACCACAGCTAGTGGAAGGCTATCCAGGACTAGACCCTCATGCATTTTTGCCCTTCACGTGTCTACACATCTTTGCTAGGTACCACTCTCAAAAAAGAAGCCTTGAGAACTATTTTTCTGAATCTGCCTGAAACTTCCAAGATCCTTTGGGGGTATTTCCAACCCTCTCTAACGGATGAGCTTAATAAAAGACCATGTTATGTAGTACCTTAAAAGTAATGTAAATATGGGAGAAGACAAAAATGTTAAGTGCTAAAGATAATGAATGTAACACTAGAAGAAAGTGAGGAAATGGTCTTATGAAGTCCAGTGTGCAAGGCAGCCTAATTTCCCAGCAGAAAGCAGGGATCACGCTTTTAGATTCCTCAGAATAGGATGTCTCTGTTTAGCATCCTGAAAGCAAGGGAACATGGCAAGGTTCTAAGTGACACTAAGGGAAACTTTCAAGCCATTCCCTACTGAGACCTTAAATTCAGTCACCAGCACTGCCAGGAAAATAAATTTTTTTTCTCAGATTTGTTTTTTAAATTACATTTATTTCATGTGTCTCTGTTGGTATGTATAAGCGTGTGAACTTGTATGCCTGTGGCCCAGGTGTGGCAGTCAGAGGACAATCTGGAGAGGTCAGGCTTAGCAGTTTGTTTCTACACCTGCTGAACCATCTCATCAGGCCGTATTTTCTCGTATTTCACATCTTACCCTGTTTTGCCATTCACCTGGACTTCCTCAGTTTTTGTAGATGTTTTACTTCCAAGAGAATAGTTTGAGAAACTAGAATTACTGGGGGGTTGGACACGCATGCTTTTAATCCCAGCACTCAGGAGGCAGAGGCAGGCAGGTGGGTCTCTGCATTCCAGACCAGTCTGGGCTACGGAGCAAGTTCCAAGTCAGCCAGGGCTACACAGAGAGATGCTTTCTGGAAGAAACAGAGAGAGAGGGAGAGAGACTAGAATTGAGGCTGGTGAGGTGGCTCAGCTGGATAAGGTGATTGCCACCAAACCTGAAGACCAGATTTCCAGAGCCACGTGGTAGAATGAAAGAACTAACTCTGAAAAATGAACAAACATCTAGAACTGATGATCCTATGAAGCAGCTCTAATAAATTTTGTCTTGTGATCTTCAAACCTAGTTCAGGCAAAGTAATGGGCCAAAAAAATACATACAGTACCTAGAAATTGAAGCCAGTGCTCGGCTCAACTAGGCAAATATTCTGCTGCTGAGCCAGCTACCTCCCAACCCCCAAGTCAAAGTGTTTCTGATTTTCACTTTGAGACATGTCTCCTTAAATGTCCAGGCTAGCTTTGAACATGCAGTCCTCCAATTGCAGTCCCCGAGTGCTATAATGATAGGTGTAGGTTATCATACGTGACTCTTTTTTTTTTTTTTTTTTTTTTTTTTTTTTTTTTTTTTTGAGACAGGGTCTCTCTGTGTAGCTTTGTGTCTTTCCTGGAACTTACTTGGTAGCCCAGGCCGGCCTCGAACTCACAGAGATCCGCCTGGCTCTGCCTCCCGAGTGCTGGAATTAAAGGCGTGCGCCACCACCGCCCAGCGGCCATACGGGTGACTCTTGAGGTGCCTTTTTAAAACTGTTACAGGACAGGCTGGTGATGTGCTCAGTTGGCAGACTGCTCTCCTAGAATGCAAGACCCTGGGTTCAATCAGCATCACAAAGACTGGACATGATTTATACACACCTGTAATCCTGGTACTTGGAGAGTGGGGGCACAGAGGTGGACATGAAGGCAGACCAAGAACAAGACCCTAAGGTTAACCTCTACCACATCAAAAGTGGGACAGATATGGTGGCATATGCCTCTAAATCCAGTACTTGGGAAGAGGAGGCGAGGGGATCTGTTAGTTTGAGGCCATCCGGTTCTGCATAATGATTTCCAGGACAGCCAGGGTTACATAGAAAGACACAGTCTCAAAAAAAAAAAAAAAGCAGGATCTTGAGGGCTAGAGAGAACACTGAATGATTAAGAGCATTGGCATTGGCTGCTCTTCCAGCAGACCCAGGTTTGATTCCCAGCATCCACATGGCAACTTACAACCATCTGTATAACTTCAGTTTGAAGGGACCCTATGCCATCTTCTGAACTCCAAGAGCACCAGGCATGCATGTGGTCCACATACATACATGTAGACAAAACACTCATGAATCTTTTTAAAACTGGGATTATATCTAATGTAATCAAGAACTGTGGAGTTTCATGTGTAGATTAAGACACTCATGGGTAGATTTATCCCAGCACTCAGGAGATGGAAGGAGGCATAGTTTCTCTGTGTAGCTTTGCGCCTTTCCTGGGACTCACTTGGTAGACCAGGTTGGTCTTGAACACACAGAGATCCGTCTGTCTCTGACTCCCAAGTGCTGGGATTAAAGGCATGCACCACCACCGCCCGGCTCAATTCTTTCCTTTTCATTGATTTATTATTCACAGGTTTGAGTCTCTATCACTCAGGCTGGTCTCCATCTTGAGATCCCCCCTGCCTCCATCACTTCTCGAAAAACCAAAAAAAAAAAAAAAAAAAGGAAGAAAGAAAAAGAAAGAATTGTATATAACTCAAAGGAGGCCTAGTAAGATGGCCCAGTTGGAAAAGTTGCCAGACAAGCATGAGGCCCAAGATGATTCCAAGTCCACCCCTCACCCCCAAAAGCATGATAGCTCACACCTGTAGCCCTAACATTGAGGAGGACAAAGATACAAGAACTCGGGAGTTTGGCAGCCAGCTAGTCCTGCTCCAAGTTCAGTAAGAGACCCTGCCTCAAAAAATAAGGTGGAGAGGAATAGAGGAAGACATGCAGCATTGACTTCTGGTCTTTACATGCATGTACACACAGGACCACATACTCATGCATGCATTCATGACACAAGCTATTAGAAGAATAAAAATGGGGCCGGGCTTGGTAATGCATGCCTTTAATCCCAGTACTCGGGAGGCAGAGGCAGGCAGATCTTTGTGAGTTCGAGGCCAGCCTGGACTACCAAGTGAGTTCCAGGAAAGGCGCAAAGCTACACAGAGAAACCCTATCTCGAAAAACAACAACAAAAAAAAAAAAAAAAAAAAAAAAAAGAAGAAGAAGAAGAAAAAAAGAAGAAGAAGAAGAATAAAAATGGAATTATAGCCCACTGAAACCTCCACATGAGCCATTCACTTTCTCAGGGGTCCTGATGATTGCCATAGATGGGAACCCTATATTGTGGATATGAGAACAGAGGAGGGAATGCATTCCCCTAGTGTGTGCCATCAGTTACGTTTTGTGGAGGCCAAGATACTCTCCACATGACCTACAGGTATGGGACCACAGTTCATTTGTGTATCCAGCTCTTTTTTGTTGTTGTTTGTTTGTTTGTTTTTGAGACAGGGTTTCTCTGTGTAGCCTTGTAGCCTTAGTTGTCCTAGAACTCACTCTGTAGCCCAGACTGTAGCCTCAAAACTCACAGAGCTCTTCTTCCTCTGCCTCCAAGTGCTGAGATGAAAGGTATGCACCACGACCCAGCTTTACTTCCAGGTTTTTTTTTTTTTTTTTTTGTTTGTTTTTTTTTGTAACTTCCAGGTTTTTTTTTTTTTTTTTTTTTTTTTTCGAGACAGGTTTTCTATGTTTTTGCCTTTCTGGTCATTGGTAGCAGCTGCTCACTCACAGAGATCCGCTGTCTGTCCAAGTGCTGGATAAAGCGTGCCCACCACCGCCCGGCGTAACTTCCAGGTTTTAATAAGCCTCCTCCAGAAAGAAATGTTTCAAGTCTGAAGAAATCGCCACTTAATGGCATCTGGGTTAGTCCAATTCCTGGAAGCACCAGACAGGACCTTTCTTGCTAGGACACACTAGCAAGGAATTGTGGAGAGTTACAGATACAGAGTTTCGGTTTGGGCAAATAAGAACATTCTGGAGTTGATGTGAATACATGTAAGTGCACTGAACTATGAACTTAAATGGTTAAAATAGAAGCTGAATGTGGGATACCTGTAAATTCTAGCACTAAGGAGACAGAAGCAAAGGATTGGAAGTTTGGAAACAGCCAGCTCATCTTTAAACTTTTTTTGTTTTGTTTTTCAATTCAGGGTCCTAATTGTCCTGGAACTCACTATGTAGCCCAGGCTGGCCTCGAACTCACAGAGATCTGCCTGCCTCTGACCCCCGAGTGCATGCACCAGCTATGTTTTTGTTTGTTTTAAAAAAAGAAGATTAGCCTGGCAGTGGTGGCACATGCCTTTAACTGGTCTACAGAGTGAGCTCCAGGATAGGCTCCAAAGCTACACAAAGAAACCCTGTCTCAAAAAAACCAAAAAAATAAAATAAATAAGTGAGATTTAGTCTGGTATAATGCACATGCTTTTAATCCCAGCAGGCCTGTG
Organism: Peromyscus leucopus; assembly: GCF_004664715.2. Classification (NCBI taxonomy): domain Eukaryota; kingdom Metazoa; phylum Chordata; class Mammalia; order Rodentia; family Cricetidae; genus Peromyscus; species Peromyscus leucopus. The sequence goes on along the minus strand of NC_051080.1, from coordinate 38,510,064 downwards.
AAGCTGTGAGTTCAAGTCCAGCCTGGTCTACATGGTGAGTTTCAAGACAGACATAGTGGTACACTGTCTCATAGAAATAAGGGGGGGGGTAGGAATAAGTAAGGAGATATATTAGGTTGGTATAAGCTGTAGTTCAACAATGTCTATCTTCATATTGGGGAGGCTGAAAAACAGTGGCTGCTTAATGCATGAGCTTGGCTGTCTGAACAATCCTAACCTGGCAAGATCCAAAGGAATCCTGGAGAACCGCTGGTCTTTAGTCCATGCTGGAAGGCTAAAGATACAGGGTTCTGATGTGAGCAAAGAACAGAGCAGCAGCAGCAGCATAGATGGATTTGCCAGTGAGACATGAAATCAAAAAGGCAAAACCAAAAACTTTTCCCTATGATTTCCTTATACCTGGGCAATCACTGAGAGACACCTTTCACATTGCAAGGGTAACTTTTCCCAGTTTATCTAAAACCAAAACAAACAAAAAAATTCCCTTTCAGTGTACCCAGGGCCTTGTCTCTTAGTTCATTCCTGATGCAGTAAAGTTGACAAGTAAAGATTAACCATTAGAGATAACCAATATGACTTATTTATTTATGTGTTTATTTATTTTGAGGTATGGTCTCATAATGTAGCCATTACTGGCCTGGAGTCCACAGAAATCTGCCTACCTCTCCCTCGTGAGTGCGGAGATTGAAGGCACTAGCTAGTATGCCAGTTTACTTGAGTTTTGACACAGGGTCTCAGTGTGTCTTGTTCAGATTTGTGGCAACCCTCTTGTGCCAGCCTCCTGATGCTGGAATTACAGGAAGGAGCCACCGTGCCCGGTGTCTTGGTGATTTTCCAATTGTTGTGACAAAAAAGCAGAGCCAAGTTCATTTATAGAAGAGCTTATTAGGGACTTACAGTTTCCTAGGCTGAGTGCGTGGCCATCAGAGCGGGGAGCATGGCTGCAGGCAGACAGGCATGCTGATGGCTGCAGGAAGCTGAGAGCTTACATCCTAACAGACAAGCAGGAAGATGAGAGAGAACTGACTGAGAAAATGCAGGCTTTTGAAACCTCAAAAACTACATCCTCCAACAAGGCCACACCTCCTAATCCTTCCCAAACAGTGAGGACCAAGCATGTAAATAGATGACCTATGGGGGCCATTTTCATTCATACCACCAAAACCACGTATATTCCCCTCCCCTCTTTTTTTATATGTATGAGTGTTCTAGCTGCATGTAAACCTGCATGCCAGAATAGGACACCTGATCTCATTATAGATGATTGTGAGCCACCATGTGGTTGAACTCAGGTCCTCTGGAAGAGCAGCCAGTGCCTTTGATCACTGAGCCATCTCTCCAGCTCCATATATTCCCTTTCCCATAAAGCCCCCTCTGTCAAGTACAGAGGCAAAGCCTGTAGTCTCAGCACTTGAGAGGCTGAGGCAAAAGGATAATGAATGGAGGGGATCCCAAGCTCTAGAGTGAGAACCTTCTGAAAAAAATAAGATGAGGCCCAGTGGTGGTGGTGGTGCATGCCTTTAATTCAGCTCTCAGGAGGCGGAGGCAGAACCAGGCAGATCTCTGTGAGTTCGAGGCCTACAGAGCGAGATCCAGGACAAGCACCAAAGCTACACAGAGAAACTCTGTTTCAAAAAACCATAAATAAATAAATATATACATAAATAAATAAGATGAACAGAGGATGACATCCAGGACCTTTCTGGATCACTCTCCACTGTATACAATAAGGCAGCAGTATCACGTGAACATGGAGGTACCTGATTTGGATAGTTGAGGTAGCCAGCACGCTTTGGGGAATCATTTGTCTCTACCTCCTAACCACTGAGATAACAGACAGGCTCTCATACCTGCTCAGCAGTTTTTGGTTGCTGGAAATCCAAACCCTGATCCTTAAGCTTGCACAGCAAGTATTTTGCCTGCTAGATGGAGGCCTCTTTTTACCGAACTAATGCACTGTAGAGTAAGATCCTCCGTTCCTCACTCACCTGGTATGGAGACTGGCACAGAATCCTATGTGCGTGAGCATCTGTTGAATATGGGAAGGAAGGAAAGAAGGAAGGAAGGGAGGGAGGGAGGGAGGAAGGAAGGACGGGAGAGAGGGAGGGAGGAAGGAGGGAGGAAGGGAGGGAGGAAAAGAGGGACAGGAACATTTTGTACATAAACACACACACATACCGAATACCTTTTCCGTAAAATTAGAAGGCTGAAGGGCTGAGAAGGCTCAGCAGTTTAAAGACACTGGCTGCTCTGCCAGAGGACCTGGGTTCCATTTCCAGCACCCACATGACTCCTCATAACCATCTGTAACTCCAGTTCTAAGGAATTCGAAACCTTCCTTTGGCCTCCAGCCTCTGAGCATATCAGGCACATGTGGTGGTACACAAACATGCATACAGTCCAAACACCTAAACACATAAAATTAAAACATAAAGGAAGAAAGAAAAGAAAAATAGCCAGGCATCTTGGCGCACGCCTTTAATCCCAGCACTTTGGAAGCAGCGGCAGGCAGATCTCTGTGAGTTCAAGGCCAGTCTAGTCTACAGAGTGCATTCAAGGACAGCCAGGTCTACATAATCAGACCTTGTCTCAGAAAACCAAATTTAAAAAAAAAGTAAAATGTTATTAACAGAGGATGCAGAAAGATGTCTCAGTGGTTGAAGTGGATGCTCTACAAACATAAACAGTGAGCTGAGTCTGGACCCCTAGTACCCCCAAGAAAATCCAGGTGTGGTGACATGTACCTGTAATCCCTATGCTGGGAGGCAGAGAAACAAGGATCCCTGGAGTTTCCTGGCTATCCAGTCCAGCCCATTGGTGAATTCTGTAGCCGGTGAGACCATGTCTCAAAAAATATAAGATGAAAAGTGAGAGTGGAAGACAGCCATCATCAGCCTCTGGCCTGTACACACATACCTCACACCCAGGCACTGTCTCAGTTAGGGTTTCTACTGCTCTGATAAACACCATCACCGAAAGCAACTTGGGGAGGGAAGGGTTTATCTCATCTCACAGCTTGTAGTCCACCATCCAGAGAAGTCAGGGCAGGCACTCAAGGCAGGAACCTGGAGGTAGGAGCTGATGCAGAGGTCATGGAGGAGTGCTGCTTACTGGCTTGCTCTTCTTGGCTTGCTCAGCTGGCTTTCTTGCATCACCTGGGAGCAGCACTACCCACAGTGAGCTGGGTCCTCCCACATCAATCATCAACCAAGAAAGTGTGCTATAGGCTTGTCCATAGGCCAGTCTTGTAGGGGCATTTTCTCAATTGAGATTCCCTCTTCCCAAATGACTCTAGCTTGTATCAAACTGACATAAAACTAGTCAGTACGGGCATATGCACCCCCCACACACACACATATGTGATATGCTTACTGTATAGAAAATATATTCTAGCTGGGTGGCGGTGGCGCATGCCTTTAATCCCAACACTCAGGAGGCAGAGGCAGGCGGATCTCTGTGAGTTCGAGGCCAGCCTGGTCCTCAGACCAAGTCCCAAGACAGGCACCAAAACTACAGAGATAACCCTGTCTCGAAAAACTAAAAAAAGAAAAAGAAAGAAAGAAAATACATTCTGATTGACTCTAAAAAAAGAAAGAAAGAAACATATGCAGGGGCTGGAGGATGGCTCAGAAGTTAAGAGCACCGACTGCTCTTCCAGAGGTCCTGAGTTCAATTCCCAGCACCCACATGGTGGCTCACAACCATCTGTAATGAGATCCAGCACCCTCTTCCATATACATAATAAATAAATAAATAAATAAATAAATAAATAAATAAATATTTAAAAAAAAAAGAAAAAAAGAAACATATGCAAATAAGATGTCTTTTCAGTGCCTTGTAGTCCCTTAGCACAGGCTATGCATGGTAACTATAGCGGCAACATGTGGACCTATCAGACTGGAATGCTACCTAAATGATCTCAAAATAGCTCTGCTCTGCCTGCTGTGGCAGGGACGCCTCGCCTCCAATCTGCAGATGCTCACTCATTACTATTGTTTTGTGATACACTATTGGCTCCAGCCTTAATCCCAGCCTGGGGGGGTGGGGGAGAGGGCATTTGGGAGAGCATCTTTCTCAGAATCCAAAGCAACAGGCATGTCCTCTGCAGGAGATACAACCCAATGCAGCCTCAGGAGGACCCTGTGGCATATGAACCTGTAGATAAAAATACCAGCCAAAAAAAAAAAAAAAAAACTAGCTCAAACCAGGTGGTGGTGTGGTGGTGCACACCTTTAATCCCAGCACTCTGGAGGCAGTGGCAGGTGGATCTCTCTGAGTTTGAGGCCAGCCTGGTCTACAGAGCTAGTTCTAGGACAGCCAAGAATACCAAAGAACCCCTGTCTCAAAAACAAATTAGTGGCTAAAGAGATATCTTAGGAGTTAAACATACTCGCTGATCTTGCAGAGAACCTAAATTTGGGTCCCCAAAGCCACAACTGGCAGCTTATGACCATCCGACCTGCAACTCTAATTCCAGGAGCACCCTGAACTCCATAGGCACCCGCAATCATGTGCACACACACACCCACACAGAGACATACACACACATACGTGTAATTTAAAATAAAAATAAATACTTTTAAGTTAAATTTTATTTAAAACTGAGGAAAATTCACATGATATAATCAGATAATTCCATGAAGGATCCATGCAGGTAAAGGTGGCATGCTTGAAGCTCACAGACTGAACATCACAAAGGGGTGTGTGTGTGTGTTCATGAGTACAGATGTATATGGAGGTCAGAGGCATCAGATCTCCTGGCGCTGGAGTTACAGCAGTTAGGAGCTGCTGGATGTTGTTGCTGGGAAAGGAACACCAGCCTTCTTCAAGAGCACTATGATTCTGAACTGCTGATCCACCTCTCAGTCCAGTCCCTTCCCGCTCATTCTTTTTCTAAGACAGGGTCTCATGATGCATTTTTGGGTTGGCCTGAAACTCATTGTGTAGACCAGAGAGACCTCTGCCTCCCGAGTGCTGAGTTTGAATGCATGTGTGACCACCCATCATTGAACCTCAGTTCAACTGTGCTTTGTCCCAGCTCAGCTTTCTATGGAGACCTGATGAAGTCGACATGGTGGTCCACATTGGCAAGCCCAACACCTGTGAGACTGAGGCTGGAGGTTTGGTGTAAGTCTGAGGCCAGCCCAACCTACATAGAGTTCTAGGTTAGCCAGGGACACAAAAAAGGGATCTTAGCCTGTCTTAGAGCTTTGAATCTGGTTCTGTTTCCAGCACCAAGACCTGGGTTCTATCTCAGCACTATAGTAACTATGGAGTGGTGTCCTGCTCACCTCCATACAAGACTCCAGTCCACCCTGGATGCTTAAGAGCCTGCCTCAAAAACACAAACAGGCAGCTGGAGAGATGGACCAGTGATTAAAAACAGTTCTTGCTCTTCCACAAGACTTGAGTTTCCCAGAACTCATCATGCACCTGACAACCACATACAATTACAGTTCCAAGAGATCTATCTAAGCACAAGTGTGCACAAACCCCCCCACCATATATATATACTGGCACAGACAGATAAGATAGATCTAATTAGACATAAACAGAAATATAAATAAAAATAGGTCTTTAAAACAACAACAAACAAACAGAAATTCGAGGAACCCCCAGAATTTGCAGGCTAGCTAGCCTGGGCTACACAGCTGGAAACAACTACCTCAAACAAAGTCGAAGGTAAGGACCGATACCCGAGGCTGTCCTCTGATCTTCTCACCCAAGTCGAGCAGGCACTGGCACTCACACACATCAGTGCACATACACACTTAGGTGTGCTTGCCCCTGCACACAAAGAGAGCAAGCTGACACCTTACACCTTATGCCCTGGGGAGAAGCTGAGCAGGTTGATGGCCAAGAACATACTTAGCATGCACAATACCCTGGTCCAAGGTCCCAAAAAAGCAAACAAGATGTTTTCCTGATCTTGTTGTATTAGAGACTGTAATACAACTTTGAACACAAAGTTACTTAAGGATCACATACATTAGGGGTGGAATCCACCAGCTACAGGATATGAATATCTTCTGTTTCCCTAGATAATACCAATTTTTCCTAGATAATATCAATCCAAATCACAGGCAATGATCCATAAGTTGGTGTTGTCAAATTACTTATTGATGAAATTATTAAGGCCACTCCCCGTAGTTAAAAGGATATTTATTTAATGGCGTAACTTACAAATTAAATGATAGGTAGGTCACAGGGTCTGGGGAAGGTGTATCGCAATCCAGCGGTGTTCTCTGGAGCTCTGCTCAGTCCATCTCCACCATTCAGGGTCTGGGCACAGAGAGAGTGCTCGCCCATCCAGCTCTCTGGTCTCCAGCCGTCTCCCCTGGCCCCACCTCATAGGCGTGACAGTTGCCAGAGTCTCAATGGGGGTTGGAACTTCCAGATCAAAGCTGGAATGGCTACCCACTACATCTACTTCTCTCTTTTCTTTCTTTCTTTCTTTCTTTTTTTTTTTTTTTTGTCTTTTTGAGACAGGGTCTCTATTGTGCAGCTCTGGCTATCCTAGAACTCACTATAGACTATAGACTGTCCTCAAATTCATAGAGATCCACCTGCTTCTTTCTCCAGAGTGCTAGGATTAAAGGCCTGTGCCATCATTGCCCGCCCCCCCCCCTGTTGTCAAATTTCTTAATTTTAGAATCTAACTTGATATATGCCAAGAATGACCTTGAACTTCTACCCTCCTTCCTGAATCTCTCTAGACTAGGACTATAGGTGTGACCACAGGACCTGGTTTAGTGCTTCTCATCTATTTATCTAGGGCCTTTTTTTTTTTTTTTTTTTTTTTTTTTTTTTTTTTTTTTTCTTTTATACTCTTAGAGCTCTACTCAATCTCTCTACCGCATAGGGCCGGTATATAGATATGAAAAATAAAAAAAGAAAGAAGCAAGGTATAGATAGAACTTTCAGGCAGAGAAAAAGGAAGTAGGAGATAAATCTAGGCGTGCATCAGACACCACTGAGACATGGAGGGAGTCGGACATACAGAATGAAGGAAAGGTAAACAGCCACGAGGCAAACATAGATTAATATAAATGGGTTAATTTAAGTTATAAGAGCTGGTGGGACCAGCCTAAGCTAAGGCCAAGCTTTCATAATTAATAATTCTCTATGTAGTGATTTGTGAGCTGGCTGGCATGACAGAGAAAGACTCATTACATGTACTACTTTCTCCAAATCTTTTTTTCTTGTTTTTTTTTTTTTTTTTTTTTTTGAGACAGGGTTTCTCTGTGTAGCCCTGGCTGTCCTAGAACTCTCTTTGTAGATCAGACTGGCCTGGAACTCACAGAGATCAACCTGCCTTTACCTTTAGAGTGCTGGATTTGAAGGCTTGTGCCACCACTGCCAGAAGAGAACTTTTAAAAGTTGGTTTTCCTCACCAGGCATGGTAGCACATACCTGAATCCCAGTACTCAGGAGGCAGAGGCAGGTAGATCTCTGAGTTTTAGGCCAGCCTGGTCTACAGATCAAGTTTCAGGACTGCCTGGGCTACACAGAGAAAGATTGTCGTGAAAAACAAAATGAAAAAGAACTGGTTCTCTCCTTCCACCGGTGTCTGTGGGGCATGAACTCAGGTATTCAGGCTTGTGGGCAAATGCTTTCATTGCTGAGACATCCCACAGCCTTTTAAAAGCAATGTGTTTTACACCAGGCATGGTCATGGTGATGTACGTCTATAAACCTGGCCCTGGGGTGGTTGAAGTAAGAGCATCTTCAGTTCAACAAGCTGCTACATGGCTTGTTTCAAACAAGGGGCTGAAAAGATGTCTCTGCATTTAAGAGCACTGGCTACTCATACAAAGAACTCAGGTTCCATTCCTAGCACCTACATGGTAGCTTATAATTGTCCACAACTATCGTTTCAGGGGGATCTGATGCCTTCTTCTGACCTCCATGAACACCAGGCATGCATGTGATGCAAAGACATATATACAGGCAAAACACCCTGACACATTAAAAAAATATATATCTGCCTGGTGGTGGTGGCAAATGCCTTTAGTCCCAGCACTCAGGAGGCAGAGTTCAAGGCCATTCTAGTCTACAGAGCCAGTTCCAGGACACCCAAGGCTACACAATGACCTGTCTTGGAAAAAACAAAAAACACCTTATTTAAACCAATCCAACAAGTTAGTTAGTTATTGTTTTGTTTTGTGTGAGTATTGCTAAAGTTCCTTCCCTGGGGGAGACATAAGCAATGACAAAACATGTACCCCTTCTCCTAAGGTTCCAGTGACTAACCGAGGCACAATTCCACGAAAGTGCATTCCAGAAAATGAGTTTATCGGGCTTCCTACAGAGCATAGGTGAGGGGTGACATGCAGGGGCGTGGGTGGGCCTACTCCAACAGGCAGGACCTCTAAAGCCTTTATCCCGCAGGGATGGGGGCTCTCCCTTACCCGCGTAGATGGACCCACCTCCACTGGTCTTTCCTATACACTCTGTACAACTCTCCTGCCATCATGTGAAGTGAAGGCAGAGTTACCAACAACAGGCGGTAAGGAGGCTAAGACACTCAGGGGAGGGTCTCATAGCACCCTGCTCCTCCATCCGGGTGCAAACAGTCAAGAAGCCAGCTAGAACTTTCGAAAGGGGATGAAGCTAAACTTTCCAAGATGGCAGTGGCTTAGCTTAAAGGATATTCTCTCACAACGAGTGTGTTGTGTGTGTATGTATACAGGTATGCTTGCTTATACTTGCACATGAGGAAGGCCAGAGGGGCCAATCAGGTGTCTCTCTCTACCTTATTTTATGAGAGAGGGTTTCTCACTGGCCGGGAAATCACTGATTAGCCAGACTGGTAGGTTAGCAAGCTCCAAGGTTAACCGGTCCCCTCTACCCATTCCCGCAAACCCAGCATAATGGTTACATATAAATTAGTTATAGAAGAAAAGAAATATCTCCCAAGATATATGATTAAGGGAGAGAATTGGACCGGTGATACAGCTTAGTGGTAGAGGACTTGGCCAGTACGTACAAAGCCCCAGGTTTAATCTCCAGCACCACAAAAAAAAAAAGAAAATAGGTAGATAGAAAAAGAATACTGGGCCCTCTGGATAAATGAGACAGTTGTTTAGCTTGAATTGTTTAGGGGGGCCCCAGGTAGTGAGACCGGGACCTGTACTTAGTGCATGAGCCGGCTTTTTGGAACCTAATGCCTATGCTGAGATGCTTTGCTCAGCCTTGGTGCAGGGAGGAGGGGACTGGACCTGCCTCAACTGAATCTACCAGGCTCTGCTGACCCCCAGGGGAGACCTTGCCTTGGAGGAGGTGGGAATGGGGGGTGGGCTGGGGGGAAGGCTGGGGGGTGGGAGGAGGGAGGCCAGGGGAATCCGTGGTTGATATGTAAAATGAATAGAAAAATCTCTTAATAAAAAGAAAAGAAAAAAAAAGAATACGGGGGTTGGAGAACTGGCTCCGCTGTTAAGCACACTGGCTGCTCTGGGGAGGACACAGATTCAGTTTCCAGCCCCCACACAGTGGCTCACAACCATTCCTGCTTTGGAGGGTGTGTGTGTGTGTGTGTGTGTGTGTGTGTGTGTGTGTGTGTGGTGAGATGGGGTAGGGTATCAAACCACCCTCTCTGACCTCCTTAGTCATCAAGTACAAGTATGATGCACAGTCATACACACACAGGCAAAACACTCATACAGAAAATAAAGTAAATAAATCTAAAATAAATGTACTGAGAGAGCCCGGCAGTGGTAGCACACACCTTTAATCCCAGCACTAGAGAGGCAGAGGTAGGTGGATCTCTGTACATTCAAGGCCAGCCTGGGCTACAGAGTGAGATCCAGGACAACCAAGGCTACACAGAGAAACCCTGTCTCAAACAAAACAAAACAAAATGAATGTATTGAATTCTTATTTTTGCTGCTGTTGTGTTTGTTTTTGTTTTTTGAGACAGGGTTTCTGTATTGAACAGTCCTGGCTGTCCTGGATCTCACTCTGTAGACCAGGCTGGCCTCAAACTCACTGAGAGCCACCTGCCTCTGCCTCCCGAGTGCTGGGATTAAAGGCGTGCACCACCACCACCCGGCAGAGAGTTCACCTTTAAAAGCAAGATAAGGCAAACACTGGGATTAAAGATGAATTGACCCCCCCCCAATAAAAAAAAAGAAAAAAAATGTAAGGCCGGGCGGTGATGGCACACGCTTTTAATCCCAGCACTTGGGAGGCAGAGCCAGGTGAATCTCTGTGAGTTCAAGGCCAGCCTGGGCTGCAGAGTGAGTTCCAGGAAAGGCTCAAAGCTACACAGAGAAACCCTGTCTCAAAACAACAACAAAAAAATGTATTGAATTTTTATTGGAGGTCAGGCTGCTGCTAAAATCTGAAGGTACAGTGCTGAACAGTACAGAAAGGGACAAAAGAGAGAACCAGCCAGTGGAAGTGGTCCTAAGAGAGAGAAGCCCCAGTGCAGGAAACAGCATTTGTGGAAGGAACAGAGCAAAGTCCATTTGAGGAAGTGAAAGAAATTCTGAGCAGCCGGAAGTAGACATGGCCAAGCTTTAGAAGAAGCCATTCGAGAGGCCAGGTATAATGTGGAGAAAGGATTGAGAGGAAGCAGATCAGCTGGGCGTGGTGCCGCATGCCGGTAATACCAGCCCTTGGGAGGCAGACGCAGGAGGATTGTCACAAGTTTGAGAGAAGTCTGTGCTATATAGTGAATTCTAGGCCAGTGTGAGCTACAGAGTGAGACGCAGACTGAGGAAAAAAAAAATCAGTAAGAAGCTTCTGCATATCGGGGTGGTGGTGGCTCAAGCCTTTAATCCCAGGAGACAGAGGCAGGTGGATCTCGGTGAATTTGAGGCCAGCTGGTCTACAGAGTGAGATCCAGGACAGCCAGGGATACACAGAGAAGCCCTATCTCTCATAAAACCAACAACAACAACAAAAAACAAAGAAGGAAGAAAAAAAACCTCTATCCAAGTAATAAACAAAAAACAGGTAAGGAATGTTCACACCAAGCCCTATGACCTGAGTTCAGTAGCTGAAATCTACATAGTGGAAGGAGAGAATTGACTCCTTATTGTCCTCTGATTTCTACATAGCCATTCTGGCATGGCTGCCCTCTCCCCAAAATATAAATAAAGGTAAATAAAATAAAATAAAATGTACAAAACCTAAAAGGGTGAGATGTTTCAGTGAGTGAAGGTGCCTGATGTTAAACATCAGGACCCAGTGTGGTACAGGAAACAGGCTCACAGGTGTGCTCCGACCTCCGGTCTCCTACCATGGCAGCCCTGTGCCCACAGATGTTTTCACAGATGCACGCATGCACCTACGCTCGCACACACGAGCATGAGCACACACACCCACAAAATAAATAAATGAATGGATAGGTAGAAAGGTAGGTAGACAGATAGATAGACAGACAGACAGACAGATTTTTAACGCTGGATGCTGGAGAGATGGCTTAGTAGGTTGAGAGAACTACTAATCTATTGGTGGATCAGAATCCCAGAATCCACATCTGGCAGCTTCTGTCCACCTGTGACTCTAGCTTCAAGTGATCACACACTTCCCTTGCTCTGGGCACTTGCACACACGCATACATACACACACACACAATCGGTAAAATAAAATAAATTGTTTTCAAAACATTATCTTTAATGTATGTGTATAAATGTGGTGCCTACATGTACGTATCTGTAATACATACGTGTAGACGACAGCCTAGAGCCCACAGTGGCCAGAAGAAAGCGGCAGATCCCCGAGAACTAGAGGTGCAGATGTGGTTGTGAGTGGCCATTTGAGTGCTGGGAGCGAAACCTAGGTCCTCCGCAAAAGCAGCGAGTGCGGTCACCCTCCATGGTGGTTTGCGTAGGAATCGTCCCAATAGGTTCATGTATCTGACTGCTTGGTCATTAAAGAGCTGAGCCACTAGACATGGACTGGGTGCTGTGGCCTCGGTGGAGAAAGTGTATCACAGGGGGTGGGCTTTGGAGGTTCAGTGCTCAAGCCAGGCCCAGTGACTTTCCCTTCCAGCTGCCTGTGGGTCCAGTCCTAGAACCCCCAAGCTCCCTCTCCAGCACCATGTCTGCCTGCATGCTACCATGTCCCACCAGGACGATAATGGACTGAACCTCTGAAACTGTAAGCCAGCCCCAACTTCACAGCAATGGAACACTGACTAAAACATCCTCTGAGTCATCTTTTTAGTCCCAAATTAAAAAAAAAAAATAGCTGGGCAGTGGTGGCACACCCCTTTAATCCCAGCACTCTGGAGGCAGAAGCAGGCAGATCTCCATGAGTTTGAGGCCAGCCTAGACACAGAATGAGTTCCAGGAAAGGCACAAAGAACCCAGAGAAACCCTGTCTCAAATATATATAATATATATATGTCAGGCAGTGGTGGCACACCCCTTTAATTCCAGCACTTGGGAAGTAGAGGCAGACAGATCTCTGAGTTCAAGGCCAGTCTGGCCAACCCTGTCTTGAAAATACAAAATAAATAAATAAATAGATGTCTTAGTTAGGGTTTCTATTGCTGTGAAGAGACACCATGACCACAGCAATGCTTTTGTTCATTCTTTCTTGTTTCCTTTATTTATTTTGGTTATTTGAGACAGGATTTCTCTGTGTAGCTCTGGCTGTCCTGTAACTCACTCTGTAGACCAGGCTGGCCTCGAACTCACAGAGATCCGCCTACTTCTGCCAGGATTAAAGGCATGTGCCGCTGGCACCACAACCACCATCCAGATCACAACAACTCTTTTTTCTTTTATAATATTTTTTATTTGCATTGGTATTTTGCCTACATGTGTTTCTATGTAAGGGTGTCGGGTCCCCTAGAACTGAAGTTACAAAGAGTTGTGCACTGCCATGTGGGAGCTGGGAATTGAACCCAGGTCCTCTGGAAGAACAGTCACTATTCTTACCCACTGAGCCATCTCTCCAGCCCCCCACAGCATTTAACTAAGGTAGTGGCTTACAGTTTCAGAGGTTCAGTCCATTATCATCATGGTGGGACATGGCAGCATGCAGGCAGACCTGGTGCTGGAGAAGGAGCTGAGAGTTCTAGATCTTACATGCAATAGGAAGTGGATTGTCTTATTGGGAGTGGCTTTAGTATATATGACACCTCAAAGCCTGCCTCCAAAGTGACACACTTCCTCCAATAAGATCACACCTACTACACAAGAAGACCACACCTCCTAATAGCGCCACGCCCTTTGGGGGCCATTGTCTTTCAAACTAACAGAATAGATAAATAAATAAAAGAAAAATATATTAGTCAGACACTGATGGCATACATCTTTTATCAGAGCACTCAGAAGGCCAAACACAGGCAATCTCTGAGTTCAAGGCTAAACTGGTTTACATAGTGAAATCCTGTCATAAAAAACAGATCTTAGCCAGCCTGGTCTACACAGGAAGATCCAGGACAGGCACCAAAACTACACTGAGATACTTTGTCTCAAAATCCACCCCCCCCCCCCAAAAAAAAAAAAGAAAGAAAAAAAGGGAAAAACAGATTTTTTGCCAGACAGTGGGGCACACACCTTTAACCCCAGCACTCAGGGAGGCAAAGCCTGGCAGATGTCTAAGTTTGAGGCCAGCCTGGTCTACAGTATTAGTTCCAGGATAGCCAGGGCTACACAGAGAAACCCTGTCTTGAAAAACCAAACAAAACAAAGCAAAGCTTTCCAGGCATTATTATACATTTTAACCTCAGATCTCAGGGAGGAAGAAACAGGCAGATCTCTTTCAGCTTGAGGCCAGCCTGTTCTATATAGAGAGTTCCAGGCTAGCCAGGGCTACATAGTGACACCCTGTCTATCTATCTATCTGTCTGTCTGTCTATCTATCTATCTATCTATCTATCTATCTATCTATCTATAAGTGATAGTGATAAAAAACAACAAAGCTAAAGAGGTTAAGAAATTTCCTCGTGAAATGTGTTAAATAGTATTTATTTATTTAGAAATACTATTTAGACCATTTGTCTAGTGGCCAAGTTCAGGCTTATAACCTATTGCCTAAAGTATCCAAGGTGACTTCCAGGTGTCAAGTCTAAATAACTTAGGAGCTGATGATCATATTTAGTTTTCATGTGTCTATGTGTGTGGTATGTGTGTATTCTATGCATATTCATAAGTGTATGGGCACACTTGTGTTCTGGATCATATAGTGGCCCAAAACTGACATCAGATATCTTCATTGAATATTCTCCATCTTATTCACTGAGCCAAGATCTCTCCATTGAGTCCAGAGCTTGATGATGCAACCAGCCAAGCTTGCTGCTTATTCTAGGGATCTCATCTCTACCTTCCAAGCACTTGGATTACAAACAGCCACACCGCTGGCATTTTCATGGATTCTGGGGATCTTTTTTTTTTTTTTTTTTTTTGGTTTTTCAAGACAAGGTTTCTCTGTGTTGCTTTGCGCCTTTCCTGGAACTCACTTTGGAGACCAGGCTGGCCTCAAACTCACAGAGATCCGCTTGGCTCTTCCTTCCAAGTGCTGGGAGGCATGCGCCACCACCGCCTGGCCTGGATTCTGGGGATCCTAACACTGGTCCTTCCTCATGCTTTGAGGGCAAGCACTTTACCTGCTGAGCCATCCTCCTATCCAAATGTTATTTATATAGAGAAAATTCAATAAAAGGAAAAAAAATGTTTGAAAGGGGAAACAAGCATTTGAACATGTAAAGATTCTGCAAGATGTCCTAGTGATTAAGTACCATCAAATATGGCTAGGTGCATGAGAAAGAGAGAGAAAGAGCTGGAGAGTATTCTAAATTAAAAGCTGTGATTTGTACATCATGAGCATATCAACTGTGCCTGAAGTCAAAAGCTTGGATGAAGCCAAACTCTGAGAAACTAAGAGAAAAGTGGAGCGAAGGCAGTTTCTTAATCAAGTGGCTTGCAGATGAACTATTGAGTTGTGGAATGATCTTTTTATACACTGTGAAGATGTGTCATTCTGGTTGGTTTAATAAAAAGCTGAACAGCCAATAACTAAGCAGGTTTTCAGCACACAGGATGCTGGGAAGATGAAGGGGAGAGCTGCCAACCAGATGGAGAGGAAGCACCATGGACTTTACAGAGTAAAGGTAATAAAACCATGAACAAAAAAGTAGATTGATGAAAATGGGTTAATTTAAGTCGTAAAAGCTAGTCAGTAACAATCCTAAGCTATTGGCCAAGCTTTTATAATTAATAATAAGTGTTTGTGTCAGTATTGGGAAGCTGGTGGTACTGATGAAAAGGTCTGACTGAAGCCAGGCAGTGGTGGTGCACACCTTTAATCTCAGCACTTGGGAAGTAGAACCAGGTGGATCTCTGTGAGTTTGAGGCCAACCTGGACTACAGAGTGAGTTACAGGACAGGTGCAAAGCTACACAGAGAAACCCTGTCTGGGTGGGGGGGCAGGTCTGACTGTAATGGCACCCATTGTGGGGCCACATATATCCACATAAGACCTGAGAAAGCTCTTTTTTTTTTTTTTTTTTTTTTTTGTTTTTTGTTTTCGAGACAGGGTTTCTCTGTGTAGCTTTGTGCTTTTCCTGGAACTCACTTGGTAGCCCAGGCTGGCCTCGAACTCACAGAGATCCACCTGCCTCTGCCTCCCGAGTGCTGGGATTAAAGGCATGCGCCACCACCACCCAGCAAGACCTGAGAAAGCTTTAAAAAAAGGTTCTAAACACAAAAATAGAGCGAAATGCATCTTCCTAGACTTGTGTCTCTAATGCTGGCCATGGTACAGAGACATGTCTACCAGCAGCTGCCTGCATGCTCCATCTGCCAGTGTGCCATGAGCTAAGCTGCATGGTGGGCTTAAGGTTTTGCTCATGCAGACAGAAAAGGTTACAGATATGCAGTAAAGCAGATTGAGCAGAAAAAAATCTCTAAACAAATTACAGTGCGTTTAACAATATGCATAGGCTTAAGAAAAAAATGGGTATAGACAGTCATAGAAAAAAATGAATAGTTTAAAAATAATAAAGTCTTTAAAGAGAGAGTAAAGTCATAAAAATATAAGCCATGTAATGATGAAAAATACATAGGGAGTCTGGATCCTAAATGGTGTTTTGTTAACTTTGAAATTTTTTTTTTTTTTGGTTTTTCGAGACAGGGTTTCTCTGCGTAGCTTTGCGCCTTTCCTGGAGCTCACTTGGTAGCCAGGCTGGCCTTGAACTCACAGAGATCCGCCTGGCTCTGCTTCCCGAGTGCTGGGATCAAAGGCGTGCGCCACCACCGCCTGGCGGAATTTTTAAATGCTAATGTATAAAATCAATAGCTGCTGAGAGACATTGGATTATGGAAACTGCTAAATTAAACCAACCTGTATATTTTTAAAATGTCTTAAGTTCAAAATGGAAGTCGGACAATGTGTTGTGTTGGAGATGTTATGCTTTTGTTTCCACAAGAAACAAAATGCTGTGAATACCTTCCAGATTAATAGAGATCAGATTAGACCAGGGGAGACATTCTGAGGATCTTGGTTACAGGCATGGGAGAGGAAGCCAAAAAAGACTACAGGGCAGGTGACATATAAGCTGATCCCTTAACATGGGAACCAATCTGAGATGAGATGAGACATGATGAATCTTGTTGGCTACAGTCTTCATGACTTATTATTACATACCATACTTTCATATGGCATGGATAGAGATTTTAAAAATCTTTAGTTTGCTTACAGTCCAAATGGTCTTATAAAATAGACAGATGCCTTTTACCTGCTCTAACATGAAACAAAAAAATCATCTTTAATTGATTTGTGCATACTGCACATTCCATACTTGTGTCAATGCAGATATATATATGTTACCTTTGAAAGTTTATGTGTTTTCAGAGCAAGATGACCAGACATGAATGAAAACAGGTGGCCCAGGTTATTCAGCCTCTCAGAATGCATCTGTTTCAGTTTCCTTAAGAGTTCTGCATCCAGAACAGCTTCAAGGCTGCTGGTTGAGATGGACCAGCCTCACAGACTGCTCCAGCCAGGACTTCAGACAAGCCTTGCACTTTTCCATTGCACAGAGACTGCATAGCAAATAATACAGCTACCTCTCCCAGGCCTTGACCATTATCCCAATTTTCTCAAAGAAGCTAGCACCCCCAGACAACAGGAAGCAGTCTAGAGAACATGATGACCACATTCCCAAGAGGTGGGGTGGATGACATTTGGTCATTAGATGAATTACAGATGCTTGTCATCATTTAAGGGGGTTGGTTACAAGTTGTTATTGGTTGTGGTCAGAAAAAAAAACTAAACAA
Organism: Peromyscus leucopus; assembly: GCF_004664715.2. NCBI lineage: Eukaryota > Metazoa > Chordata > Mammalia > Rodentia > Cricetidae > Peromyscus > Peromyscus leucopus. The sequence goes on along the minus strand of NC_051080.1, from coordinate 38,492,827 downwards.
AGGAGATTAGATTCAAAGATCTCTTTCTGCTGAGTGGTGGTGGCGCACGCCTTTAATCCCAGCACTCGGGAGGCAGAGGCAGGCGGATCTCTGTGAGTTCGAGGCTAGACTGGTCTCCACAGTGAGTTCCAGGAAAGGTGCAAAGCTACACAGAGAAATGCTGTCTTGAAAAACAAAACAAAACAAAAAAAAAAAAAAAAAAGAAAGAATCTCTTTCTAAAGGGAAAAAGGGGGATTAATAGTATTGAAATTATGAGATAAAAGGGTACATCGTTGAGTTTACGTTTAAACAACTACTAGTCTCGAATATGTTACAATGGTATAGATTTTTGTATATTGATACAAATTTAAAGTTATTTTTGTTATATTGAATACATGTTTCTATTTCCATTCTTGTTTAAGGTATTGTACCTCTGCAGCTAATTTAAAATGGTTATATAAAAGTTTTAGTCTTGAAAAGCTGTTTAGGATAATAAATACAGTTTAATAGTCAAATGTAACTATCAAACTTATAGTCATGTTAGATATGTTTTCAAAGTCATAGAGATACAGTGTAGATACATAGGTGATCTTTAAACACTTCACTTCAAAGACCTACAGAATATGGCATTCAAAATATTTTAATAACATAAGGCTTTTCATGACAGTGAGACATATATGGTCCTGGCAGCACCAATTTACTTCAAAAAAGGATGATGGGCATTGAAGAACCTCCATATGGAGTTTACTTTCTTTGTGGCAAAGTTAGGCATTTGGGCAAGAAACTGCCCTCGCCTCAAATGTTGATAGTATGCTGTCCAAACTGGACCAGCAGGACACAAACAAAAGTGACTGCCAAACTTTGTCAAGACAGGGTAGGGCAGTCTTTCAAAAATTCCTGCTTCACAGAAAAGTCTGTCAGATATTCTAAGCTTACAGGCTGAAAATGGATGTCCCAAAAGTACAGAGGTAGCTTGGGTGACTATCCAGGCAGCCAGCTATTTCTGTTGTTTCTTTTAGTTTTGGAAGTTTCTTGCTCTGCACTTCCTGTTTACTCAGGTAATATTATATCCTTCTTAGATCTTTGATGGAGCTGAAGGCTAGATAGTCAGTTATAGTTTTCCTTAGTTATGATAGAAGATAAATTAGGTAAGGAACTTTGAATTCATCAAGATAAGATAATATTTTCTCTAAAATTGCCAAATACAAATGAACTAAACATTGTGAATGTAATTCTTACCTGATAATTGTTCTTATTATATATAGCTTTACTGTGTTACAGTTAAGCCTTTTCATTTAGACAAAAAGGGGGAAATGTTGTGGAATATTCTTTTTGTATACTCTGAAAGATGTGTTATTCTGACTGGTTTAATAAAAAGCTGACAGCCAATAGCTAAACAGGATTTTCAGGCACAGAAGACGCTGGGAAGAAGATGGAGGGAGTCACCAGCCAGACATGGAGGAAGAAGAAAAGCAACATGGGCCATACAGAGTAAAGGCAATAAAGCCATGAGAGAATTAGTAAATTAATAGAAATGGGTTAGTTTAGGTTATAAGAGCTAGTTAAAAACAAGTTTAAGCTATAGACTGAGCTTTCATAATTAATATGTCTCCATGTCATTTTGTGTGTGTGTGTGAGAGAGAGAGAGAGAGAGAGACAGAGACAGAGAGACAGAACAGAGAGACAAAGACAGAGAGAGAGAGACAGAGAGAGAGAGAGAGCTGGCAGCCCCAAAAAAGTCTCTACACTACTGTTTGCAGGAGATATGACTCCAGCAGCAACCTGCAAGCCTGATTAGAAAACCATGTGGTTAAGAAACCCCCATGCTTGAATATGGCTTTGAATTTCTTTAATCCCCCGGCCCCAGGGGCAGAGGCAGATGGGTCTCTGGATCTCTATGATTTGAGGCTAGCCTGATCTACATAGGGAGTTCTAAGTCACCCAGGACCACATAGTTAGACCTAGACATAAAGAAGGAAGGAAAGAAGGAAGGAGGGAGGGAGAGAGGCAGAAAAGGAAAAGGAAAGGAGATGAAAAGAAAAGAGGAAGAGAAATCAATGTTTGCTTCTAGACTTGCCAGGAATCACCAAACATGTGCCAGGATCTGTCATGGTAGCTAGCCTTCATCCTCAGCCAGAGTGGATTACATCATGCCTAGAAGATGAGTAGTGAAACACTGGACGAGTCTGAGGCCATAGGTCCAGAGAGGACTATATGAGGAGGGGAGGACTCACCCCGAATGTAAGCAGCACCATCCTGGGGGTTGGAAGCTCAGATGGAGCAATAGTTCTCCTTCCCCCTTCCCCTTCTCCCTCTCCTCTCTCCTTCCCTCCCCTCTTCTCTCCTTCCTCCCATTTTTTTTGAGACAGGATTTCTCTGTCTGTTCTGGATCTTGCTCTCTGGTCTTGAACTCACAGAGATCTGCCTGCCTCTGCCTCCCGAGTGCTGGGATTAAAGGCATGCGCCACCACCGCCTGGGTTCATTTAGTTTTTACCACAGTCAGGAGGAAACTGTATCTCATCCTACTGGTAGGAGCTTGACCTCAAAATCCTTCCCAATTAGCTAATCAGTGTGAAGGGGAAGATCATGATGATTCATGTGTTGGGCAAAGGAAAACATTGAAAGATACGGAGGTTTATAGAATATCTGTTATCGGCAGGCTAGCTACTTTCCTTAGGAAAGAAATCACACACAGAGATACATACACATATATATGTAGGTATATATGTATACAAGTGTGTGTGTGTGTGTGTGTGTGTGTGTGTGTGTGTGTGTGTGTGTGTGTGTGTTTGAGACAGGAGGGTCTCTCTGTACAGCTCTGCTGTGTTGGAACTCTGTGTAGACAGGTAGAGAAGGCTGACCTTGAACTCACAAAGATCTGTTTATCTGCCTCTCCAGTACTGGCATTAAAGGCATGCACCACTGTACTTGACAGTGAGGGCTTTACAGAAAAGGGAATGAAGCAGGATGGTTCATTCTATAATCCCAGAACTCCAGAGGCTGAGGCAAGAGGATTGCCACAAATTTTAGGCTAGTCTGGGCCACACATTGAGACCCTGTCTTACTGGGCAGTGGTGGCACATGTCTTTAATCCCAGTACTTGGGTGGCAGAGACAGGCAGATCTCTGTGAGTTCAAGGCCAGCCTGGTCTACAGATCGAGTTCCAGACAGCAAGAGCTACACAGAGAAACCCTGTCTCAAAAACAAACAAAAAAGACCTTGTCTCAAGAATCTGAACTAGGCATGGTGGTGCACACCTTTGACCCTAGCATTCAGGAGGCAGAGGCAGGTGGATCTCTGTGAGTTCAAAGCCAGTCTGGTCTACACAGGGAGCTATGGGCCAACCAGAGCTATATAGAGAGACCCCGTACCAAAAAAAAAAAAAAAAAAAAAAAAAAAGAAAAAAAAAAAAAAAAAAAAAAAAAAATCAACAACAGCAAAAAACAATCATTTCCCATGAAGTCCAGGTCTCAGAGGCTACCCTTCAATATCTTCGCCATTGTATTCATTGATACATTAACATGGAAAAGTCTATCCAGCATTTGGGTAATTAATATCAACTGACATACTCTGGAATAATGATTCCCAAGAGATTTCTATGTCCTGAGAGGCATAGTGTACATGTCTGTAATCCCAACCCTTGGGATGCCATGCAGAAACAGTGTTAGTTCAAACAAGCCTAGGCTATATGGCCACCTCAACCCAAAAAGAAAAAAAAATGTCCTAAACAATGCCCTTACCCATAAACCACTGTATTTATATATTTATATATATGGCCAAGGGGATTTTGTAAATGTAATTAAGGATGTCAAAATGAGGTTATCTCAGATTATTTGTGTGGTTCTGATATAATGAGGTCTGTAAGAGGGAAGGAAGGGAGCCAGGTAGTAGTGGTGGTGGTGGTGGTGGCGGCGGTGGCAGCGGCGGCGGCGGCGGCGGCGGCGGCAGAGGCAGCGGCGGCCCACACCTTTAATCCTAACACTTGGGAGGCAGAGGCAGACGGATCTCTGTGAGTTTGAGGCCAGCCTGGTCTACAGAGCGAGTTCCAATACAGGCACCAAAACTACAGAGATAACCCTGTCTTGAAAAACCTGGTCTGGGATTATAGGTGTATACCACCTCCTCGGGCTGAAAAAAATGTTTTTAAATTGGCTGCGGTCAGGCAGTGCTACACAGTGAGTTCCAGGCCACCCTGGAATGGACTGTGAGACCCTGTCTCAGAAAACAAGCCTAGCAAACAAAACATGGCAGTGGTAAAGTTCATGCATGTATGTGGCGATGCTGAAAACCACCGAACTACAGGTGCCAAGTGGATGGATTTCACAGTGTGAAGTAGCTAAAGAATGTGGAAGGGATGGTGGACTGTATCTCTTCTAGAGAAGAGGCTGGAACAGGACAAAAAAGTTAGAAGCTATTGGGCCACTAAGAGGAATGAGCAAAATGACACAGAAAGACACACAGACAGGTTCAGGATGGAGACCTGGGGCTCTTCCACACTCGAGAGAAACAGAGGGTGTGCTTCAGGAAAGGAAGTCCCACAGGGTGAGTCAAAACGTCTGAGAATCCTAGAAACTGTTGATTAGGGGCTAGCAAGGGCTCAGTGGGTCAAGAAGCTAGCGGACAACCTGAGTGCAATCCCCAGGATCCACATGGCGACGTCAGCAACTGTTTCTGATATCCACACATGCACCAGGACACACACAGTAGAGCATGCGCATGCTCCCCTGCCCTGCAAATTAAATACACATTTTTAAGGCAGACAAGTGGGATCTAAGAAAGAATAGAGCAAGCCACAGGTGCTAAGGGAACTGACTGAGCTGAGGCTATCAGGATAATACAGGGTCTATCTTAGGCCTGACCTGCACCTTTAATAAAAAACGAGCAGTGGGCCCAGCTGAAATCTCCCACAGAAAACTACAGCACAGAAAAAGAGAATTATCTAGTGTCACCCACACCAAGGACAGTCTCAGCTCTGCTGCTAATGGCCTCAGTGGCCTCAGGAAAGGCCCTGCATGGATTCATCAGTGCCTCAAGAGGACCAGTCTTCATGGCCCTGAAAGAGTAATACTGTAGCCCAGGTAAGCTGCCTAGAGCAGGCACAGTGACTGTTAATAGTCTCTGGTTCCTCGGACAGATGACTCGCTGTGGTACTTGGTCAGTTTGCATAACTTCTCTGGACTCCCATTTGAAAAATTTAAAGGAGTATTAGTAGGGGCTGGAGAGATGGCTCAGTGGTTAAGAGCCCTGGGTACTCTTTCAAGGGACCCGGGTCCAATCCCCAGCACCCACATGGCAGTCCACAACTATAACTCCAATTCCAGGTGATCTGACACCTTCATACATATATACATGAAGGCCAAACACCGATGCACATTAAATAAAGAAATCTGGGAGGCAGAGCCAGGCGGATCTCTGTGAGTTCGAGGCCAGCCTAGTCTACAGAGTGAGATCTAAGACAAGCACCAAAACTACACAGAGAAACCCTGTCACAAATAAATAAATAAATAAATAAATAAATAAATAAAGAAATATTTTTAAAGGAATATTAGTAAAATCTATTCCACCTCTCCCACAGGCTTATTGGCATGAGTTAGAAGAGAAACTGCCCACGAAACATTTAGATAGGATCTGGAGGCCACAGAGAGATGTTCCTGAGATAAGAAGTGTAGCTCAGTTCGTAGAGTGCTTCACTAGCATGCACCAAGTCCTGGGTTTGATCCCCAGCACCCCATAAAACTGAGTGTGTAGCACATGTGTGTAATCTCAGCACTTGGGAAGTGGAGACATGAGAATCAGAGGTCTAAGGCCATCATTTATATAGTGAATTTGAGGCCAGGCCATCCTGTACCACTTGAGACCTAATCTGGGAAGGAAAAAAAAAAAAAAAAGAGTTGGCTGGTTCCTTGCTGTCTGTCTCAGCCCTTGTCAGGTACATGTCTGCCTGTCTATTCTTGCAGGACAATTAGGTAATAGCATAGGGCATGGAATGGAGGGAGTGAACAGGTTGTTCATGTTTTGTTTTGAGACTGGGTCTCCTATATAGCCTAGGCCTCAAACTCACTATGTTGGCCTCCAACTCATTATTTAGTTGAGGATGGCCTTGAACTCCTGACCTCCCTGCCTCTGCCTTCCCAGTACTGTGATTTCAGGCCATGCCCCATCACATCCAGTTTAGGGAACAGCTTTTCATCCCACTTTTCAGCTGCTGGACCACCGTCTTTGGAACAACCCTCAGCAATTACGGTCTGATACCATCTATCATCCAGGGAACTCGCTAGGATGGAGTGCCGAGCTTTAGATCTTAGCCGGGCAAGGGGAGCACTCTAAATTTCTTCCTAAATGGCACTGTCGATGTGAAGATCCCTGTCCCACTGAGAGGAAACACTAACTGCACAGGGGCCGTTCCCTGTCAAGTCCCTCACACAGGACCTGCTTAACCTTGAGCAGCTGTGACCCAAGGCCAACGGCTGGGTCATAAATCATCAATGACACCAGCAGATCAGCTCAGCAGGATCTGCGCTGCTGCTCCTGGGGTGGGGGTGGGGAACAAGCAAAAACTCTGGACCCTGACTCCTCCCCCTGCCAACATTATTTACCTTCGCATTCAAGCCAGGGGCGGTTTTGCTTTAGGCTTTGAATCTTTGCTGTGAAAATGCTTTCTTCAACAGCCGAGGGGTAGGGGGGTGGGTGTGTGTGTGTGTGTGTGTGTAGACAGCACAACGTAGCAACCTAACGGTAGGACTAGACCAGAAGATGGCATGGGGTGTCTGCCATGACGTCACTCCTTCTCAAACTATGGGCTCAGGGAGACCAGCAAGCCCTCTCCCCATGTCCATCTGTCCAGTGCTCCTGAGAAGCTAGTGTGAACCGGAAGCACTAATCGGACAGAGTCCACTAATGCTCAAAACACGTGCTCTGCACTGGGAACCCAGAGCCCAGGCCAGCTTGCTGGCCAGCCACATCCAGCAGTCTTCAGCATCCAGGGAAACTGCCACCGGAGGGCTTATTCCCTGTAGGTCATCGGGAGGCTGGACCTTTTTTTTTTTTTTTTTTTTTTTTGGTTTTTGAGACAGGGTTTCTCTGTGTAGTTTGGTGCCAGTCCTGGAACTCACTCTGTAGACCAGGCTGGCCTCAAACTCACAGAGATCTGCCTGGCTGTGCCTCCCGAGTGCAGAAATTAAAGGCGTGAGCCACCACTACCCCGGCTTGGATTTTTCTTTTATCAGTGGGTTCCAGGCCATTTACTTCGCTCCTGTTTGATTCACATAGAAAGGTTGATAATGGCATTTGTGTGTGTGTGTGTGTGTGTGTGTTTCCTCTAACGGGGAAAATAGGCAGAGGGAAGGAGAGGAATATTTACAGTGTCAATGATTGGTTTTTTGCCAGTGGATTAGAAAGGTAAACAATGTAGGAGACAGTGGAAAACAAAGGCATAAGTCTGGGCTCAGAGTGTGTGTGCCTGTGACCTCAGCCCTTGTGGAGTAGAGGAAGGAGGATCAGGAGTTCAAGGTCATCCTTAGTTATGGAATGAGTTGAGGACAGCCTGGGCTCAAAGAAAGAAAGGTATGAATTCCAAGTCTGGTCTTAGGATGCTTGGATGACTTAGTTTTGCTTTATAGCCCAGGCTGGCTCCCAACTCAATTGCCCCTTTTTCCTCGGCATCCCTAGTGCTAGAATCTTTACTTTTTTTTCTTCAATTAAAAAATTTAGCCGGGCGGCGGCGGCGGCGGCGGCGGCGGCGGCGGCGGCGCACGCCTTTAATCCCAGCACTCGGGAGGCAGAGCCAGGTGGATCTCTGTGAGTTCGAGGCCAGCCTGGTCTCCAAAGTGAATTCCAGGAAAGGCCAGGAAAGGCGCAAAGCTACACAGAGAAACCCTGTCTCGAAAAAACAAACAAACAAACAAAAAACTTTAAACTGTACTGTATTTTTATTGATTTATACAGTGTGTATGTATACATGTATGTATCCATGCAGGCATGCCACAGTGCACATGTGTCAGTCAGAGGGTGGAGAGATGGCCCAGTGACATTGGCTGTTCTTCCAGAGGACCTGGGTTCAATTCTCAGCACCCACACGGAAGCCATCTGCATCTCCAATCTATGTCCTCTTCCAGCCTGTGAGAGGACCAGGCACACATGTGCTGCACAGACTACATACAGGAAAAATACATAAAACAACATAATTAAAAATTGATTTAATTTAAAAGTAAGGTATTTTCAGACTTTTTTGTGTGTGCTATCGTTTTGCCAGTATGTATGTCTGTGTGCTTTTCGAGTGCCTGGTATTCAGAGAGGCCAGAAGAGTGCATAGGACCATCTGAAAATGGAGTTACAGAGGATTGTTGTGGTAGTTTGAATGTAACTGGCCCCCATAATCTTATAGGGAGTGGCACTATTAGGAGGTGTGGCTTTGTTGGAATGGGTGTGGCCTTGTTGGAGGAAGTGAGTCACTGTAGGGGCGGGCTTTAAGGTTTCCTATGCTGAGGATGCTGCCCAGTGTGCCAGTCAACTTCCTGTTACCTACAAGATATAGGACTCTCAGCACCACGTCTGCCTGCACACTGCCATGCTCCCCATCATGATGATAATGGACTGAACCTCTGAACTATAAGCTGCCACCTCAATTGAATGGTTTCCTTACAAGAGTTGACGTGGTCATGGTGTCTCTTCACAGCAATAAAAACCCTAACTAAGGTAGTTGTGAACTACTATGTGGGTGCTGTGAACTACCATGTGGGTGCTGTAAACTGAACTAGGTCCTCTGGGAGAGCCATAAGTACTAAGTGCAGAACCATCTTTCCAGACCCTAATTTAAAAAACCAAAAAACCAAAAAATAAAAATAAACACTTTTTTAAAACAATTTATTTATTTATTTTTCTTTATTTATTTATTTTTGGTTTTTCAAGACAGGGTTTCCCTATGTAGTTTTGGTGCCTGTCCTGGAACTCACTCTGTAGACCAGGGTGGCCTCAACTTGACACAAGCTAGAGTCATCAGGGAGGTGAAACCTCAGTTAAAAAATGCCTCTCTAACACTGGGCTGTAAGCAAGCCTGTAGGGCATTTTCTTAGTTAGTGATTGACTGGGGAAGTGCCCAGGCCATTGTAGGTAGTGGTCTTGGGTTCTATAAGAAAGCAGGCTGAGCAAACTAGGAGGAGCAAGCCAGTAAGCAGCACCCCTCCATGGCCTCTGCACCAGCTCCTGCCTCCAGATTCCTGCCCTGTTTGAGTTCCTGTCCTAAACTTCCTTCAATGATGGACTATGATGTGAAAGTGTAAGGCAAATAAACCCTTTCCTCCCCAACTTGCTTTTGGTCATGATGTTTCATCATAGCAACAGTAACTAAGACAGTATACTACAATGCCCAGCTTTTAAAACAAACAGGCTCTCACCTAGCCCAGGCTAGACTTGAACCCCTTATATACTACTAAAGATGACCCCAAGCTGCTAATTTTACTGTTTTTACCTCCCAAGTACTGTGGGATAATGGGCCTGAAGCATCACTTCCAGGTTTTGAGGTTTTATTAGGTTCATTTATTTTCTTTTGTGTGTGGTACATGTGTGTAGGCCAGAGGACAACTTGTAGGAGGCAGCTCTCTCCTTCCGTCATGTGGGCCTTGGGGATTGAATTTGGATGACCTACACTGGAAGCAAGTGTCTTTACCAACTAAGCCACCTCTCTGGCTTCTTGTGTTTGTGAGTCTTGTTATATAGCCCCAGCTGCCCTAGAAATCACTGTATGGATGATGTTGGCCTCCATCTGGGGATGACCCTGCTTCACTGTCTGGTGCTGGGAGCACAGGCAGACACTACCATAACAGGTTGTTTTCTGTGTTTTTTGGAGGCAGGGTTTCATGTTTATCAATCTGGCCTTCCGTTCACGAAGGATCCAAGGATGATCTTGAATTACTGATCCTACTGCCTCTACCTCCCAGGTGCTGGGATTATAAGCTTGTGTCACCTAAAATTTTACTCTCATCATTTTTATTTCTTTTGGGGGCATTGTGGATTGAACCTATAGTTCAATTACCAACCGAAATGCTCAACCACTGAGTTCTATACCAGCCTTCTCAAAGGCTACAGAATGTTCCTTTGTCCAGACTATTGAAACCAATACCCTGTTAATGACATATAGATCATTTCATTTTTTTGTTGTTTGTTTGTTTTCAGACAGGGTTTCTCTCTGTAGCCCTGGTTGTCCTGGAACTTACTCAGTACACCAGGCTGGTCTTGAACTCACAGAGATCTGCTTGCCTCTACCTACGTTTAGATCATTTTTGTTCATTCGCTATTACAATGCAATACAATTTAGATGTTCTCATGTTATTTTGCAGATAGTAGATCACAAGGTAAGTTCCTAGAATTGGAGGTTTAGCACAAATGCACAGAATTATTTATTGGTTTTTGTAATTCTCTGTAGCCCAGGATAGCCTCCAGCTTGAAGCAATTCTCTCTCTCTCTCTCTCTCTCTCTCTCTCTCTCTCTCTCTCTCTCTCTCTCTCTCTTTTGAGACAGGGTTTCTCTGTGTAGCTTTGCGCCTTTCCTGGAACTTGCTTTGGAGACCAGGCTGGACTCGAACTCACAGAGACCTGCCTGCCTCTGCATCCCGAGTGCTGGGATTAAAGACATGCATTGATTCGGCTGCAATTCTCTTATATCTGCCTCCAAAGTTCTGGGACTATAGGCAAACATCACCACACACCATTGAAATTTTTGTTTGTTTTGTTTGAGACAGGGTCTTTCTATGTAGTACTAAATGTCCTAAAACTCACTATGTAGACCAGGCTGGCTTCAGACTCACAGAGATTTGGCTGCTTCTGCCTCATGAGTACTGGGATTAAAGGCTGAGTCACCATGCCTGGTCCATTAAAAAAAATTTTTTTTAATGTGCATTGGTATTTGACCGACATGAGAGTGTCAGATCCACTGGAACTGGAGTTACAGACAGTTGTGAGCGGCCAACTAGGTGCTGGGAATTGAACCTGGGTCCTCTAGTGTTCATAACCAATGAGGCATCTCTACAGCCCTTGCATTTTTAAACAAAACTTAAATAGGGGCTGGAGAGTTGGGTCAGTGGCTATGGGCCTCTTACTACTCTATCAAGGCATAGTTCACACCCAGGGCTGTGGTGGCACACACCGTTGATCCCAGCACTCGGGAGGCAGAGGCAGGTGTATCTCTGTGAATTCGAGGTCAGCCTGGGCTACAGTCTGAATTTCAGGAGAGCCAAGGCTACAAAGAGAAACCCTGTTAGTGGAAAAGAAAAAAAAAAAAAAAAACACTGAGCCCGGCGGTGGTGACGCACGCCTTTAATCCTAGCACTTGGGAGGCAGAGGCAGGTGGATCTCTGTGAGTTCGAGGCCAGCCTGAACTACCAAGTGAGAGTGAGTTCCAGGAAAGGCACAAAGCTATACAGAGAAACCCTGTCTCGAAAAACAAAAACAAAAACAAAAACAAAAACAAAAACAAAAACAAAAACAAAAACATTGTCCAGATCCCAGCATCCTCATTAAGAACCACATATGCATGCAGTATACAGACATACATGCAGACAAAACACACAGGAAATGAATACAACTGATTTAAACTTTTTAATCTAATTATACACACAAATACACAGACACAGACACACATACACACACACACACACACACACACACACACACATTAGAATCCTAGCACTCAGTGTACAAAGGCAAAGGCAGAATGGATCGTGTGGTAGTTTGAACGTAATTGGCCCCCATAATCTCATAGGGAATAGTGGCACTTTTAGGAGGTATAGTAGGTGTGGCCTTGTTGGAGGAAGTGTGTCACTGTGGGGTAGGCTTTGAGGTCTCCTATGCTCAAGATACCACCCAGTGTGTTAGTCTACTTCCTGTTGCGTGCATATCAACATCTGGCAGCTCCTTCCCCAGCACCACATCTGCATGCATGCCACCATGCTCCCTGCCATGATGATAATGGACTAAACCTCTGAAACTGTAAGCTACCCCAATCAAATGTTTTCCTTTATAAGAGTGACCATGGTCATGGTGTCTCTTCACAGCAATAGGAACCCTGACTATGAGAGTCAGTTATTAAAGGCCAGACTAGGGTATATAAGACCCTATTTCAGAAAACCAAAAATAAGAAGTTATATACATATTACCTCCGGGTATCAGGCATGTGGAATAATCACAGGACAGGCTGGAATCTTCAGTTCTGTTCTTTTACATAGTGTCCTAGGAGTAGCAATTCATGTTGCGACATTGTCTTTCTCAGTCTCATCTGCAGCGGCTGCTTAGCATTCTCCCGAGGTAGAAGAAATGGGATCATATAATTAGACATTCTCTAATCAGTAGCTTTCATCTACTCCTATTGCTGTATAATTTTGATGCACTGTGTGTGCATGTGGTACTAGGGATTGAACCCTGGGCCTTGCACACACTCACAAAGGCTTCATATCCCCACTCCTCCAGCATCATTTGCTTTCTATTTTACCCAGGTTAGCTTTGAACCTATTTTTTCTCTTGCTTCAGCCTCCACAGTAGGCATATACCACCAGTCCTCATTCTTATAATTACTTTGTTATTGCTTTTGTTTTGATTCATTTTATTTTCTGTTTTGTTTTGTTTTGAGAAAGGATCTCTCTATGTAGCTCTGGCTCTCCTGGAACTCTATTGTAGACCAGGCTGGCCTGGAAGTCACAAAGATCTACCTGCCTCTGCCTTCCAAGTGTTGTGATGAATTGGGGAGGTGGGGGGCGGGGATATGCCAGCCTTTTGTTTTGATTCTTACTCTGTAGCTTGGGCTGGCTTTGAACTTGCTATGTAGTCAAAGATGGTTTTCCTTTTTTGAAAGGCGCAAGTTCTCTCCTTTCACCAAATAGATTCTGGGGGTAGAATTCAGACTGTCTGGCTTGGGAGCAATGAGCACTAACCACTGAGCCATCATCTCTCCAGCCCAGGCAAAGATGGTTTTTAATGCCTGATCCTCCTGCCCCAGCTGTAGCGGTAACGCCCGCATTACTGATACCCGTTCACCATGTCCGAGCGAAGGGCTGCGGATTAAAAATAGAGACAAGAGACAGCGAGTCATTCGCCACGACTGAATGTCGAATGCCGTTTATTGAAAGAGGGAAGAAACCTTAAATACAGGCTTACAGTACAAATGGAGGAACCCCCGGAGGGCAGAAGTTCGCTACCAATGGTCTACATTCCAGACCCAATGTTCTACATTCTTGCATCTAAGTTGTTAACGCCCAAAATGCAGGATACACAAACAAGGAACTTCCCTTAAGCATTCAGAAGGGTGGATACCGGCAGGGAATCTGAATAGGGAGGACATCTGATCAAGGTCAGCAATCAAGGCCGCAGCCACTCACAGTCCGGGGCCAGGGCCCATGGCGCCCACACCCAGCTAAGATGCTGGGATCATAGGTGTGAACCACTTTACCCAACAAACCATGGCTATGTTAAAGTTAACTATGGTGGGCTTGGTGTCATGTACCTTTGATTTCAACGCTTGGGAGGCAGAGGAAGGAAGATCTCTGTGAGTTCTAAGCCATCTTATTCTACATATCCAGCTTCAAGCAAGACAGGGCTCTGTAGTATCACTTTGCCTCAAAATACACACACACACATACACACACACACACACACACACAAAATAGGCTGGGCAGTGGTGGCACATGCCTTTAATCCCAGCACTCAGGAGGCAGAGGCAAGCTGATTTCTGTGAGTTCGAGGCCAGCCTGGTCTACAAAACGAGTTCCAGGACAGCCAAGACTGTTACATAGAGAAACCCTGGCTCAAAGGGATTAACCCTGGGATTAAAGGTGTGTGCCACCACCGCCTGGCGGACACGACCTTTCAAAAGATGGAAATCTCTCTTTAGTTGGCATTCCAGCACCTTCTTATTGGAAAAATTACATTCATTTATCTAAGTGCTCATGTGCATGCATTCATGTGTGTGTTTGTGTGTATGTGTGTGTGTGTTGGGGGCCCAACATCGAAGTCAATAGACAACTTTTTTTTTTAAAGATTGATTTATTTATTATGTATACAGTGTTCTGTTTGCATGTATCCTTGCAGGCCAGAAGAGGAAGCAAGATCTCCTTATAGATGGTTGTGAGCCACCATATGGGTGCTGGGAATTGAACTCAGGACCTCTGAAAGAGCAGTCAGTGTTCTTAACCTCTGAGCCATCTCTCCAGCCCCAACAGACAACTTTTTAAAGTCAGTTCTCTCCTTCCTGCATGTGAAGAAAGGAGAGACCTAGGTAATCAGCCTTGGTGGCACCCCCTTCATCTGCTGAACCAGTTCTCCCATTTTCTCGTGTGAAGCTGGGATAGAATTACACACAGCTGCCGGGCGGTGGTGGCATGCTCCTTTAATCCCAGCACTCAGGAGGCAGAGGCAGGCGGATCTCTGTGAGTTCAAGGCTAGCCTGGTCTACAAAATGAGTTCCAGGACAGCCAGGGCTACACAGAGAAACCCTGGCTGGTCAGGGAGCACGGGAGGGACTAGTTGGAGTCTCAGGTGAGGGTCTCCCGTGTCCTTCAGTGGAGAACGTCAGCAGGTCTGCTCTCATTGAGAGTCTCACGCAGGTCGTCACTAGCACATGGACTGAGATGGTAAAGGCTGTACCCTGACAGCTTTCCACAATCACCCAGCTTCCTCCCCACTCATGGATGATTTACAATTACGGATGGAGAGTTGTATTTGCTGCAGAGGAAGCGTTTCATTGGGGGTTGGGGATGTAGCTCAAGGGCAGACCATGCTGTTTATAACCTTATTCAGTCCCCAGACTTCCCACAACCTCCACGCCCAACCTCACCCCCTCCCACCCCTGCCACCGCCGCCGCCAAAAACAAAAATTAATCATCACTAAAGCCAGCATGCACTTCTTAGCATAACTTACTTCTCAGCATCAATATAAGAAGCCAGTGCAGAAGCTGAGGACCGGCTACTTGGATGACATGCGTGCAAGGCCAACGTGAGGGCTGTGGTTCCAGGCATGGTGGTCCACCTGTAATCCCAGCATTCAAGTGGGATTCAAGCAGAGACAGAGATAGGGCAAACTGGCTAGTTGAATAGGTGAGCTCCTGGTTCAGTGAGAGATCCTGCCAGAGACAGACAGACAGACGACAAGACTAATCCAAGACTAAGATGCTGCCATCAATTACCATACCAACCTGGAGTCACCATGTTCTCTCTTTCACACATCTGCATCCCAATAATGTGGCTTTGAAAAAGTTTGCCAAATACTTTCTTCACCAGTAAATACGGTGGGGAGTGATGGCGGAAGATACTTAACGTCAACTTATAGCCTCCACATGCATACACGCACATATATGTGTGAACATGCATACACACACATATATGTGTGAACATGCAAACACACATATATGTGTGAACATGCATACACACACATATATGTGTGAACATGCAAACACACACATATACGTGTAAACATGCATACACACAAACATATATGTGTGAACATGCATACACACAAACATATATGTGTGAACATGCAAACACACACATATATGTGTGAACATGCATACACACAAACATATATGTGTGAGCATGCATACATGCACATATGTGTGTGAACATGCATACACACACATAGGCATGCAAGGAGGAATGGGGGGGGGAGTGGGGGGGAGAACATGCTGCTAAGAGTGGTGACCAAGACTGTATTCCCAGAATTCACAAGGCAGAAGACAGATTGTCTAAGACCATCTTGGCCAACCTGGCCAGCTTCAGGCTAGCTACTGCTATATACTAAGACATGTCATGGCATAGGCCAGTAATGCCAGGACTTGAGAGGCTAAGAATCATGAGTTCAGAGCAATCCTGGGTTACATAACAAGACTTTTATCTCAGAAATCTTCACAGAGACTTTCTGTAGTGTACTGTTTCAACACTCTCTGAACAGAAAATACTCAAGGATCCCAGTTGAATGGTCAGAACCAGCAGACCATCACCACCTCCTCCCAACATCCTGGGACTACCCCAAAGCGTCAACACCCCAGTACTATGCCTCTCATCTTAGTTTCTCTTCCTGTTGCTGTGACAAATAAAAAAAATTAAAAAAAAAAAAAAAAAAAAAAACTTTGACAACAGCAAACTAAGGGAGAGAGGGCTTATTTTAGCTCACCGTTCAGGGTGCAGTTCATTACGGCAGGGAAGTCAAGGCATTAGGTCTGAGAAGCGGTTGATCACATTGCATCATCAGTCAGAAGAGGGCAATGCGTGTGGCTGCTGCTGTCTTCCCCTTCTCCATTCATGTGGCCCCGCCCACAGTCAAGATGGGTCTTCCCACATCAATTAATGTAACCAAGCTAATGCCCCACGGGCACACCCAGGGGCCCATCTCCCAGGGGATTCTAGATCCTGTCACATTTCACTAACCATCACATTTCACCAAGCTGTTGCCATAACAACAGAGTCCTCTCCACCAGTATACCAGAACTGCCCTCAGGCCTGAGATGCTGCAATCCATCGCCATATCAATCGGGTGTCACTTCCTCTCTCCGTGTCTTACTGTTTGTATCTAAATAGTGTGGCTTTGGAGACCTTTGCCAAATACTTCTTTTCTTTCCGATATTTTGAGACAGGATTTCTCTGTGTTACAGCCTTGGCCATCCTGGAACTTACTTGGTAGATCAGGCTGGCCTTGAACTCAGAGATCTGCCTCTGCCTCCCAAGTGCTGGGATTTAAAGGCATGTGTCACCACCACCCACCTATCAAATACTTTCTTTACCAGTCTGAAGGAAGACGAGCATGCAGAGAAACTGATGAGGCTTCAGGCCAGTGAAGTAGCAGAACCAGGAGCCAGGGCTGCTGTGTGCAATGGTGTGTGCACCAGACCAGGGGGTGGGGGGTGGGTGGGAGGGGGGTGGTGAGATGCCTGTCACTACTGTTACTGCAAACTGACCACTGACCAAAGGAACATCCACCATGTGACATCACAGAGACTCATCCCCTAAATGAGCAAGTGAAACCCATCACAGAAATGAGTGACCAAGTCACCAAGACTTATGAGATGGGAGCATCTGAGTCTGGCACAGAAGGAGATATCTTGGACAAGCATACCCTAAGAGACAGCGACCTTTCTGGTCATTTAGTACCTGTATGTTGGGCTTTCGTGGTAGTTTGAATGCAAATATCCCTCAAAGGTTCTGGAATTTGAAAACCTGATCCCCAGTTGGTGGCACTGCTTGAGAAAGACCACTACACTAGATGTGGTCATAGTGGAGGAAACATTTCATTGGGGGGCAGCTTTGAGGTTGGCTGTGGATTGAGTAAGAATGGCCCCCTGTTGTCGGTGGGTTTTACTGTTTTTGGGGGTCCCGCCACCCAGCTCCCAAATAAATCACACATGGAGGCTTATTCTTATTTATAAATGCCTGGCCTTAGCTTGGCTTAGTTTCTAGCCAGCTTTCCTTAACTTTAGATGAACCCATCTGTCTTTTGCCTCTGGGCTTTTCCAGTTTTCTTGCTTCTGTAAATCTTACTCTCACTCCATGGCTTGCTGTGTAGCTGGGTGGCTGGCCCTGTAGTCCTCCTCCTTCTCTGGCTACTTCTTCCACCTTGAAGATTTCTCCTTCTATTTATTCTCTCTGTCCACCAGCCCCTCCTATCTCTCTCTCTTTCTTGCCTTGCTATTGGACGTTCAGCTCTTTATTAGACCAATCAGGTGCTTTACACAGGCACAGTAACACAGCTTCACAGGGTTAAACAAATGCAACATTAACAAAAGTAACACATCTTAAAATAATATTTGACAACAACACCCTTAGACTCTATATCTGAATACTTGGTCCTCAGTTAGTAAAACTGTTTGGGAAGGATTAGAAGATGTGGCTCTGTTGGAGGGCCATGTCAATCAGGGTGGACATTGAGGTTTCAAAACCTCATTCTAGCCAGGTGTTAGTGCTAAACGCCTTTAATCCCAGCACTCAGGAGGCAGAGGCAAGCAGATCTCTGTGAGTTCGAGGCCATTCTGGTCTACAGAGTGAGTTTCAGGACAGCCAGGGCTGTTACACAAAGAAACCCTGTCTTGAAAAAAAAAAAACCAAAAAACAAAAAACTAAAAACTAAACAAACAAAAATCCTATTCCATGCCCAGTTAGCTCTCTCTGCCTTGTGCTTGTGGTTAAATATATGAGCTCTCAACTACTGCTTTAATGCCATGAATATCTGACTGTTGCCATGCTCTTCAACCATGGTTATGGTTTTACCTTCTGAAACTGTAAACACCACATAAGCCATTTCCTCTATAAATTGCCATGGTCGTGGTGTTTTATCACAGCAATAGAAAATTACGAAGACAGCAGTGGGTACCAGGAAGTGGCTCTTACTGTGACAACCCTGATCATGCTAGGGTTTTTGGAGGAATGTGGAAGACTTTGGGACTCGGGACTAGGAAAACTCCTGAACATTATAAATGCGGCTTAACAGACCAGTCTAATAGGAACTTGGGTGCTGAGAATAATGTGGACCATGGATCATAGTTGGATCCATATGGGTCGTATGGAACATCATCGTAACAGCTCATGATGTTTCAGAGGGAAAAAACAGTCACAACTGGGCTAAATTTGTGTAGTGTTTTGGCAAAGAATGTTGCTGTAGAATATTATTTTAAGATGGGTTACATTTGTTTATGCTGCAGAACATTTGCTTTAATGATGCAAAGATATGTTACATTCTTTTATGTTGTGTTTGTTTAACCCTGTGAAGGTGTGTTACTGTGCCTGTGTAAAATACCTAGTGGTCTAATAAAGAATTGAATGGCCAATAATGGGACAAGAGAAAGGATAGGCAGGGCTGACACACAGAGAGAATAAATAGAAGGAGAAATATGGAAGAAAAAGAATAAAGAGCAAGAGAACAAGGAGTGGAGAATGCTAGGGACCAACCACACAGCCACACAGCCAGCCATGGAGTAAGAGTGAAAGTACAATATACAGAAGTAAGAAAAGGAAAAATCCCAGAGGCAAAAGGTAGACAGGATAATTTAAAGAAAAGCTGACAACAAGCTAAGCTAAGGCTAGGTATTTATAATTAAGAACAAGGCCCCATGTGTGATTTATCTGGGAGCTGGGAGGTGGGTCCCCCAAAAGAGCAAAAAACAAAAACAACTAACAAGAGAATGTGGTTGCTTTCCGCCCTTTCCCTAAGTATATGCCTGAGGCTAAATTAAAAAACAATGAACTACTTTCCTTGGCATAGGAGATTTCAAGACAGCCTAATATTGACGCTGTTGTATGGTTATTAGTAATCACTCTTCTGCAGGTCTATAATGAGAAAGAACAAACACAGCAAGAAGGCACAAGGCACAGTCTGAGGAGAAAAAGAGCATCAGGATTTGTGATGTTGGAGTCAAGGCTGTGCTCAAAGAGATAAGGAGAGTCTTGATGTGAAATAGAGTAAGGGGAGTGGTACCCTCAGAGTAAAACCCCACAAAGCTAGTCCCAAAAGTCTGAAGGGAAAAAGCTGTAGGAGTTTTCTACTCCTAAAAAGCAACAACACAAAGTTTATGCAAATGTTATTCAAATCTTACTCAAGGCCTGGGTCCACATTAAGTGGGCAGCCAAACTTGGCAGGTTCACATCGGCCATGTAGTTCCAGCTTTAGAATCATGAAGGATACTTGAGTAAAGGGGTTGTGAAATTGTTTTCTTTACTCTCTTGGGGGGCCCTCCACCCAGCTCCCAAATAAATCGCACATGTAGGCTTATACTTAATTATAAATGTCTGCTTTAGCTTGGCTTGTCTCTAGCTAGCTTTCCTTAACTTTAGATTATCCTGTCTAGAGTTTGTCTTTGGGCTTTTACCTTTCTCTATTTCTATATACCTTTCTTTGTGTCTTACTCCATGGCTTGCTGTGTAGTTGAGGGCTGGCCCCTGATGTCCTCCTCTCCTTGTTCTCTCATTCCTTCTTCTTTCTTCTCCTCCTCCCAGATTTCTCCCTCTATTTATTCTGTCTGCCTGCCAGCCCCACCTATCCTTTCTCCTGTCTTGCCACTGGCCACCAGTTCTTTATTAGACCATCAGATGTTTTAGACAAAGTAACACAGCTTCACAGAGTTAAAAAAAATGCAACATAAACAAAAGTAACACACCTTAAAATAATATTCCCCAACATGAAATTATCCAAGGTTAAGGAGAGCCACTGAAGCCAGCCATGTGGCCAGGGAGTCACTGCATAGAGACCCTGCGAGGCCATTGAATGAAGCTGTCCAAGTGAAGCCTGGATTGTGTTAGATATACCTGCCAAAAGCTGTATTTAGGGAGTGGAAGTAGCCCAAGAGGGAAAAGCATGTTGTCTGCAAAAGAGAAGGGCAGAGCTATCTAAGCCCTTTGACATCAGACATAAAGCTACAGCCTTTAATCACAACACTCCAGAGACAGGTGGATCTCTCTGAGTTTGAGGCCAGCCTGGTCTACAGAGTGAGTTCCAGGACAGCCAGGGTGGTTACACAGAGAGACCCTGTCTCAAAAAAACAACAAAGATTTGGAGTTTGTCCTGCTGGTTTCAGTTTTAACTTTGGTCCAGTTTTTCCTCACTATGTCGGCCCCTTTCCTTTCATGTAGAATAGCAATGTATATTCTGTACCACTGTATCTTGAAAGTATGCAGTTTGCACTTTGATTTTACGGGGTGGGGGTGGGAGTTACAACTAAGAGATTGCTTTGGGTCTCAGAAGAGACTTTGGGCTTTTATTTATTTATTGTTTTTTTGGAACTTTGGACTTTTAAACTATATTGAGACTGAAAGACTATGGGAATTTTCAAAGTTGGACTAAATGCATTTTGCATTAAGACACAGCCACAAGCCTATAGGGGACTAGAATGAAATGTGGTGGTTTGAATAAGAATAGCCAGACGTGGTAGTGTATACCTTAAATCCCAGCATTCTGGAGGCAGAGGCAGGCGGATCTCTGTGAGTCCGAGGCCAGTCTGGTCTACAGAGAGAGTTCCAGGACAGCCAGGGGTGTTATATAGAGAAACCAAAAAGAGAATAGCCCCATACCATAGGCTTCTATATTTAAAAAAATTGCCTCTCCCCCATTGGTGAAACTGTTTGGGAAGGATTAGGAGGTGTGGTCTTGTTGGAGAGGACGTCTCACCAGGGAAGAGCTCTGAGGTTTCAAAAATCCATGCTATTCCTAGTTAGCTCTCTGTGCCTTGTGCTTATGGATTAAGATGTGAGCACTCAGCTACTCCTCCATCTCCACACCTGCCTACCTGCTGCCATGCTCCCCACCATGATAGTAGTAGATTCTAACTAACCCTGGGAAACTGTGAGCCACAAATTAACTTGTCTGTAAATTGCCTTGGTCACTGTATCACAAATTGAAAACTACAGCAAGGTTTCCAACCCACTGGCCATTCCCAGTTTTCTCTCTCGGCTTTGTGCTGCTGTCCCAAAAGTTGATCTCTGCGGCGAGCTCCTCGGTCAGCGAGGAAGAACGACCACCACTCGAGGATTCTTCTCAGATCACACTTTATTGGAGCGCCTCTTGATTAAGGGAGAGCAGGAGGTGAGGGGCCCCGAGGACTAAAATGCAGCTGCTTATAAAGGGAATCAGGCAAACGTGCCGTACTGTGATTGGGTCCCGCCAGAATGCAAGCACAGGGAGCCATGGGATTGGCTGAGGACACAAGGTCAATTACCATACCCGTGCATGCACAGGTCACAGGACACATATTCCCAAGAGCATAGCCAAATATGGAGTTGTTTACGGCTAGGCTACCAGGAAGTCGGTGCCATCTTTGAATGGCGGCTCCCTACATCTGCCCCCTCTTTATTAATTGAATACCAACACAAATATGTCATCCAATCAGGTCCCCACCTCATGATGTGTTGACCGATCGAAGATGAGTTAACTGTGCATAATTGCCTGCATACCTTCCCGAGTGCAATGGACTAATCAGTTCCAGGGGTGCAAAGGCTATGCATGTAACAATTGTCCACATACCTTCCCGAGTGCAATGGACTAACCAGTCCTGGGGGTGCAAAGGCTATGCGTGCAACAATTGTCCACACACCTTCCCGAGTGCAATGGACTAACCAGTCCTGGGGGTGCAAAGGCTATGTGGATATTAGGTATTCTTTAAGGCAGAAAGCCAGATCTGGGGGGAGGAGCCACACTCCAAAGTGGCTAATGCTTGAGTGATAATGACCTTGTCCTTTTCTGTGCATGCTCGCAAACGGCAAACCAACCACAGACAGAGCGCACACCCCGCAAGGCAGCATGCTAAAAATATACCCACCCCCACCCACTCTTTAAACAGGGAAAAGGTAGAAGCAATCCAGGAGGACAGTCCCTCTGCCACGCTGAGATCCACTCGGGTGGAGTTGATGGTCACCACCGCCACTCTCAGTTTTTCTAGCGTCTCTTCAAATTCTCCAGACCAATTTCCTATAAGATAACTGGACAATTGTTTAGACAAATTCTTTGGCCTAAACAGTGTCAACGTACTAGGCACTTCCACTGGCACTGGAATCCATCGGGGCACCCGAGCGACAAGAACTCTGGCAAATTTCTCACTGTCCCAACACTGGGACATCCAGCAGGTATTATTTGTGCAATTCAAAAAACCGGAATTTGTAGCAGGAATCTTAAAAGTTCTTATTAATAAAATCAAACCCAAGGCCAGTTATTGGGGTGAATACTGGAAGGTCAGAGAGAGAGAACAAGCCACAGCTATCTCACCTCGCCGGATCCTCAGCTGGTCTTGTCTCCTCAGACTGGAGGCCTCTGAGTCCTCATCCGGAATGGGTCTCAGCTGAATTACTGCTCAAAAGCCTGAATGCTTAACCAGCCAAAATCTTCTAGTTTCTGGTCCTCACACCTTATGTATCTTTCTGCTTTCTACCACCACTCCCTGGGATTAAAGGCTGGCTTTCTGGGATTAAAGGCGTGTGTCACCATGCTTGGCTATTTCCAATGTGGCCTTGAACTCACAGAGATCCAGAGGGATTTCTATCTCTGGAATGCTAGGATTAAAGGTGTGAGTGCCACCATTTTCTAGCCTTTGTATTTAGTGGCTGTCTGTTCTCTGACCCCAGATAAATTTATTAGAGTACACAATATTTTGGGGAACACAATACCACCACAGGAATTGGACAGGACAAACAAAAACGGAGGATACACACACACACAGGGGTAGATTTATAGGTGGTGCTGTTCAGCAAAGTTTGATAAATTTTAAGGCAAGCAGATGAAACATTAAAGGCAGGAGAGGCGTCTTCTCCATAGCCTACCTGAGAATGGTTGGAATAACAAGTGAATGTCCTTAATATCCAATACCATAATTGGCCATGCCCGGGGTAAAGCAGACAACAGAGGTAGTCCCCTCTGTATGTCACCCATAACTTGCATTTGATTATTCACTGTTCTTAGATCATGTAGTAACCTCCACTTTCCTGATTTCTTCTTGATTACAAATATAGGAGTATTCCATGGGGATATAGAGGGCTCCACATGTCCTAACTGTAACTGTTCTAATACTAACTCTTTAGCTGCTCCTAATTTTTCTTGTGATAAGGGCCACTGAGGAACCCACACTGCTTTTTCTGTCAACCATGGTATTAAAATTGCATCCTCAGTGGCCCCTAGGAAAAACCCAATCCTTTCCTATCTTGCTTGATCACGGGTTCTACAGGTTACCTACATGTAAATGCTTTCCTAAACCTTTTGAGGGAACATATCCTTGCAGCTTCATGATATTTTTGCTTGCCTCTGAATAATCATTAGTTAACCTTAATTGTAATTGTTGCTGAATATCTCTGCCCCACAAATTAATGGGGATATCTACTACAAAAGGTTGAATGGTTCCTTGCTGATCCTCCATCCTCCAAATCAACTCTTTTGCACTGATGGAGGGAGTATGAGCATAGCCTAGTCCCTGCAATGTTTGAGAGGAGCTTTGTAAAGGCCAATGCTTAGGCCAGGCACTGGACTGGATAATACTTCCATCTGCACCTGTATCTAATAGTCCTGAGAATGCCTTTCCTTCTATCTCTAATTCCAGCATGGGTCTTTGATCTAAATCCATGGACAAACATTCCAAGTCTACCCCTGTGGAACCAAAACCACCATCTTTCCTCTCTTTGTCCTTAGCTGGAAATCGCTCATGCATGGAAGGCAAAATAAGCAATTGAGCAATTCTATCTCCCGGAGCTATGGATATGATCCCGTTGGGGGGAATGGCACAGTACTTTAATCACCCCTGTATAGTCTGAATCTATAACTCCAGGAAATACAAACAATCCTCTCATGGTGGAGGAAGACCGTCCCAATACTATTCCTACAGTTCCCTTTTCTAGTGGTCCGGACATGTCGGTTTCAATTGCTTGTAACTCCCATTTTCTGAGTTAGTACCAGTCCGGTGGTGGCACGGAGGTCCGGTCCTACAGAGCCTGGGGTTGCTCTCCTTGCTGAGGAGGGGGCCTCATGTTGGGACCCTGTATTGCCCCAAAAAACTTTTGGGCTCTGGGGATGTGGGCCCCTCACCCCGTTTTTTGGCTCTTGGTCAGTAGACTGAGGGATGGGTTGACCCTTAATGTCCTTGACCAACCTACATTCATTTGCCCAATGTTTCCCCTTTTTGCGCCTAGGACACAGGCCAGGCTGCCTCATTGTGGGATTTTGAGGCGTAGATAAGCGTTCCCTGGCCTTAGGGCACTGCCTCTTAAAGTGTCCCTTTTGCCCGCAGTGAAAACATCCTTCATTCTTTCTCCCTTGTGCAGCTCGTGTGGCTGCAAGGACTGCTGCCGCTAGGCCAGCATTACTTAGTGGTCCCCTAATTTCTCGGCAGGCTTTTAGCCAAGCTTCTAATCCCTTTCCTTTCCACGGGGTAATGGCCCTACGACATTCTTTAGTGCTTTGCTCATACACTAGTTGTTGAACCAGAGGCATAGCTGTTTCTACATCACCAAATATCTTTCCTGCCGCTTCCATCATTCTAGCTACGAAATCTGAAAAAGGTTCGTTTGGGCCCTGAATGATCTTAGTTAAATTCCCTGAAATTTCTCCTTTATTTGGTAATGATTTCCAAGCTTTAGAATAAATGTCATTTATTTGTTGATAAACCTCAATAGGATATACTGTCTGATTTACGGTCCATTGTCCTTGACCCAGTAGCATGTCAACCGTCCACTGTGGTTGATTATTCTGAAGATTAATCCTAGCTTGTACCTGGGCTTTATCTGTAACTATAGATTTGAAATCCAAGTACTGTCCTGTAGTTAAACAGGCTCTAGCTATTTCGAACCAATCTGCTGGAGTCATAGCCTGAGTAGTAAGCCTAGTCAGTAATGTTAAGGTATAACTGGCTGTTACTCCATAAGCTCGAGCAACCTCTACCAGGTCTTTTAATTGATTATAAGGCACAGGTTCATGATATCTGTTGTTTGTTTGCGGGTCTTCAAAGACTGGAAATGGGGACGCTAGCCGCACCCAGGTGTCTCTCCTGATAAAATGACAACCTCCGCCTGTTTGCAGATATGAAGGTGTTGCCAGGGGTGGATGTGGTCCCGAAGGCGCCATTGGTTCCGCATTCACCCCAGCAGAAACATTATAAGGAGGAGGCCGCCGCCACCCATATCTCTCTTCCTCATATTCATCGGCGGCTTCCTCTAAATTTTCCTCCTCATCTGAATCTAATTCATTATCAGATAAATCAAGTTTTGCAAATTCCTCTAATACTGGATACAAAGGGTTCCCTTTCTTTTCTGAATTTTCTTCCTTCTCTGGCTTATTTTCTTTATTTTCCTTTTCTTTATTCTTTTCTTTCTTCTTTTTAGGCCTACTTAAGTTCTCCCCTTTAGAGTCTGACTCTGATAGACTATCCTGGTGCTTAATTAATGCCTTGCGTCCCTCCACATTGCGTCCTTCCTTAAGACATGCATGTAAAAAACAGCAAAGAAGGACAACAATCGTCATAAGAAGGAACACGAGAGCAAACACGAGCGGATTAATCCCAGCAATCAGCATACCTGGAGAAATTACCGACGTCGCCGCTCCGTGTGTTGAGTTCTGAATCCTCTTCGACCCCTCACCTGGTGTCCGAAGTTCCCAGGTTTCGGCACCAGTTGCGGCAAGCTCCTCAGCCAGCGAGGAAGAACGACCACCACTCGAGGATTCTTCTCAGATCACACTTTATTGGAGTGCCTCTTGATTAAGGGAGAGCGGGAGGTGAGGGGCCCCCCCAGGACTAAAATGCCGCTGCTTATAAAGGGAATCAGGCAAACGTGCCGTACTGTGATTGGGTCCCGCCAGAATGCAAGCACGGGGAGCCACGGGATTGGCTGAGGACATAAGGTCAATTACCATACCCGCGCATGCGCAGGTCACAGGACACGTAGTCCTAGGAGCATAGCCAAATATGGAGTTGTTTACAGCTAGGCTACCAGGAAGTCGGCGCCATCTTTGAATGGCGGCTCCCTACAGATTTTAGCTGCCAACAGGGACTCTTAAAACTTTGAGAACTGTAAAGTCAAATAAACCCCTCTTTCTCTACGTTTCCCTGGTTGTGGTGTTTCATCACAACAATAGAAAAGCTGTGTAATGCAGCTCACCATCAATGTTCTTTTTCTAACTCTGTGCGCACCAGTGTGTGCCTGTGTGTGTGTGTGTGTGTGTGAACTCTGCAGAGAACAGGGGTAGATGTCAGGTATTTTCCTCCATTGCGCTCTACCTTAGTTTTTGAGGCAGAGTCTCTCACTGAACCTGGAACTTGCTGGTCAGACTGTCTCCAGTTCCTCCAGCGCTGGCAAGGCTCATGCCTGCTGGGATCTCAACTCACACTTGCACAGAAGGCACTTGACCAACCGAGCCATCTCCTCAGCCTTTTTTTGTTTTTGATACAAGGTCTCAGGTAGCTCAGGCTAGCCCTGAACTCTTGTTTCTCCTGCCTCCATCTCCCGAGTGCGGGAATTGTAGGCATGCAATTTAATGCCCAACTGACTTTTATATTTTCTATATATGGCACCACAGCTAATCTGCTCCAAGCAGAGGATCCTGTCTCAAAAAAATAAATGAAACTGCAGTAAGGCAGAGGCAGGAAAATCTCTGCAAGATTTGGGGATAGCCTGGTCTACATAGTGAGCACCTGTCTCAAAATAAGCAAGCAAATTAATAATTGTTATGTTATACTCATAATTAATAAAGGGAATTTGTGCTTGGTCCTTTGTGAGAAGAGAGTGAATCCCTGAGTGAATATGTATGGCTGATACCGGCATCTCAATGATCCTAATGTCTCTGCCCCATGGGACTGGCAAAGCTTTTCTCGGATGAGACTCGGGGACAGTAAAGCCTTCCTCTGGTCTGAGTGTGAACACTGACAGTGTGTACAGGAAATGTCCACCATAGCTTTCTTCCCCTCCCCCATGTTTATGTCCTGAAGACTGCTCCCCTACAGAGGCTGTTCCTACCACGATTAGCTAAACCTGCCTCCCTGTGCAGCTGTATGCAGTGACCCTGCCTGCTTATGCAGCTGTATGCAGTGACTTTGGCTCCCTGTGCAGCTGTATGCAGTGACTTTGGCTCCCTGTGCAGCTGTATGCAGTGACTTTGGCTCCCTGTGCAGCTGTATGCAGTGACCCTGCCTGCTTATGCAGCTGTATGCAGTGACCCTGGCTCCTTGTGCAGCTGTATGCAGTGACCCTGCCTGCTTATGCAGCTGTATGCAGTGACCCTGGCTCCTTGTGCAGCTGTATGCAATGACCCTGCCTCCTTATGCATCTGTATGCAGTGACCCTGGCTCCAACAGGAAGTAGTAAGAGATGCTACGCCCAAATTCCCAAATATACGAAACTGGCTTTAGAGGTGGAATTGGCTCACTCCCCTCTAAACCCAGACATATTGCTTTAAAAAAAAAATGGTTAAGAGATTCTTGTGTCCCAAATCAGAAGAGCCCTCTGGTGTGGGACAGAGAAAAACCAATATTTTTATTTAAAACAGGTTGATTATAAATATGATCTCTTTCTAAAAAAAAAGGGGGGGATATGATATAGATATAGAGATGATAAGATAAAAGGATAGATTAATGAACCTACTTTTAAAGAACAACTTGTTTAAAATGTTTTACATTTGTATAGATTTTAGTTTATGTTTAAAATGTTTTACATTGGTATAAATTTTAGTTTATTGATACAAACTTGAAGTTAATTTTGTTATACTGTATATATATATTTCTATTCTTGTTTGAGGTATTATGTTTATGTAACTCATTTAAAATTGTAATGGATAATTAAAAAATAGATTAATAATTAGTCATCTATGATAATCATATTTGTAGCCATGTTAGTTAAGTCTTCCAGGTATACATAGATATATTTCAGATAGATAGGTAATCTTCAAACACTTCATAGACCTAGAGAATATGGCATTTAAATAACTTAGAATTCTGTTGACATGAGACACAATTGCTCCTGGCTGCACCAATTTGATCCCGAGAGAATGTTGGGCTTCTAAGACATTTCCATTTGGAAGATTGTCTTCTTGACACAAAATGGCCTACTGGGCAAAGAACTGCCCTTGCCTTGATGGCTGACAGTACGAATGCAATGCTGTCCTTTCTGGACAAGCGGAACACAAGGAAAGCGACCACTATACTCTGCCAAGACAGGGTAAGATGGTCTTTCAGAATTCCTGCTTATGAAAATGGTCTGTCAGATACTTTAGGCAAGTAGCCAATTTAAATACACCAACAATGCTGAGAAACATTAGGTGACTGTCCAGGCTGCCAGCTGTCTTGGTCTACTCTTGCAAGATTCCCGAAAGTTGCTTGCATCCATCTACCATTTCTCAGGTACCATTATGTTCCTTCTCAGGTCTTTGATGTGGTTAAAGACTAGATAGTTGTAATTTCCTCAGTTATGATAAAAGATAAGTTAGATATAAACCTTAAACTCACAACTCATCTTCTTTAATATTGTAACACTAATTCTTGCTCAATAATTGTTTTGTTATAAGTAATTTTACCATGTTAAAGTTAAAACCTTCCTTTTTAAAAAAAGAAGAAAAGGGAAAGTGCTGTGGATATCACTCTATATAAATAAAACACTGATGGCCAGTGACCAGGCAGGAAGTATAGGTGGGACAAGGAGAGAGGAGAATTGGGGAAACAGGAAGAAGGGGGAGAGACACTGCAGCCACCGCCAGGACAAGCAGCATGTAAAGACGCTGGTAAGCCACCAGCCACGTGGCAAGGTAGATTTATAAATGGGTTAATTTAAGATATAAAAACAGCAAGAAACCTGCCACGGCCATACAGTTTGTAAGCAATATAAGTCTCTGTGTTTACTTGGTTGGGTCTGAGCGGCTGTGGGACTGGCGGGTGACAAAGATTTGTCCTGACTGTGGGCAAGGCAGGAAAACTCCAGCCACATAAAGGCCTGTGTCGATACACCCACCTTACACCAGCTTCTTAAACTGAAGGCTATGACCTCACTATGTTTTGAGTGAAAAACATAGCCAAAGCAAAAGGTGTCTGAACCCACAACCACCCAAAAGTAACTCAAAATCAAACTCAAAATGAATTCGAGGTGACTGGCAGTATTCACCCAGAATGCAACCTGCAACTGCCCTGGAGCCTTGGTTCTGAGCACAGGACGTTCACACCTTCCCTCCATGAAAGATGGACAAGAACACCGCCTGAAAAGCCACAGATCTGAGACTAAGCTATGAATTCTGGTTATTGTTATACTGCAGGCCCACACAGCGCACGGACTTAACTGCAGCATGAGAAGGCCCAAGCTCTGGCCTACACACCTGCATGAGTCTAGCCAAGAACAGACCAAGCCCTGTAGGTGCCCCACACCCCGACCCTCTGAGCAGGGGCCCTGCCAGTCAGGGTGAATGACTTCTCTGCCACACTGGTGAGTGGATTCTTAGCCCCAGGGTCCTTGTGTTGGAGATCCAAGAGAGCCCCAAGCAGACCCGGGCCTTTACTTAACTAGATAAACCCCTAACCATGGCACAGGTTTCAGTTTTCCCTCTGTTGTGGTTCTGAGGTTTTGTCTCTAAAAAATTTGGTTGCCAAGCAACCATGTGACAGTTTAGTCTCCTGACAGCCATCCATGCTGCCTCGGCGACAAGGGGTCGAGGGCTCTATTTGGTGCTTTTGTAAATTCTGTGCCACTGAAATCCTTTTTCTCTTTCTTTCTTTCAATCCTTTTTCTTAAAAAAACGAAAAGGAGCCTGGCGGTGGTGGTGCACACCTTTAATCCCAGCACTCAGGGGGCAGAGCCAGGAGGATCCTTGTGAGTTTGAGGCCAGTCTGGTCTGCAGAGTGAGTTCCAGGACAGCCAGGACTGTTTCACAAGAAACCCTGCCTCGAAAAAACAAAACAAAACACACACACACACACACACACACACATAGAAACCCTGTCTCAGGAGATAGATAGATAGATAGATAGATAGATAGATAGATAGACAGACAGACATAAGATAGAGATATGGATAAATAAATAATAGACAGACATAAGATAGAGATATGGATAAATAAATAAATAAATAGAAGAGGCTTGGTTCCCAGCATCCACAGGGAGGCTCACAACCATTCTTTTTTTTTTTTTTTACCCATAATGCTCAGCTTCTAGACGCTATTCCTTTATTGAAGACCCACAATGTGCTAGGCACTGTGCTACATACTTTACATACATCATCTCATTTAATTTAATCCTCACAACAACCCTGTGACGTAGGTATTTGCTCCATTTCACACATGGAGGGATCGAGGCACAAAAGGTTAAACATCTTACCAAAGTTTGCATAGCCGCTTATATGCTGGAGCAAGCATTTGAACCCAGGTGTGCCTCCACTTCTTGCACCAGCCAATCTGAGGGGAAGGAAGCCCCAAAGGAACCCGCTGCAGACTCAGGGCCCAGGGAACGCCATCGGTGCTGGGGCCTGGGAGCACTACAGGAGGAAACTCGAGCATGGCGGGCCTGGCTCCAGGCACACAGGCGCCGGGCAAGAGGGTTGGACGCGCAGCCACGAAGCTACTTGGATTCCTCCTTCTTCTCCTTTGCCTTTTTCTGCTTCTGCCGCATGATCTCCGAGTCCTCTGCTTGCGGGCGGCAGCAGAAAGCCCATCATCTCGGCGCTTTCCCTTAACCAAGTCGCTCTGCTTCTTCAGGTTCTTCTGGCCGGCGAGCTCTCGCTGGTTACCGCGGGTCATGGCAACGGCAGCGGCGTTTGTTTTTTTTTTGTTGTTGTTGTTTTCTTAATATTTTAGCTGACTCTGCTATTTAAATTTGAATGACAGTTTATTGGATGGACTAAGAAGAATTA
Organism: Peromyscus leucopus; assembly: GCF_004664715.2. Taxonomy (NCBI): domain Eukaryota; kingdom Metazoa; phylum Chordata; class Mammalia; order Rodentia; family Cricetidae; genus Peromyscus; species Peromyscus leucopus. The sequence goes on along the minus strand of NC_051080.1, from coordinate 38,461,539 downwards.
GAGTCTTTTTTTTTTTTTTTTTTTTTTTTTTTTTGGTTTTTCAAGACAGGGTTTCTCTGTGTAGCTTTGCGCCTTTCCTGGATCTTGCTCTGTAGACCAGGCTGGCCTTGAACTCAGAGATCCACCTGCCTCTGCCTCCCAAGTGCTGGGATTAAAGGTGGTGCTACCACCGCCCGTCACAACCATTCTTAATCCCATTTCCAGGGAGTTTTGGTGCTCTCTTAGTTAGGGTTTCTATTGCTGTGATGAAACACTCTGACCAAAAAGCAAGCTGGGAAGGAAAGGGTTTATTTTTATTTGGCTTATGTTTCCACAATACTGTTCATCATTGAAGGAAGCTAGGACAGGAACCCAAGCAGGGCAGGAACCCATGCAGAGGCCAGGGAGGAGAGCTGCTTACTGGCTTGCTCCATATGGCATGCTCAGTCTGCTTTCTTTCTTTCTTTCTTTCTTTCTTTCTTTCTTTCTTTCTTTCTTTCTTTCTTTCTTTCTTTCTTTCTTTTTTTGGTTTTTTGAGACATGGTTTCTCTGTGTAGCTTTGGAGCTTGTCCTGGAACTCGCTTTGTAGACCAGGTTAGCCTCGAACTCACAGAAATCCGCCTGCCTCTGTCTCCCAAATGCTGGGATTAAAGGCATGCGCCATGACCGCCCGGCTTCAGTCTGCTTTCTTATAGAACCCAGGGCCACAAGCCCAGGGATGACCATCCACCATGTGCTGCAGGGCCCTCCCCCATCAATTACTAACTCTACAGGCTGGTCCAGAGTCAGATCTTATGGAGGCATTTTCTCAATCAAGATTTCCTCCTCTCAGATGATTATAGTTTGTGTCAAGTTGACATAGTTCTAAGTAGCACAGACAACCTCTTCTGGCCTTCACGGGCACTGCAAACTCACTGCATACTCGTGAGATACACACACACACACACACACACACACACACACACACACACACACACGGGAACGCTCATGCACATAGGCCAGGGAGGGTTACAGCTAAAACTCAGTGATAAACTGCTTGTCAAGCACATGGGAAGCCCCGAGTCCAAGCACCAGCATTATAGAAATAAACAGCAACAAAGATGGCCACCCGGTTGCTGAGGAGGTTGGACTTTCTCAGTTATTTCTGTTATTTCTCCATCCTATCAGACAAGTACGGATTGCCAGAGGGAAGACCCAGAGGAGGGAGCAGGGTGCCTGTGGGGTTTGAATGAGATGTCTCCCATTAGTCCTAGGCATTTGAATGTCTCAGACAGTTGGTGGCTGTCTGGGGAGGTTTAGGATGGCTTTGATGGAGGAAGTGTGTCACTGGGGGCAGACTTTGAGAGTTTAAAGGATCATACCATTTCAAGTTAGCTCTCTCTGCTTTGCCATTGCAGTCCAAAATAGGAGCCCTCAGCTTCCTGCTCCTGCTAACATGTTTACTCCTCCATCATGGACTCTGACCAAATAAATGCTTCCTTCTATAAGTTGCCTTGGGCCTGGGGATTTATCACGGCAACAGGAAAGCAACTAATAACACCACACCTAGGAGGGTCTCTTAGAGCTTGTGGGACAAGCCCGACTTGCTAATGCCATCACTCAAGAAGCACCTTAGGCTACTTGCCAGACAGTTGCCATGGCTGGCAGGGAGAATGGTTGGTGGCCATCTACCATCTACCACAGACACACTTGGAGCACAGCTCCCTTCCTGCACCTTCTGGTGTCGATCAGCTCACTCTTCCTGAGACAGCTCTTGGAATCTGAGCTCATTTTCTCCCTCCAGGCCACCTACCTCATTGTCAAGATGTTTGCTTCTGGATATATCTGGAGGCACATGCTTGCAATCCCAGCACTTAGGATGTTGAAGCAAGAGTATTGCCGTGAGCCAGGACTACACAACAGACTATTTCAAAAAAACCACACACAGAGATTAATAAACAAAATTTTAAAATAAAAAAAAAACATATACCTCACTATTAACTGCCCCTGAGATGGTTAATTCCCCACGCCAACTTGACCAGGTTAAGGAACACGTGAATTTCTGGATGGGTCTATCAGGGTGGGGCGTTGCTGGAGGAGACAGGCAACAGAGAGGGGCTGAGCGGGAAGAGGCCACGCCCTATGCCGCTGACATCATCCAATCAGCTGGAGGCAGAGAGAACAACAATGGTAAGGAAAAAAGACAAATACCAACACCAGGTGCGATGGCGTGTGCCTTTAAATCCAGCACTCCGGAGGCAGAGGCAGGTGGATCTCTGTGAGTTGGAGGCCAGCCTGGGCTACAGAGCAAAATCCAGGACAGGCACCAAAACTACACAAAGAAACCCTGTCTTGAAAAACCAAAAAAAAAAAAAAAAAAGAAAAAAGAAAAAAATCCACCTCGTAGGCTGCAGGTATGACTCAGTGGTAAAGCTTTTGCTCAGAATGCTTGAGACCCAAAGTGAGCCCCCAGCTCCAAAGGAGAAAGGGGGGTGGGGAGAGAAAATCCAAATCCAGCCAAACCCAAACAACCCCCTTTCCCAGGCATATCCGGGTACTCCTTGGGTTCTAGTTCTTGGAGGAACCTGAATCATAAGTCCCGGGGATGCTCACAGCCTAGAGGAGCTTGATAACAGATATGGACCCAGAAGCTGGCACAGACAGGGGTGGAGCTCAGAGACCCTGTAATCTCCGGGCAGGCGGTGGAAGCTGGCAGAAATGGAGACCGCCTTCAGCCAACCAGCACCGGGGGCTGTTTGGAGCTGGGAAGACATCCATGAGAAAGATATTCTTTCTTTGAAGTAGCATACTAGAACACTCAGGTAGGAGCACTGGGCCAGGGGAACCCCAGAACCTGGTGACTGCCTGTTTTGTAAAACTGCTTTCTCTCTCTCTCTCTCTCTCTCTCTCTCTCTCTCTCTCTCTCTCTCTCACTCTCTTTTGGTTTTTTTTTTTTTTTTTTTTTTTTTTTGATTTTTCGAGACAGGGTTTCTCTGTGTAGCTTTGCGCCTTTCCTGGGACTCACTTGGTAGCCCAGGCTGGCCTCGAACTCACAGAGATCCGCCTGCCTCTGCCTCCTGAGTGCTGGGATTAAAGGCGTGCGCCACCACCGCCCGGCCTCTTTTGGTTTTTTGAGACAGGGTTTCTCTGTGTAGCTTTGCGCCTTTTCCTGGAACTCACTTGGTAGCCCAGGCTGGCCTCGAACTCACAGAGATCCACCTGCCTCTGCCTCCGAGTGCTCGGATTAAAGGCGTGTGCCACCACCGCCCGGCTTTTTTCTCTTTTTTTAAAGCACTAAAAAAATCAGAAGGCTGGATAGTGGCTCACCCAGGTATTTCCAGTACCCATGAGCTGAGGTAAGACAACTGCCTGGAGTTTGAAGTCAGACTTGGATTACATACCGGACCTTGGTTACAATCTGAGGCCCTGTCTAAAATTAACAGGAGGCCGGGCAGTGGTGGCACACGCCTTTAATCCCAGCACTTGGGAGGCAGAGGCAGGCGGATCTCTGTGAGTTCAAGGCCAGCCTGGTCTCCAAAGCGAGTTCCAGGAAAGGCGCAAAGCTACACAGAGAAACCCTGTCTCGAAAAACCAAAAAATAAAATAAAATAAAATAAAATTAACAGGAAACAGAAAACCAGGTGTGGTAAGTCATACTGAGGCAGGAGGACAGCCACAAGTTATAGAGTGAGGCATCCAGCATACAAAAATCAAAAGCCCAAACCAAAAGCAAAGCAATACGTAGCCAAAAAGAAACATGGGATTTCCACCCACTTGCTTTCCCTGATCCTGCAGGAAAATGTGTTGTACTCTTCTCACACACTAGCAGTCACACCCCCTCTTCTAGAGTTTGTTACCTAGCAACCCAGCATCCACTGGGGTAACAACCTCTCACCACTCCATTCATCCCCGCGGCAGACATTGAGTGAGCTGCTCCCACGCTTGGGATAGGCAGGCGCTCAAAAATAGATGCGTTGGATGAATGAATGAGTGAAGGTACAGGGCTGAATGAGGCCCCAAAGGAGGGCACTGCAGACACACACAAAGGGCTTGATACAAGTCACAGGAGATGCATACATGCATGTGTAAATTGAAAAGCGGAAGTCACTCTGTTTGGGAAAACCAGTCAAGCAAAAGAGAGGGCATTAGTTCCGTCAGGTCTTGAAGGAAGACGAGGAGTTCCCTACCACAAGCAATAGGATTCTGCCAGGCATGGTGGCGCGGGCCTGTAATCCCAGCGCTCAGGGGGCTGAGACAGGAGGAGGATTTGTTCAAAACCAGCTGGACTGCGTAGCAAGTTTTTAAAAAATATGATTGTGGGGACTGGAGAGAGGGCTGAGTGGTTAAGGGTACTCAACCCTTTCGAGAGGACCCAAGTTCAGATTCTAGCACCAAACTCCAGTTCCAGGGGATCCAATACCTCTGCTGGCACCTGTACTCAGATGCACATACTCACCCCAAAAAAACTCACCCAAAAAAAACACATATACATAAAAATAAAAATCAATTCTAAAAAAAAATATATTGTATGGGGGTAGGGGGAAAGGTTGGTTTTACATGCCTACCACAGTAGAGCAAAGAACAACTTCATGGAATCAGTTCTCTTGACTTTTTTATTTTTGGGGTTTTTTGAGACAGGGTCTCTCTGTGTATCCTGACTATCCTGGAACTCGCTTTGATCCGCCTGCCTCTGCCTCCCGAGTGTTGGGATTAAAGGCGTGCGCTACCATGGCCCAGCTTTCTCTTGGCTTTTCTGTGAGTTCTGGGCATGGAATTTAGATCTCCAAGCTTGCATGGCCAATACCTTTACCTGCTGAGCAATCTCGTGGACTCTGCATAGCCGTTTTGGTTACACTTTTTTTTTTTCCAGAGCTGAGGACCAAACCCAGGGCCTTGTGCTTGCTAGGCAAGCGCTCTACCACTGAGCTAACCCTCCAACTGCATAGCCGTTTTGAAGCTGGCCCAAACTACACAGGGATAGTCTCTCAAAAAGGAGGAGAAGGAAAAAAAAATAAAATAAAAATTAAAAAAGAGGAGGAGGAAGAGAAGAAGAACCAGAAGAAAAAGAATTAGACGAAGCAGCAATGGCTGCTGCTATTGCCACTGGGTGACTCATGCCTTTTATCTGAGCACCCCAAGACGGAAGGAGGAGGATCAAGGGTTCAAGGCCAGCTTAGGTTCCATGAAACCTTGTCTTAGAAGAAGGAGCCAGGTGGGTGTGGTGGCTGTTGTGAAACACACTATTTCTGGGGAACACGAACAAACATCTACCCACCCCAGACAGAGAAGCAGCAACAGAACTGACTACCGATGCCACCACCATCCAACCTGGTGAGGTGGTTTTGGTTTTTGGTTTGGGGGGGGGGGGAAGCAGGGGCGGGAGCACTTACAGGAATACAGGTAAGAGTTTCTTGCAGAAGCAGAAATGACTCAGGCAGCTGCGTCACCCAATCCCACCTTAGTGCCAAAGACAGCTCTGTAGGAAGCCCTAGGGCTTGGAGAGTGTCCTCTCCCAGGGGCTCGGTTCTCTGAGCCACTCTGCAGGCAGGTCTTTGCTTCTTCCAGGTCAGCGGTTCTCAACCTTCCTGATGCTGTGACCCTTTGATACAGTTCTCCTGATGGGGTGACACCCCCCCCCACACACACACCCATTAACTCATTTTCATGGCTACTTCGTAACTGTAATTTTGTTACCCTTATGAATTGTAATGTAAATAGCTGTGCTTTCCTATGGTCTTAGGGGACCCCTGTGACTCCAAAGGGACCACAACCCATAGGTTGAGAACCACTTTTTTGGGGGGCATTTCAGCTGCTCTCTCTGTTTCCTCCAGGCTCCTCAGTCTATGCCTCTTGGGAGCAGCTCAGCCAGTCTGAGTGTGTCTTTGCTGCTTAGATACTCTCAGGGAGGTAGGACCCTAGGGTCAGCTTCAGGGACTTCCTGAAACTATTTTAAATTGTTTACTTCCTTTCTTACAGGGTTTTCCCTCCAAAATCTTGGTGGAAACTGCAAAAGTGGTGCAGGTCTTTAATCCCAGCTTTTGGGAGGCAGAGGCAGGTGGAGCTGAGGTCAAGGCCAGCTTGGTCTACATTAGCTGAGACCCTGTCTCAAAAACAAAACAAAGAAGACATCCCAGGTGAAGGTTGAGGGATGGAGCCGTGTGATATTCCTGAGCGTGAAGATCAATGAGCAGAGGGTATAAGCTGAGATTTCTTTTTCTTATATATTTAAGATTTATTTATTTATTTATTTAATTGTTCTGTTTGTTTGTTTCTTTGGGGTTTTATTGAGACAAGGTTTCTCTCTGTAACAGTCCTAGCTGTTCTGGAACTTGGTCTGTAGACTGACCTGGCCTTGAACTCACACAGATCCACCTGCCTCTGCCTCCAGAGTGCTGGAGATCTACCACTGCCTGGCCTATTATGTTTAATAATACCCATGTGTGTGCATTCAAGGGCAGCTGTCTGCAGAAGCCAGAGACATTGAATTCTCGGGGGTTGTGAGATGCTCAAAGTGGGTGCTAGGAATTGAACTTAGGTCCTCCAGAAGAGCCGTATGGCTTCTCACCTGCTGTGCCATCTCTCTAGCCTCCATATGCAGAGATTTTTAAGATGTTGAGCTATGAACATATAAGCCAATCTCACAGTGAGGACAGCAATGTCACTCAGCAGTATTTTTACTGAATCGAGCTGACAGAGGACAGTGAAGGAGGAACGGGATCAGAAGCTATCCGCACGCCAGGTACAACCAACCACAAGGCAGGCGGGAGCTCTCCCCCCTGGGATGGGAAGAAAGAGAAGAAACTGAGGTGACAGGACCCGGAAGACTCAAGCAGTAGCCTACAGAGCTGGGGCCGAGGCTTCCAAGGAGGCTGTGTGATAGAAACCATTGCTTCCAATATCATTTCCTTATTTTACGTGCATGTATGTATATATGTATGTATGTGTGTGCATGTGGGGTCTGAAAACGATTTGTGGGAATTGGTTCTTTCCTTCTACCTTGTGGGCCTTATGGAGTGAACTCTGGTCATCAGGTTTGGTGATAGGTACCTTTATCTACTAAACAAACTGTCTTATTGATCTCAGTTTTTTGTTTTGTTTTGTTTTTTTTTAAATATAGGTCTCATGAATCTTAGGCTGACTTTTAACTTGCTATGTTGTGGAGGATGACCTGGAACACTTCATCCTGGTGCCTCTACCTCCTCAATTCTGGGATTACAAGCATACAGCCCTGAGCTGAGCTGGGTAAGGCTTTTGAATAAATGCAGCTGATAACTTAAATGTCCAAATTCACTGGCACCACTTTGCCCACTAGGGAAGCAGCCTGGCATTGCCTGCAGACCATGCAAAGAGCTCTGGAGAAACAAATGTGTTCTTTGCCCTCCTTGGAGGTCTTTTTCTGACCTTCAAGGCTTCTCGACCAAATGCAAAAGTCAGTTCATAGCAAACCAGCTTTAGAATTTGACTAGCATGATCCAGCATACCTGGGACTAAATATTGAGAACAGTGGGCCAAGGGACAGGTTAAAAGCTAACTGAGGCTGGCAAGATGATTCAGTGGGTAAAGGCACATGCCATCAAGCCTGATAACCTGAGTCCAATCCTAAAACTCACTCACATAGTAGAAGGAAGTCTTGCAAGCTATCTTCTGACTTCCACATACACACCCAGAAGTGTGCATATGCACACATGCATGCATGAGCACACACCTGCACATACTTGCACATACACTTGCACATGCACAGACAATAAATAAATATTATTTTAAAAGTTAATAATAAATACAATAAAAAGTGTGCTCAATGATCTGGAGGAAACCTCTTAGGACTCGGTATCAAATATCCCTGCAAAGACTCATGAAGTTAGCCAGGCAGTGGTGGCACACGCCTTTAATCCCAGCACTTTAGAAGTTTGAGAGGCTGGAGAATCAGGCCTGTGATGAAGAGTACATCCTACTCTTGCAGAGGACCTAAGTTTGGTTCCCAGCATCTTTATTAAGTGCCTATCAAATGCCTAAAATTCCAACTCCAGTCTTGTGAGTGCCTGCACTCATGTGCACAAACCTATATGCATGCATATGATTAAAAATATAAAAATAATATATCCTAGCACTCGGGAGGCAGAGCCAGGTGGATCTCTGTGAGTTCAATGCCAGCATGGTCTACAAAGTGAGTTCCAGGAAAGGCACAAAGCTACACAGAGAAACCCTGTCTCGAAAAACCATAAAAAAATAAATAAATAAATAAATAAATAAGATAAAAATAAGGTCTGGCGGTAGACATCTTTTCTTTCCTTTCCTTTCCTTTCCTTTTTTTTTTTTTTTTTTTTTTTTTTTTTTTTTTTTCAGGACAGGGTTTCTCTGTGTAGCTTTGGAACCTGTCCTGGAACTCCCTCTGTAGACCAGTCTAGCCTCGATCAAACTCAGAGAGATCCACCTGCCTCTGCCACCTGAATGCTGGGAATAAAAGCCTGTGCCACCACCACCTTGAGGTGGTAGACATCTTTAATCCCAGCACTTGGAATGCAGAGGCAGGTGGATCTCTGAGTTCAAGGCCAGCCTGGTCTACAGAGTGAGTTCCAGGACAGCCAGGGCTACAGAAACCCCTGTCTTGATAGCTCTCCCGCACCAGAAAAAAAGACCTGTGTAATCACTTTTCAGCCCTCTTGAAATAGCCTCTGAAAGCCTGAGACAAAGCAAGGGTACTTGCCTTGGCAGTGTGGTAGGAGGAAGGCACAAAGCTGAGAGATGGATTTATTCTGTAAAACGAGAGAACCTGGCAGCTGACCACACCCTCTGGAAAACACTACTGTAGCAGTACAGAATGTACTAGTACAGGTTGACATTGTTGAGAAATTCAATGGAGGCCAGAGTGCATACAACAGACGCAACACTAGGGGTGTAGCTCAGCCAGAGAGTGCCTAGCATGTGTGAGTCCCTGGGTTCAACCCCCAGCCCTGGAATAAAAAAGCAAGGGTCAGGGTAGATGCTGTAACACATATCTCAGCTCCTAAGTACCCAATAAGAACGAAGTATCGCAGACGAGGTGAGAACACATACTCATCAGAGGCAAGGCGGACACAATTACTGTAAGGGGGCGCACAAAACTGGAATGGTAATAGGTGTGGTCTCTACAGAGATCTATATGATAGCCTCAACTGATGTCAGCCATTGATGGGTGACTGCCACCTCCGAGGCAGACATGAGCTGGTTCTCATATCCCAAACCCACTGAAACAAGGGAAGGCTGGGTTCTCTTCAAGAGAGACTTGTGTGTCACATCAGGTAAGGCAAAACAAAATTGCTCAACTTCTCTAAAGGGATTTTTTTTGGTCCTTAACTACATTCCTCCTTTCCTGTCTCCCCACCCCCACCGCCCGGATGGAGGAATTCCTGGCTCTCTTAAGGCTGGCTGTTGGGTGCGAGTCTGAAATGATACCAGAACAAGGAGAGCCAAATGCCCACACAGGCTCCTGGTGGGAACAGACACGGAGAAGCTGGTGAGGACACAGGATAGAGTTGAGGTCACTGTCCTGTCATGGCTCCTTTTGAGTGATCAGAACAGAGTAGCTGGACAAAGGGACAAATGCCTGTAACCTCAGGACTCGAGAGGCTGAGGCTGGAGGACCACAGAGGAGTTTAAAACCTGCTATCAAAACAAGACACACTCCAAACAAACAGATCAAATCTCTTAAACTGTGTGACTTAACCAGCTGGCTTCAGAGTCAATTGGAAGCCACTTGACAGTGATCAGAGATGCAGCGCAGGGGTAAAGCGCTCACCTTGCTTCTGTGTGGGGTTCGGGTTTGGGTTCCTCACTGGGCACTGCAAAAGAGAAGGAAGAAGAAGTGGAAGAGAGGTGGGGAGGCATCAATTCTACACCCAGGTAAATCAGTAGAGAGCAGTAGGATGTCCCGCCCTCCATATATAACCCAGTGAGGTCACGGCAGCACACTACTATAATTTAACCAAGTGGTTCCCCTAGTCACAGCTGCTATGCCAGATGGAGTATCTTTTGTGCAACAGAGCACAGCCCCAGCTACTTGGTGTGTGGCTTTGATCTAGCTCCCAAGAAGTCGGCTCGAAGCAATTTACTTTCGTCTGGGGTGGATGGCAGGCCACGTTCTCATCCATATCTCAGGACGAGCCTTCCTGTTTCTATCATAAGATACACTCCCTGGCCAGACCTGGTGGCACATGCCTTTAATTCCAGCACTGAGGAGGCAGGCATACTTTGATCTCTGTGAGGTAAAGGCTAGCCTGGTCTACATAGTAAATTCCAGCTAACCAGGGCTACGTAATGAGAGCTTGTCTTAGCAAAGCAAACCATCATAAAAACAATATCTCCCATGGGTGGCGTGTAGTTTTGTTGTAGCAAGCTTGTCTAGAGTATGCACAAGGCCCTGAGTTTGATCTCTAGCAAAATAATAAATAAATAAATAAATCCATAGTTCAAATTAATTTGACATTGAATGTACCCTAAAGAATATTCCTGCAGGGCGGTGGAAACTCACGCCTTTAATCCCAGCACTCAGAGGCAGAGCCAGGCGGATCTCTGTGAGTTCCAGGCCAGCCTGGGCTACCAAGTGAGTCCCAGGAAAGGCGCAAAGCTACACAGAGAAACCCTGTCTCAAAACAAACAAACAAAAAAGAATATTCCCTGCAGAGTCTCCACTACAGCCACGTAAATTCATCCAACAAGCACCAGAGTAGCTGGGGAAGGGGACTTACGGACATCTATAGAGTTTTACCTACTTGATTTGTTTATTCTTGTTTTGGAGACAGAATTTTTTTTTTTTTTTTTTTTTCTGAGACAGGGTTTCTCTGTGTAGCTAGCTCTGACTGTGCTGAAATTCATAGACTAGGCTGGTCTTGAACTCACAGAGAACCGCCTGCCTCTGCTGGGGAACAATCCTTCTGTACACTACTAAAATGTGTTGCTTTCATTGTTAATAGGAAGCTGACTGGCCGATAAGTAGGCAGGATTTTCAGGGCAGAGAGAATGCTGGGAAGAAGAAAGGCAGTCTGAGGAGTCTCGAGTCTCAGAGAGTCAGATGCAGAAGAAGCAACACAGGAAGTTCATGGATGAGGTAAAGGAGCCTTGGCCAGTTCATAGATTAATTGAAACAGGTTAATTTAAGTTGTAAGAACTGGTTCAAGACAAGCTTAGGCTATTGGTTGAGCATTTATAATTAATATTAAGTCTCTTGTGGTTACTGGGAATGACTGCCTGGACATGGAAAAACTACTACTGCCTGCCTCTGCCTCCCAAGTGCTGGGATTAAAGGCATGTACCACCCCCTCTGGTCTTGGAGACAGGATCTTAATGAGACATAGTGTCAAACACTGAAATCCCAATATCTAAGAGGTAGCAACCAGCCAGGCGGTGGTGGCACACGCCTTTAATCCCAGCACTCAGGAGGCAGAAGCATCCGATCTCTGTGAGTCTGAGGCCAGCCTGGGCTACAGAGGGAGTTCCAGGACAGGCTCCAAAGCTACACAGAGAAACCCTGTCTTGAAAAACAAAAAAAAGGGCCGGGCAGTGGTGGCGCACGCCTTTAATCCCAGCACTCGGGAGGCAGAGGCAGGCGGATCTCTGTGAGTTCAAGGCCAGCCTGGGCTACCAAGTGAGTTCCAGGAAAAGGAAAACCAAAAAAAAAAAAAAAAGAAAACCAAAAAAAAAAAAAAACAAGAGGTGCAATCAGAGGATCAGGAGTTCAAGGCAAACCTTGGCTACAAAGCAAATTCAAAGACACACACACACATATATGTATGGCACACTATATATATATATATATACATATATATATATATATATATGCTAGAAAGATGACTAAATGGTTAAGGGCACTGGCTATTCTTGCAAAAGACCCAGGTTTGGTTCTTAGCACCCACACGGTGGTTCTAATATCGGTAACTGCAGTCCTAGAAGATCCAATGTTGTCTGGACTCCAAGGGCACTGCTTACACACGGTGCACAGACATACATATGTGTAGGCAAAACACCATACATTAAAAAAATTTTTTTAAACAAGTTCTTGGGGCTGGAAATTAAAGGTGTGTACCACCAGGCCCGGCTAAAATAGATCTTTTTAAGAAAAAAATCAATAACAAGAATTGGGCTGTGGTGGCGCATGCCTTTAATTCCAGCACTCCAAAGGCAGGTGGACCTTTGTGAGTTCCAGGCCAGTCTGGTCTACAGAGTGAGTTCCAGGACAGCCAGAGCTGTTATGCAGAGAAACCCTGTCTCAAAAACAAATAAATAAACAAAATAACAAGGCTTTGGGGTTTTTTTGTTTGTTTGTTTTTGTTTTTAGAGACAGGGTTTCTCTGTGTAGCTTGGCATCTTTCCTGGCTCTCGCTCTGTAACCTGGCTGGCCTCAAACTCACAGAGATCCACCTGGCTCTGCCTCCCGAGTGCTGGCATTAAAGGCGTGAGCCGCCACCACGGCCTGGCATGTGGCTTTGGTTTTTGGTCGGACAATATGGCTCAGTAAATGAAGGTGCTTGTTGCACAAGCCTTGCTACCTGAATTCCATTCCCAGAAACTACAGAACGGTGGGAGGAGAGAACAGACTCCACAAAAGTGTCCTCTGACCTTCACATTCAAAGCCATGGCGTGGGCACTACCCCCAACACAAAGCTCGGTTTCCAGGACAGAACTGGGGGTTATACATCAGTAGTAGAATGTTTACCTAAGTTAAAATACCCGGGGGAGAGGGGCGCTGAGGGGGAGCAGTGGAAGAATGGAGAGAGCCAGAGTGCATGTTTTATGCCGGCTGCCTGCTGTAGGGCTTGCCTGTGATTCTGCAGCATCGGAAGGAGAAGATTACTGAAAGTTGGAGGCCATTTTGTCTAAATATCGAGTGCCCGGCCAGCTAGGGCTACATAGTAAGGACCTGTCTCAAAATAATAGCTGCTGGTCACGGACCTTTAATCTCAGCACAGTGGATGTGTGTTGGGAGGGGTGGGGGTAGCGGGCAGATTCCAGGACAGCCAGAGCTATGTGAGACCTAACCTCAAAACACTACAAATAAAAAAATTTTTAAAAAAAATTTAAAAAATGAACAAACAGAAGCCAGGCACGTGCATTTTAATCCTAGCACTCAGGAGGGAGAGCCAGGAGGATCTTTGTGAGTTAGTGGCCAGCCTGGTCTAAACAGCGAATTCCAGGCCAGTGAGGGTTACATGGAGAGACCCTGTCTCAAAAAATACCAATCAACAACAATAAATCTGTGTTCAGGTGGGGGTGGAGGAGGGTGTTAATAGCTCAGTGGCTCAGTGGCAGAGATTTCTGGCAAGTCCATTGGAATCTGCAACAACAACAACAACAACAACAACACACACACACACACACACACACAGAGGAATAAAATAAAAAAAAAATTTAAGCTCAAAAAAAAAAAAAGAAGAAGAAGAAGAAGAAGATATCCTCCTTTCTGCTCATTTCCCGGTGCCGGTGTCCTCATCACACTTTAGGGTACAAGCATCCCCTCAGTTTTTCATCCTTAATTCTCTCATTTTTCTCAAGACCTTAGTCCATCCCATCGCCTAATATGGTCCCTTCAGCCTCCAGCTAGTGGTCTGAATTAGGCCCTTTCTCCCAGCTCTGGAGTCCACGACCGGCTCCAGCACCCACCTGGCCAGCCGATGGCCCAGACAACATCGCTTGCTGGTATTTCTTAAATCTCTCCTGATTCCTGTCTGCGACGTTCATATATTTTATCTCTAACCCCACCCCACACATCTTTTATTTCAACCTTTTTTTTTTTTTAGTTTTTGTTGTTTAATCTACCGGGCTTTTAAAGAAAGGTTTCCAAAGAAACAATGAGACTTTCATCAGAACACAGCAGTCACCCCGGACGGACGCTGAAATATGAAGTCAGGGATTTGTTTCACAATCCCGGGTAAGGGCAGCGGTGGGGGTGGACGGGAGATGGACAAAACCAGATTGTCAGGAGCGGACGGTTTAACTAGGTGATGCGCGAGGGGTGGGGGTGGGGGGCGCGCTTTAGGATCCTGACTTTGGTTCATGTTCGAAATTCTTCTTAATCCAAGTCAACAGAAAGCCGCAGATGAACCACTGCTCTGTCGCAACCCTCCTCACCGACAGGAACTCTTTGTATCAGGCTATAAGGTTTCGGTACACCAGGAACAATTTCGGGAGGGCTTGTTCTTTAGGAGTGCGACCCTGGCACTAAACCTTTCTGAGTTCCAACCTGGGACAGAGGGTTGCCCAGCGGGCCAGCGCCAGGCTGGAGGCAGGCAGCCTGGCCACCTCGATGGGAACCCAGGGGGAAGAACACAGCTCCTGCCTCCGGAGCTCCGCCCTGAGTTGGCACTGCACGTGCAGCCCTGGGGCTCGGCAGCCGGTCTGCTCCCAGCCCCCACCCCGGGCACGTGACCAGCCTCCCAGGGGGCCCGGAGGGACCGAGTCCACCCAACTGGGTTGCAGCGGAGCTTGGGCGCGCGCGCGCGCCAGGTTCAAGGCGAGCCCTCTGACCTGGGTGCGCCGGGTGGGACCTCGGGCCGCCGTGAAGGGTGCGGAGTGAGAGGTGGCTGCCCACCCACCCACCCCCGCACCCCCCGCCAGACGTAGAAGGACCCGTCCAGGTCCCTCTGCGCTAGCCTGGCGGGACGCGCACCCACTCAGGTATCTGGGTGTGGCCAGACCCAGCCCGCGCCGGAGCTGATGGCCCTGCTCTGCGGAAGTGGCCGGAGCCACCGCCTTTGTGTTTATCACTCCCGTGTGGACAGAAACCTCCTGGGTCCCAGTTTACCTTCCTGTCCCTTCTTCTTGGTCATGCACCCTCCCCTGCTGCCCCTAACAGCCCCTCAGACCCTCTGGGGTGCCTCACTGTCCCCCTACATCTCCCGAACTGGGCGAGGTAGACGCCCTTAGAGTACACAAACACAAAGTATTTTTTTTTTCTTTTCATTTCAAAATCGATGCGTTGTTGAGACTAGAGGCGCCAGCTTGTAATCATCCCAGCGTTTAGCCGAGGCAGGGGGATTGCGGGGAGTTCGAGACCAGCCTGGGTTCCATTAATGAGTTCCGAACCAGCCCAGTTAGGGCTGAGGCTCAGCCTGAACAAAACAAAGAAAAAAAAAAAAAAAAACCAACAACGATGCGGCCCCAGCCGCGGCTGCGGCTGCGTCCCCTGTACGCGCCGCCTCCAGCAATGGCGTCGGTGTCCCGACTCAGGCCAGGGCACTAGCCGGACACAGGTGTGGCTGTTCGGTCCGACTGCACAGCACAGGGGGCGACAGTGTGAGCTGTCTTGGGATCGGGGTGTCCCAGGCTCTGAGCCCCCAACCTTGCACCCACTTGCAGGCCAAAGTCCAGGAGGCAAGAAGGAACGATAAACTCAGGCAGAGGTGAGGCTAGCTGTGGCTGCGCCCCAGGGCCAGCAGGGTGGGGCTGTTAAATCTTTCCTCCCGCCAAGCGCTAGCTCCTGAGCTCCCCTCCTCCCCACCCCTACAACCCCAAGCTCCAGTTTACGGGACATCCGCGCAGACGCCCCTAAACTAGTGACCTCTCTAAGCTTGAGTTTCCTGTTCTGTGTGATGGGAGTGGCACTTTCTAATAGCGCCTTGGGCTTGGCACCTGCCGTGCTCGGCAGAAAAATCCCAGTCCTTGGGCTGCTTGCTTCTGAAGGGAACGAACACAGAACAGGCGCAGTGAGCATGCTGTAACAGACATTGACATCGTTTAAAGCTAACCAGGGGAGTTTAAATCCGTTTTTTTTCCAAGTATTTGAGACTTCTAAATGAGTTGACCCTCCCTGGGAGCGGCTGTCAGCGCTCAAGTGGGTGCTGGAAAATGCAAGAAACCAACCTGTCCAGCCCCCCTGTGGGTCAGAGTCCAGAATCAATCAATCTCTCTCTCTCTCTCTCTCTCTCTCTCTCTCTCTCTCTCTCTCTCTCTCTCTCTCTCTCTCTCTCTCTCCCTCTCTCTCTCTCTCTCTCTCTCTCTCTCTCTCTCTCTCTCTCTCTCTCTCTCTCTCTCAAGACAGGGTTTCCCTGTGTATCACTGGCTGTCCTGGTACTTGCTCTGTAGACCAGGCTGGCCTTGAACTTTACAGAGATCTGCCTGCCTCTGTCTCCCAAGTACCGAGATCAAAGGCGTGCACCAATCCTACCCAGTCAGAAGCTCTCTTCTTAAAAATAAAATTTTAGATCGGGCATGGTAGCACATCGCCAGCACACAGGAGGCAGAGGCAGGTGGATCTCTGTGAGGCCAGCCTGGTCTACAGAGCAAGTTCTAGGATAGCCAGTGATACACAGGGAAACCCTGTCTTGAAAGACCAAAAATAGCCGGGCGGTGGTGGAGCACGCCTTTAATCCCAGCACTCGGGAGGCAGAGCCAGGTGGATCTCTCTGAGTTCGAGGCCAGCCTGGTCTACAGAGCGAGATCCAGGAAAGGTGCAAAGCTACACAGAGAAACCCTGTCTTGAAAAAAAAAAAAAAAAAAAAAACATAAATAAATGAATAAAATTTTAATTACATGTATTTGTTTTGTGTGTATGTTCACAGGTGTAGTGGTATTTGCTCTGACATGACCTTGGGCTATACTATCCGAAGGTGCTTCGTGCCTACAGACACGACCTCTTAAAAGGAAAGTCAGAGGGGTCACGGGCTCTTCTTGGCGTGATTGGAGACCAGAGGACCAGGTGTGTTAGCTGAAGATTTCAGCTGTTTACTTAGTTCTGTATTTCGTGAATGTATTTCCCCAGCTTATAACTTAATAAATTCCCTGATACCCCTTAAGCAGACTCCCTTGGATTTCTTGCATAACACAGGTGTACAATCAAGGTCAGAGGACAACATATGGGAATGAGTTCCCCCTTTCATCCTGTGGATCTTAGGGATTGAGTTTAGGTCATCAGGTTTGGTGGCCCAATGCCTTTACCCTCTGAGCCATCTGTCAGGCCCAGACCCCAGAATGTCTCCGCACTGCTCTGTACTTACAGTTTTGTTCCCTAACTTCACTTCATTGCCAGAGATCAAGCCAGAGCCCTCATGAAAGAATTTTTGTTCCTGTTTTTTGTTTGTTTGTTTGTTTTTGAGACAGAGTCTCACTGTGTAGCCCTGTCTGGCCTGGAACTCACTACACAGACCTCAAATTCACAGACCTCTGCCTCTCAAGTTCTGAGATTAAAGGCATGTGCCACCACATACAGTTCCATGCAAAAGTTTATTTTTTTATATTTTATTTATTTATGTATTTTTTGGGTTTTTTTTTTTTTTTTTTTTTTTTTGAGACAGGATTTCTCTGTATAGTGCTGGCTGTCCGGGAACTCACTCTGTAGTCCAGGCTGGCCTTGAACTCACAGAGATCCTCCTGCCTCTGCCTCTTGAGTGCTGGGATTAAAAACTTGCACCACCATTGTCTGGAGCCCCCGTGCTACAGTTTAAAAACAGGTCCTGTGTAACTAGGTGTAGAGTTCTCCATCTGTAATCCTGGCATGCAGGAAACTCTATGACAGGGGAATTTTAATTTTAGGTTGCCAGGACTCCACAGGGAGACCCTGCATCAACAGATGAATAAGTAAGCCAGCCGTGGTGGTTCATTGCTGTATCCCCATTTCTTAGAAAGGAGAGGCAAAAGGATCAGTACAAACTCAAGGCATATCTGGGTCATCTGTGTCTACCTAGCAAGACTCCTGACTCAATAAATAAGCTAATTAAGGAACTAAAATAGCATTATAGGCTTCCTGGGTTTTGTCCATGGATTTTTCCCCCCAGCTGTGGAGCGGGAAGAAGGGTTTTGAGTCAGTGAATGCATAGTGCAAGTTTTATTATGTGGCCCAGAAATCTCCCGGCAAAGCCAAGGAATTAACAACTTCTAGTTACCACGTACTGAGGCAGGGGTGCACAGCAAGAGAGGACAGACTGGTCACTTTGGAGGTTAGGTCAAGCCCAGGCTGACCATGGTATTGACTACAGGTTTTCCATCCTGCTCTGTTGGGCAATTAAAAATCTTAGTGATGAGGCTGGGCAGTGGTGGCTCACGCCTTTGATCCCAGCACTCAGGAGGCAGAGGCAGGTGGATCTCTATGAGTTTGAGGTCAGCCTAGACTACGGAGCTAGTTCCAGGACAGCCAGGACTGTTACATAGAGAATCCTTGTCTCAGAAAACAAGAAGAAAAATCTGACTGATGGGTGCTGGAGGGATGAGCTCAGCAGTTAAGAGTACTTGCTGTTCTTCCTGAAGACCAGGACTCAATTCTTTTTTTTTTTTTTTAATTTTTATTATTAAGAAATTTTCTATTAATTTCGCATACCAACCACAATTCCCCCCAATCTTCCCTCTTCCAGCCCCTAGCCTTCACCCCCAACCCACCCCCCATTCCCATTTTCTCCAAGTCAAGGTCTCCCGTGGGGAGTCAGCAGAGCCTGGTACATTGAGTTGAGGCAGGTCCAAGCCCCGCCCCGCTGCAGCAAGGCTGCACAAGGTGGGAATCCACAAGGATGACCCCACCTTAGACTATTTATTAGCAATAGTCTCGAGGGTGCCTGGACTGGTACTCCAGTGCTCAGATTAGTGAATACCCTAACTGTCATAATAAAGCCTTCATCCAGTAACTGATGGAAGCAATACAGAGATCCACAACCGAGTGCCAGGACAAGCTCCAGGAGTCCAATCGACGAGAGAGAGAGAGAGAGAGAGAGAGAGAGAGAGAGAGAGAGAGAGAGAGAGAGAGAGAGAGGAGGGATACTGGAGACAGTTGTTTAACTTGAACTGTTTCCCACCCCCAGGCAGGGGAATCGGGATCGGTCCTTGGTGCATGAGCAGGCTTTTGAAGCACAGTGCCTAAGGTGTGACAGGGCTCAGTTCTTTTTTTTTTGTTTGTTTGTTTGTTTGTTTTTTTGAGACAGGGTTTCTCTGTGTAGCTTTATGTCTTTCCTGGAACTCACTCTGTAGCCCAAGCTGGCCTTGAACTCACAAAGATCCGCCTGCCTCTGCCTCTGAGTGCTGGGATTAAAGGCGTGTGCCATCACCACCCAGCCGGACAGAGCTAAATTCTTTTTTTTTCTCTCTCAGAGCTGAGAACTGAACCCAAGGCCTTGTGCTTGCTAGGCAAGCACCCTACCACTGAGCTAAATCCCCAACCCCCAGAGCTCAATTCTTAGCATGCACAGCTCACAACTTTCTGTAACTCCATCTTCATGGTTCCAATGCCCTCTTCTGGCCTCCAAAGGCACCAGGCACACAGCATAGATATACATGCAGGGAAAACAGCCACACACATAAAACAAAAATGTGTGATGGGTGAGAGATACAACCCAGTGGGTCATGCAATTGCCCCTCAAGGTCAAGGACATGGATTTGGACCCCAGAAACCTATGTAAAGCTGAACCTTGAAGCACAGGTCTGTAATTCTATTATTCCCAAGGTGAGGTAAGAGAATTTCTGCAAGTTCTAAGGCTAGCCAGCCTAGTTTCCCCATCAGGAGATGAGACCCTGTCTCAAACAAGGTAGAAGTTGTCCTTTGACTTACACAAACATACACACACACACACACACACACACACACACACACACAATCACACAGGCACATACACAGGTACAGGTACCCACTCAAAAATACAAAAACAAAAAAACAAAAAAAAAGAAAGAAAGAAAGAAACCTTGTCTCAGAAACCAAAAGATTAAAAAAAAAAAAAAGAGGCTGGGGAGATGGCTCATGCTCATTTGGTGAAGTGCTTCTTGCTCAAGCTTGAGGAGTTTGGATCCCCAACACCTATGTAAAAGCCAGGCATGGCCAGTCCATAACCACAGCCCAGGGAAGCTGGATACAGGGAGATTGTGGCATTGCTGGCCCACTGGTATAGCTGAATAGGTGAGAAACCCTGTCCCAAAAAATAAGGTAGAAAGCTAGAGAAGAAGACATCTGATGTCAACATCTGGCTTCCACCAAATGGCCCCTGGGACATACTGGAATCTTTTTTTTTTACATTAGTGCCACCTTATGCTTCAAATATGCAACTAATTCCAGCACTTGGAAGGCTGAGGCAGGAGGATAATGAATTTGAAGCAATCTATCTTAGGGGGGGGGAGTATGTGGGGGGGGCAGGCAGCAGTTAATGCATAGAGTTATAACTGATCAAGGAGGGCTGGAGAGATGACTCAGTGGTTATCTGGCTGCCCTTCCAGAGGACCCTGGTTCAATTCCCAGCACCCACATGGCTGCTCACAACTGTCTGTAACTCCAAGTTCCAGGGGATCTGACCCCCTCACACCAATGCACATAAAATGAATTTAAATACATTAAAAAAAAAAAAAAAAAAAAAAAAGCTGATCAAGGTCCTGGGAATAAAGTGACAGCTGAGTGCTCAGTGCTCAGTGGGTCATCTGTACCAACATTCCCCACAACCACCACCACCACCACGGCTGAGGGCACAGCCTGGGAGACTGTGCCAATGGCGTAGGGGCCAGAGGATGGCAAGGATGGCTGTGAAAGTCTCTCTTTTGGACACGACATGGTCACTGAACTCATGGCAGAACGGTTGCCCACATAGGATCAAACCGTCGAGATCAGTCCGCATTCTAGTGGGCAGCACGAAGTGGACTCAGTAGGTTAAAGAACGAGAGGAGAGCCTGGAGGTGGTGGCACACACTCTTGATCGCAGGCAGCACTCCGGAGGCAGAGGCAGGTGGAGCTCTGCAAGTTCCAGGCCAGCCTGATCTACAAAAGGCATTCCAGAACAACCAGGGCTACACACGGAGAAACCCTGTCTCCAAAAACAGGAAACAAAAGAGAGGGGTTGCGGGAGGAGCCTGAGAGATGGGTCAATGGTTAAGGGCACCAGCTGCTCTTCCAGGGGACTCGGTTCAATTCCCAGCACCCACATGGCAGCTCACAACTGTCTGTAACTCCAGTTTCAGGGGATCCAACACTCTTACCCAGACATACATGCAGGCAAAACACCAATGCATATAGATAAATAACGTTTATTTATTGTGGGGAATCATTAAAAAAAAAGTTCTCTCTCATGGGGTTTGATGAATCACATCATTCCAGCAACTTGGGAGGCTGAGACAGGAGAATTGCTGAGAGCTGGAGGTCAGACCAAGGGTAACACAGTGAGGTTCAGACTAACCTGGGCTGCAGAATAAGACCCTGTTTCAAAAAAAAAAAAAAAAAAATGTTCCCGTCTTTCCCAGTCTTCATATTGTTTTGGAGGCTGGGCTCAGCCACCTGTCCTCAGTGGGTCAATTAGACAGACAATAGTGAAAAGTACCGAAAGGAGATTCATTCAGTGTGGCCACACTAGGTGGAGTGGGTCAGGGGTAAAGAAATCCAAGGCCATGTGGCATAAGGTATAAGTTTGCATAGAAGGTAAGAGGTCAAGCCTGAAGGTGGTGGCGCATGCCTTTGATCCCAGCAGAGAGGCAAGTGGATCTCTGTGAGTTCAAGGTCAGCCTGGTCTACAGAGCTAGTTCCAGGAAAGTCATGACTACAGAGAAACTCTGCCTCAAAAAAAACCAAAACAAACAAACAAACAAACCAAAAAGAAGGCAACAGATCTGCATAACTAAGTAGGTCAAGGTGTGGTCCCACCCATTACTGACCCATCCTTGTCTCAGCTCTACCCTCTCCTATTAACAGCCTAAGTTTTCAGAACTGTATGAAATCCCTTCTTGGCAGACAAGCTTCCCCTGCCCTTCCCTTTTCTTGGGTAATTCCGATCCCTTGGGGCTCATTGCTTTAATAGTCTAATAGCCAGAGTCTCTTTAGAATATCTTCATTCTGGTCGGGAAGATTACAGTCTCAGGCTGCATGTCTTCTGGTTTCATGTAGCCCAGGCCAGTGCTGAATCCTCCTATAGCTGAGGATGATCTTGAACTCTGAGTGCTCCCGCCTCTATCTCCCACATGCTGGGGTTGCAGGCTCAGGTCTTTTGAATGTTCCAGAAAATCTCTCATCTGAGGCTCTGTTGTGTGAGGACCTGTCTTAGTTAGGGTTTCTATTGCTGTGAAGAGACACCATGACCACGGCAACTCTTATAAAGGAAAACATTTAATTGGAGCTAGCTTACAGTTCAGAGGTTCAGTCCACTATCATCATGGTGGGTAGCATGGCGGCATGCAGGCAAACATGGTGCTGGCTACATCTTGATATGGCAACAGGAAGTAGACTGAGACACTGGGAATAGCTTGAGCATAGGAGACCTCAAAACCCATCCCCACAGTGACACACTTCTCCAACAAGGCCAACCCTACTCCAACAAAGCCACACCTCCTAATAGTGCCACCACGTACGAGCTCACCAGGGCCAATTACATTCAAAGTACCACAGGACCCCTCTGGATTTTTCCATCAAACTTTTCTCAGAGGTGATTTAATGTGGGCTAACCTTTACCGAACGTAGGCCAGGAATGGGCTAGAGCTGCCCATGGATAATCCCACTGAACAACCATACTCGTTTTAGAGTTCAGGGACTTCTGAAGACAGAAATCGTCAGAGCCGAGATTTGAACTGAGTGATGTGGTCTTGCTCTACTGAGACTCAAACAAAGGATTGCAGGGCAGAGCAGCACTTGATAAGACCCTGGCTTTCCCTTGCAGGATAGCTTATAAGGGAGTTTGAGGAACCTGGCAGGATCTCTGTTACCATGGCAACACTGCTCCCATACATGGGCCTGAGAGGCTGGACAACCAGAACTGGCTGCAATCGAACTGGCTGTACATGTCGGGGTTCCAGGGAGTTGAGTGAGACCTCAGATGGACCCCGTGTTATGGGGTCTTCTGGACTTACCCCCATCCCAATCAGCTACAAGGGCCTGTTTGGGCGGAGGCCATATCCAGCAGACAAGCATGCAGGACAACACTCATCACAGAGTAACCCCAATATTCATGACCTTCTGTGGCTCCGAGGAATCTGCCTACCTAATTAAACAACACTGGTACTGGAGGGACAGACAGAAGGTATTGCGACCATAAAGTATTCCCGTCGCCAAAAATGAAAAAAGAAAAAAATTCCATGGGGGAGGGGGACACATGCCTTTAATCTCAGCACTCGGGAGGCAGAGGCAGGCGGATCCCTGTGAATTCGAGGCCAGCCTGGGCTACAGAGCGAGTTCCAGAAAGCTAGGGCTACACAGAGAATCCTGTCTAGGAAAAAAAAAAAAAACAACAAAACCCACATCAGGCTAGCAAGGTGGCTCAGCATTAGGGCACTTGCCACCACCAGGCAGGAAAAACACTTGTACATGTAAAGTGAGAATAAATAGACTTTATTACATGAAGAAAGGAAAATGAAAACTTTAAAAAGGGCTGTGACATAGCTCAGCTGGCTGAGTGCTTGCCTAGCATGAAGCCCTGAATTCCAATCCCACTGCCACACAAACCAGGCACAGCGGCTCACATCTGTGGACTCAGCACCGGGAGGGAGCATTAATCCTACTGGTCAAGAATAAGAGCACAATATTTGAGCCAAATTTGAAGTAAGATTTATTAAAAAATACTGGCTGGGATGATGGACACAGGCTAGGTTCATATCTGGGACCGCCAGAGTATGGCACCAAATTACATTCATCAGAGGCTTATAAAGGCAAAACCCACAAGACTACACACTTCCGGCCTTTATCCAATCAGGGACAAGCATACATCCTGATACACTTCCTGCCTATAGACCATCCGGGTACATGGCGATCAAGCAAATCCTGAGTGAGGAGTTGGGGCAATCAAGCTTGTTAACAGAAGTGAAAATATATGGCTTGTTATCTTACATGAACAACAGCTGAGGGTTAAAGATTGTTGGAAATGTAGGTGTCTCTGAAACTCTAAGAATGGCAACGGTGAGGGAGCATGTGGGGGACCCTAAAGAGAAGAGGCCTGAGGCCTAGGCCCATGTTACATATGTTGTGCCCAGATTGTGACCCCCAGAGAGACCACCAAAGACGAGCATGCCGGAATGCAAAAGCAAGGTTTAATTCTGGATATCCAAAAGCAATACAAGCCTAGGCAGGGACTTCGTCCAATACATCCAACGCAGTGGAGGCTGGAGGAAGCGCCCACCTGTCTGCAAGCTCAGTTTTTAAAGGGAAAAGTCACAAGGTTACATCATTTAGGGGTGCTAGTACAGGTACAATTCTGATTGGCTCGCTTCTAGGGACTTCTAGAAATTACTTCTAAGGGAGTGGTTGCCCACCACCATTTCTCATTGGCTGCCCTCAGGTGGGGGCATTTGGTGATTACACAGTCACTATGGAAACTAGGGTTGGGACATTCTATGGTCAAGCAGTTGCCTAGGGGGCCAGGGGACATTCCATAGTCCGGCAGCCATTACCTCCTGACTACCTTGTGACTCTGTACTTTTACACTTCCTGGTTTCTGGAATCTGAACTGACTGGTCTCAGTAACTAAAGGCCTATTCCCAAAAGGAGAAATCTTAGGCCTTAATTTTAGGGTGAAAGCATTTTGGTCTTATTTCTAAGATGGCTCATTTTGGTCTCACAACATACACAGGCTTGGAGCCAGTTAATGAGAAGCCTTAAAGGCGACAGAAAATTCTTCCAGGTTCTGACCCATACTCACCCCCATGGGACTCTCCAGAAAGTCCGGTCACCAGTCATGGTGGTGGTGGTGGTGGTGGTACATGCCTTTAATCTTGGCACTTGAGGGGCAGAGGCAATCAGATCTCTGTGGTTTGAGGCTAGCCTGGTCTACATAGAGAATTCCAAGCCAACCAGGGCTAAGGAGTGTAAGTCTGTCTCAAAGAGGGGGCAGGGTGGGGGAAAAACCCTCTGGCTTTGGTCTCCTCTGTGAAAAGGAAGAACTGATAGTATTTTGAGCTCTTGAATATTTAGGAACTGTATAGAAAGGTCAGATTTGTGGCACAGAACATTTAAAGGCTGGAGAAGGTTAGCCCCAGGCCTTGCTTACTTTGCTCTCCCTTCCCTTTCTCTTTCTCTTTTTCTTTATTGGGGGGCAGAGTGCTCAACAGCTCTCATGTAGCCCAGGCTGGCCTAGATCAATCTGTTGCTGAACATGACCTTGAACTCTGGACCCTCCTATATGGCCTCCTCCTGAGTGCTGGGAGGGAAGGGGTGCAATTCTTTAGCTGGCTTCTCTTTCACTTGCTTCTCTTCTGTTCCTTCTAGAACTATTTATCAAAAGCCTTTATAAGTCTAGCAGGAAGTCACATAGAATAAAATATCCACCAATCTATATTAATCTATATTAATGGTATGGATAGATAATTGAGGACAGTTTTTTTGGTATTGCTGTTGTAGAAGAATTTATTTATTTATTATAAATACATATATAATGTATTTATAATACATATATACATTATATGTATTATAATGTACAGAAACAAAGAAGGAAATCGAAAACCACTAGACCAACACAATAGCATGTGTGGGGTCGGGCTGTCAAGATGGCTCAGTGCGAAGGGCGGCGGCGGTGGTGGTGGTGGTGGTGGTGGTGGTGGTGGTGGTGGTGGTGGTGGTGGTGCACACCTTTAATCCCAGCACTCGGGAGGCAGAGCCAGGCGGATCTCTGTGAGTTCAAGGCCAGCCTGGGCTACCAAGTGAGTTCCAGGAGAGGCACAAAGCTACACAGAGAAACCCTGTCTCGAAAAACCAAAAAAAAAAAAAAAAAAAAAAAAGAAAGAAAAAAGAAAAAAAAAAAGATGGCTCAGTGCACATTAAGGCTTGAGGACTTAAGTTTGATTCTAGGGACTCCCATGGTGGCTGAAAGAGCTGACTCCTATAGGTTTTCATGGGGCCTCCCTATGGTGTACACGTATACACACACACACACACACACTTAAAAATGGTAAAAATAGGGGCTGGAGAGATGGCTCAGAGGTTAAGAGCACTGGCTGCTCTTCCAGAGGCTCTGAATTCAATTTCCAGCACCCACATGGCAGCTCACAATCATCTATAATGAGATCTGGTGCCCTCTCATAGCATGTAGTCATACATGCTGGCAGAATACTATATACATAATATATAAATCAATCAATCAATAAATAAATCTTTTTAAAAAATGGCAAAAATACACTGGGCTGTGCTGGTGCATGCCTTAATCCCAGCACTTGGGAGGCAGATGAGGGCAGATCTCTGTTAGTCTGAGGCCAGAGTGGTCTACAGAGTGAGTTCCAGAAAAGGCTCCAAAGCTACACAGTGAAATCCTGTCTCATAAAACCAAAAAAAAAAAAAAAAAAGTAAAAATAAATTTAAAATTTTTATTCTTTTATTTATTTACTTGCCTCTACCTTCCAAGTACTGGAATTAAAGGTGTATGCCACCACCACCTGGCCAAAATAAATAAAGAAATATTTAATTAATTAATTTATTTACTTATTTAATTATACAAGTGACCTGTCTTCAAGTGAGCCACCATGTGGTTGCTGGGAATTGAAATTGAACTCAGGACCTCTAGAAGAACAGCCAATTCTTTTAACCTTTGAGCCATCTCTCCAGCCCCAACAAATTTTTTTTTTTTTTAGAAAGATCTTTCTACTGGTACTTGGAGGAGACCTGATCTGGTGTTGGTGTGGGCCTGGGGTTCTGTTTATGTCTTTCCTCAGGACAATGAGGTTCCTCTTTGGATTCCTGAGTTCTGTGTGTGCCCTGTGGCTGCTGCTGAAGCCCAACATGGCAGAGACTTAT